>NW_015373883.1:358391-517160 GCF_001272555.1 Dufourea novaeangliae | reverse complement strand
CATAGGGTAAAAAAAATCTGATCAGCTCGGCCTTTGGCACAGGGGTTACGTGTACTTTTAACTTGGAAAACACGTGGACACATGGAAGATTCCACGATTTTTGTTGAAATGGCATCGTGTTTTGTGAAAAATGGTAATTATGCAATATTTTACGTTATTTTGAAATGGACTGTATACGACGAAGGAAATTTTCAGCAAATTGGCAACTGAAGAACTTTAAAGAGAAATCTCTCAGCTTTCCAAAATTCTTTTGGAATTTTCTATACGATCATGCGTTCGCAAGTTACAGGCGCTCAATGTGGAAAGTGCCTTTTCTCATGTGATGACGAATAACTCAGACAATAAAAACTGTAGAACAAAATTAAAAAAAGAGAATTAAAGAAAAAAGTTTGCTCTCTAAAAGTGTTCCATTGGGATTACCAGAAAAACTTTTATTTGGCCCACGCATCTCCTCAAAGTTGACCAACATTTTTTAACATTCGCTTGCTGCGCTTCATCTTTAAAAAAATGGAACATACTACGTGAAAATAATTTTTGAATTCCCGATTCAAAAACCAGAAACTTCAGGCTACAAAATGGTCGTATACAATATTTTTTATAACTATTTTTCGCGGAGATATAGTCATTTGAAAATGACCCATATTTTCGGCAAATTTTAGTGGTCCCTTAATTTTGACGCTCAGTGTATATACCTATTTTCTTTTAAATGGTGGTGGCCTAGAAATCTCTGAAGTGTCTCCACTTCCGGAACAGACACATTCACCAGATGATACATCACACGAAACCATTTAAATTTGCTTAATTGAATTTTTTCTACTTGCTACTGTTTTACACATACAGTTTAACCCACTTGCGTGGACACCCTGTATACGATGCTATTCTCTTCTTCTTTTTTAGTACGCTGAAAAGAATGGATAATAAAACATCACTATTACAGAGTGTAAATTGTAGAAAAATATTTCACATTTGGCTAACAATTGCACACAGTTAAAAAAGAGATTTAATACGATTTAATTTAATCAATTATATTGTAACTGACTGCCGGAATGAACTGTTTTTTATTGACTTGTTAGCGTCACCTACCGCTAATCGCTACGGCAATCAACTACGCATTTTCGTAACACGGAAAGCACGATGTTCACTTTTCGTGTAATCGCATCAGGTAGAAATTTTCTCGGTGGACTCCGGTGAACAAGAAACCAGCAAAGTTTTAAATAACGCGAAGATACTAATGTGCCTCTCTCTGTAATTCCCTCTGATAATTCTCCCCCGTGGATTGACCTCCGTAGTAAATCGTTCGGGCATTAGCTGTCTTTTTTACCGTAGCGAGGCAATTTCCGACTCCGCTTCCTCCTAATTGCCGCACGATTGCGGTCGCCCCGTGGATGGAAAGAACTAATTATCATTCATTTAATCTGACACTATGAATCTATTAAACGCTACTAATGTTACTCGAATTTCAGTCTCGTTGATTTGGACGATGATACTTGTTTCGAAATAAACGACACAGAGAGAGAGAGAGAGAGAGAGAGAGAGAGAGAGAGAGAGAGAGAGAGAGAGAAGGAAAAAACGGGGCATCGAGAACAAGAGAACGCTGAATTAAGTTTATTATTGCTCAAAAGTCCTCGCTAATTGACAGTGAAAAAATCTCGGCAGAAGTTGTTTCAATCGTGAAGTCGGAAGAAATCATCCATTCCTCAAAATTCCTTCTTTTTTTCCTTCTCTCTCTCTCTCTCTCTCTCCTTCTGGCTGGACAAAAAATCCCGCAAACACGCGGGATATGGCGGCTCTACGTCATCGGTAGTGCCTTTAACGAACGAATCTGAAGTCGCAGAATTTTAATTGGACGAACACCGCTTGAAACCAATGTCCATTAGTAGACGTATAATCCCTTGACTGGGCGAATTCTATCGCGGATTATGGATTATTCCATGACGGTCGGGACGCGTTATTAGATTTCTAAATTAGCGATTTATACTTTGCTGACTCGGCCCCGCTCGTTACCATTTAATCACCGTATTTAATCAGACGTTAGTGGTTGCTAGATGTCGTCCAGCGAACTTAAAATCATCCCTGTAATTCAGCGGGCGACAAGAAACGGTCCCTCCTTCGCCATTCGTTCCATCGATCGTTAAAACCGAAACAACCGTCGCGTCGTCTTGTTCCCTTTGTTTAATTGCCGTCCAATATGATCAACCTAATTGACACCATTCTACCCTGTAAATCTATCAAACGATCTTGAGCTTGTTAAACGAATCGGGGAATCTACCAGCATAGCGTACGTTGAAATCGCAATTGGATAGGCGAAGAACCTGTTTAAATCTGTTAAGAATACACCAAAATATTATAAAAAAATTAGATAGTGTCATAAATCACATCCCTCTTTTTTAAATATATTTTGTCTAAAACAATTTAATTGTCACGCTTACAAGGAGAACTTACGGGTCGGCTAATCGCTTTTGAAATGACACTATATACAAGTTGTAGTACACATATAGTGTTACAAAACCCTCATTGGTTTCCGTAGAATGGGCTTTCGCTTTTGAAATATTCTAGTTTGAAGTTTTTGTACGCATCTAGTCATTCATTTACGTAAAGTATATGTCATAACAGAACAGCCATAGGTGAGTCGGTAGGGTAACCAATCTGTGATAAATTAGGTATTATCCAAGATGTAAATAACGTAAACATAATTTACCACTAGAGGCGTAATAAAGCCGACAAGAGAATCGCGCTTCACCATATTAATTTTATTACAAATAGTAATAAATTCAGGTTTTCTTACACCGTACCAAAGAGAGATTACTATGACTTCCATAGAATGAATATTAAAAAGTATTGGTGGTTGTCAAATGACACCATTTATATCCCCCAGCTAAGGGATTGTAAATAAAGTTTCAGATTCGTGTAATCTTCTTAACCAAAGATTTAATGTATTAATAACATGCAATATCTATTTTATATAACTCTAGTCTAAAGGGCCTGCTAGCCCTCGTTTTCTTGTATATAATAGTAGTTCTAAATAGGTTTAAGTCACTCCCCCTCCCTTTTTCTCCGTTTCCCCACTCTCCTCTGTAGCTTTAAGAAATTAATGCAACTGATCGTTTCACGTTTTTTTTTTCAACATTTTCCCCTGTAGTATAACACAAAAGACTGATCGAGATAGCTATCTCCACTCTGTTACCCCAATATTCAGATACATATAGATTGTTTTTTTATATGTTTATTGTTACCAACTACATATGTACCTGTGTTATATTTTTGTCAATAAAAATGTTTCAAAAAAAAAGTAGGGTAACCGATTACGACGCTGCGGGTCTTGTGTTCGAATCCGCAGTGGTGTGGATATTTTTGTTTCACTTTACAAAGGTTACTCTAATTCAGGCCTAAGCAACCTATGACCCGCAGGTCACCAAATGACCCATTTGATAATTTCAAATGATCCGCTTGAGTTCCGCAAATAAAGTATAATATATAAAAATAAATTATAGAACATAAACACGAAACAGACACTTTGAGAAAATATAAATAATAGATTAACATTGACCCCGCGGGTCATAGGTTGCTGACGCTTGCTTTAATTGCTCTTCCAAATCTGTTAGACTATCGCAGGCGTCGATACATCCGCCTAAATGGAAAAATATTCTTGTAGTACCAATACTCAACATAACTTGTAGACGCGACAAATAGAATGCACTCTAGTACATAGATGTGTCAAAAATTTATTTTTGGCCGCAAAATTAATGTAAGATTAAAAAGAAATTATTTGCACTGCAAAGACCTTTTTAACACTTTGACTGCCACGTCACCCAAATATGGGTGACACGTACATTGAAAAGTGTCTGGATTATTTAAACACTGTTATAAAATGTTTGCATGAAATTAATCTCGCAGTATAATTTAAAACAATACCTACAGCCTCTAATAACTAAACACAAATATTTTCAAGAATTTATGACTTAAAAAACGAAATAAAGTGTGTCTGACTACGTACGGCCTTTTTCACTGTGGCAGTCAACGTGTTAAAGTGAAAAAAAAATGTCTACCCAACAGCGGATTCTAACTCGGGACCGCAGTGTCGTAGTCGATTACTCTATTTTTTTATTTTTTTATTTTTTTTTTAACATGTTTATTGACGAAAATATAACACAGGTACATATGTAGATGGTAACAATAAACATATAAAAAAATACCAATCCGTTAGAGTTAATCCTAACTATCTATACAATCGCTTGTGTAACTTATAGCTAATCTATCTTGTATATTAAAACAATCTATATGTATCTGAATATTGGAGTAACAGTGAAGATAGCTATCGCAATCAATCTTTTGTGTTGTACGGCTGCTCTGTTACGACATGTTTTACGTACATGAATGACTAGATGCGTATAAAAACATGAAACTAGAATATTTTGAAATCGAAGGCTCATTCTACGGAAACCAATAAGGGCTTAGTAACACTGTGTGTGTACTACAACTTGTATATAATGTCATTCCAAAAGCGAATAGCCGACCCGTAAGTTCTTCTTGTTAGGCTACTTTGTAAGGTGTATGCAAAAAAAGTGGCTATTGCATTGAAGTCGATTTTGTAATTCTATTTTATTTTTGTAACTGTTGGCAACAAAGAATATCAAATAAATTATAGAATATAGAAGGAACTATTTCGTCTAATAGATGCTATAACACTTGTCCAACATTAACAGAGATTTCCAATGGAAAAATCGTCATTACTTTTGCATACAGCTAATGTACCCCCCATTATATTTAATAACAGTCTCCATTTGTCTATTATATCGAGAGTAAACTCTATATTGTTTCTGGAAAAATATTTCGAAGGTTTGTTGTGAGCCTAATAAGACCACGATCTACTCAATTATCTGGTCGATTTGCCTTCCTCTCGACACTTACGTCTCATAAAGTTGTACCAGAAATACTCTACGACCACCATTTTTGTTCTATTCTTGTGAGAAGTACGTGCTTCCTCATTCTTCATTCGAGGTTTCAACTCACTCGCGATTTTTTGTTTTCAATGACGTAAAGTAATGCGTTTCCCTCTCGAGACTTCGTCAGCAGAACGAGTCACATATTGTTCCCGAAGCCAGTATGGATTGCACCGTTCAACTTTCGCTTACATGATTTTTTCAAGGGAATAATAGAAATCGTGGTTCAATTTAAAATTCAGCTCATACGCTCGTGTACGGTCGTAATACGCAATTTGACCTTTTCGAGGTGAACACGCCTTGCGAACTGTCGGGTTTACTCGGCGCTGGTCCCGGTAGAACACATGGAAATCGGCCTTAAATGGAACGTGTGTTACGTTAGGATTATTGATGGTTCGATTCATCGAGCCTGAATACTTCTCAAATAACTTTGGAATTTTAGGTCGATGCACATGAAATGACTGATTTTACATATAGGCGTGTTTATGCTTATGAAGATAGCTCCTTTCTTTGCTGTAAAATTACAAAATGTAGTCTACTCGTGTCAAGGTATGTATTACCTAACAAAGCAATAAAATTGATTATGTTAAATACTGAAATTAATTTATGGTAGAGAATGAACCTGAGTTAAATTTGTTTATTTTTTCAAATGTATTTAAAAAGATGTAGAATGCATGTAAGTAGAAACTTAGCAGAAGCTAAGAAATACTATTTAGCGCTAACAACATTCAACGAAAAGATGGTAGCTAAAAGTGTCTTCGAAGAGTTATCTGCAAGTTCAATATAATAATCATGTAATGAATATAACATGGATGTAATACTTCTATTTCAATAATTAATTTACTAACCTTCTGTAATAAAATTCTTGTAATGTTCAATATAATACCAAATGGCGATAATAAAACTATCATTTCATATGTAACAACACAATATTTAAATTTACAAATGCACTTGTGTTATTTTACAAGTTATCTACTAGTTAAACGGTCAGTCTTTATCCGTGTGTTATATGTATAATACATACTATATATGTATATGGAAAGAAGAAAAAATGTTAGGTAAACATTGGTCTAGGAAATGTTGACTTCGTGTATTACTTTATTTTTGACATTTTTAACATTCCTCAATAGCGATTGTAAAAATTATTGTGTCGATGCATTATTTAAATATCATTTTCTTTTTAAGATATCGTTAGACTGCGGATGTTTTTGTGAACATAGAATTTTATGTAACAGAAACTGGAATCAAAATAAAATTTTTGATTGCTCTATGAAAGGTTTTAGTAGCTTTCGAAGAAGTTCATTAGACTTTTAGACTACTGAATATGTATGAAATGCATAAAATCCGTAGTCTAGTTGTCGTTATTTTGCGTGGAATACGCATTAATTATCATTCCATTCCGATAGACTGTGAACCTCACACAATCTGTTAAAAGTGTATAATAACGTACGTTCATACAAATATGTATCTTAATATTTTACAGAGGAATACTTAAACTATAATTATAGTATCTCTATTGTAAGAAGAATATAATTGGCACGTGGGAGAGAATTTACGTTAGAATTTGAAACGAAAGAAAAATTGTATTGAAATAAATATACATTAAAATTGTTTTTGTATTTTTCTTTAAGAAAAATTATAAAGGATGCTACGTGTATTAACTTCGAAATGTTTCTACGCCTCGTTTTTAGAACAGTTTGAATGAAAGATACTGTGGGAATTGAAGGTTGTCTTTCGAATTTGTGCTAAATTCCGCATGATCGTCTTGAATTTTCCACTGAATAATTAAAGAGAAGAGAAACCATGTCTGATTTAATCTCTCCTTCATATTACGTCTTCACGTGCAGTAGAAGCGAGGGTAATCATTCGATGCTCTCAACAAATATCATGTACCAGTGACCTTTCCGTAATCGTGTACCTTCTACGATCACAAGCTGATGCACGTTTCTTGCTGGAAATTAATTGACATGCCAGCAACAAGAACTATTTTTATGAAATTAATTTTACACGACATATAATCGAATAGAAATCCATATTAACATTTCAGGTATAAGCTAAAACATTTTGTAAATTATCGTATTTTATAGTAAATAAAATGAATATAGCAAACAAGTATCTGATACGTCGATATCTACACACTGCCATTAATTATATAGTATATACCTTCAATTACACTGTTCAACAAGTCTAAAAATGATGGAATTGAACCTGGTTTTTGTGTTAATTGAAGGTTGCTAATTATGATGCTGATTTTACTTTTTCCCTGAGACGTCATAAAGTTTAAAAATTAGCGCTGGTCAGTTTAGCTTATTTCTTACGTTATTCACCGAGTACAATTTTCCTGATTTTATTTTTATCGTATTTAACAGATAATAATACATATAATACTGAATTTAAATAAGATATGTATGGGTCATTCCACATCAACCGGGACGATTTCAAGTGAAAATTTTCGATCACCTCTCCGATTTTATTGAAGTTTTTTCTACGTGTTCTGTATGACGTAGAAAAACGTGTGATTTTTTCAGATGTTTAAAATTAATATTTCAAAAAATATAAACGATAAAAGATTGCACAAAATGCTTAAAATTAAAAATCCGCGTAAATTCAACCATCAATATCTTTAGTTTTGTTTAGTTTACAGACTTCATCTTGAGCTCACTTGGAAGCTTCTGAACCGCGCTCTCATTTTGCATACACTAAGTTCAGTAACGATAAAGTACTACATTTGTTACAAACACATATAATATAATGACATGAAATTTTCGAAACTTTTACATCTTGATAACGTTTTGAAATAAATATGACGTTATTCCTTGATTTATCCTGTACCAATATGGCAAGTTCCAGGATGGAGAAACAATGGAGTGTACTTTCAAATAAATAATTAACCGTGCCATAAACGCAGCGCGTTCAAGCTGCTGCGCGTTTGGGCGTATGGCAATCAGGAGTGAGTGTACGAACGGTTTCTTGGATGGTATTTTGAAATTGTTTGATGCACTTGAAGGCACTATGTGTACGGTAAAATGGCTTCTTATACAGTAAAATATGGTTATCTCCTACATGATTCAGAATGCCGCAATAACCCACTGTCCAAATTTTTAAGAATTAAAATCCGTTATTATATCTTCGTATATCATATACCCGTAACGTAACATGTGTATCGAAACGCAATTATATGTAAATATTCAACATTTCAGTATTTCAAATAAGATTTATTTTATTGTACTTTACCTGAATGCTGTTAGGTGAATCTTGCCTGTACCAAGTCACTCACACATTCACGGATATTTTATGTTAATGTTTTTTAGTACCTTTTTTATAAATGTGCACTACATGTTCTTTTGTGTCAATTGAAAACTACTTGGCTATTAATTTATTGTGTAAAATGGTTTAAAGTGGAACAGTTTATAGATTTAATAACACACAGGCAGTGGGTATCAGTTGATCGATCCAATTTGGAAATAATGCAGTGTAGCACACAAGAATTCTTAGAAAAACTTTCTGTGAAATTGGACACGTTAGTTAGTCATTCTTTTGTGGTACAACTACAATGAAAGTTAAGTACATGTCGCGTAAACCATGAGTATGAAACCGAAAAAACAAATTTACACAATCGTTTCGATAAGGCTAAATCAGTGCGTGGAACTCATTGATTTCATTACTTTAAACCATTTCACGCAATAAATTAATAGCCAAGAAGTTTTCAACTGACACAGAAGAACATGTAGCGCACATTTATAAAAAAAGTATTAAAAAATATTAATGTAAAGTATCCGTTAATGCGTGAGTGAGTTGGTCCGAGCAAGATTCATCTAACAGCGTTCAGGTAAAGTATAATAAAATAAATCTTATTTGAAATACTGAAATGTTGAATATTTCCATACTGTTGCGTTGCGATACACACGTTACATTACGAGTATATGATATGCGAAGATATAATAACGGATTTTAATTCTCAAAAATTTGGACGGTGGGTTATTGCGACATTCTGAATAATATAGGAGTTTGCTACATTTTACATCAAACAATTTCAAAATGCCATCCAAGAAACTTTTCGTACACTCACTCCTGATTGCCTTCGTCCTGTAGGTCTTCGTCGTTCAATTTAATGGAATGTTCTAACCTTCGTGATTAGATATTAAAAATACATAAAACAAAAATAGTGTAAGACATACAGGGTGGCCACTGAAAGACTGAATGATATAAAACAAAAATAACTTTTACATACACATGTTTGTTTAATTTTTTATTATTTTATTTGGAAATATAATTAATAGATTTTTTTAGGGATACGCTATAACCTGTGAAGAGAAAAAATAAAAGAGATTGAAAATGAACAAGTTATGACTTTTTCAAACCCTTCAGTCTCCCAGTAACCACCCTGTAGAATATAGATGAACATTGCAAAAGACATTCTGCTTTTATGAAAAAATAAAGTAGTGCCGACTCAGAAATTGGAGTGTCACACATATGTGACGTCTGGTAACGAACGTGTTGATCCCAACTTTTATCCATTAATCCTTAAAAATAGCCCATAGTCCAATGATCATCGTATTTAAAGTTTCATATATGGTACATACATATTAATGGAAGTTTCAACATTACAACAGTGCGCACAGTAGTGTTCCGAGCACTCTTCATGTGAGAACATTTATCCGCACGCGATTTAACAATAATAGTAACTGTAATTAGAAGTACGTCCGCGTTCCGCAATCAGTGATAAACGAGCTAATGATCCAGCGAAGAGAGACTCGTTGACGGATTTACAGCGTCATTGTCGCGCTTCCACGAGCCGAAGCTGTTACGCGCGACCTCATCGGTGGAACATCTTGTCGAGGTCATCGACGAGGGACCCCGGGAACGAGGCCGCCACGGGATTAGCGTTCCTGGTTCGCCTACAAAAGAGAGCCGTACCACTTCTGGTCTACCTATAGTGCCGTGCACCATTTCCACTCCCTCTCTCTCTTTCTCGTGGGAAATCGTTGTTATGAGAACTGAATCTACTTTGCGGTAGATCTTACCAACTTTTATGAGCTTCTGTTTACGCTAACAATCTCCATTCGCTCGTTCTTCTTCTCATTCTGCCCCTAGGGTAAATGTTCCAGTGGTTGGGCGTGATTGGACACTATCGAAAATTTGAGTTAATATTCAATTTTTTTTAAATAATAGCGAACTTCAAGATCTTTAGTTTTGTTTAGTTTACAGACTTCATCTTGAGCTCACTTGGAAGCTTCTGAACCGCGCTCTCATTTTGCATACACTAAGTTCAGTAACGATAAAGTACTACATTTGTTACAAACACATATAATATAATGACATGAAATTTTCGAAACTTTTACATCTTGATAACGTTTTGAAATAAATATGACGTTATTCCTTGATTTATCCTGTACCAATATGGCAAGTTCCAGGATGGAGAAACAATGGAGTGTACTTTCAAATAAATAATTAACCGTGCCATAAACGCAGCGCGTTCAAGCTGCTGCGCGTTTGGGCGTATGGCAATCAGGAGTGAGTGTACGAACGGTTTCTTGGATGGTATTTTGAAATTGTTTGATGCACTTGAAGGCACTATGTGTACGGTAAAATGGCTTCTTATACAGTAAAATATGGTTATCTCCTACATGATTCAGAATGCCGCAATAACCCACTGTCCAAATTTTTAAGAATTAAAATCCGTTATTATATCTTCGTATATCATATACCCGTAACGTAACATGTGTATCGAAACGCAATTATATGTAAATATTCAACATTTCAGTATTTCAAATAAGATTTATTTTATTGTACTTTACCTGAATGCTGTTAGGTGAATCTTGCCTGTACCAAGTCACTCACACATTCACGGATATTTTATGTTAATGTTTTTTAGTACCTTTTTTATAAATGTGCACTACATGTTCTTTTGTGTCAATTGAAAACTACTTGGCTATTAATTTATTGTGTAAAATGGTTTAAAGTGGAACAGTTTATAGATTTAATAACACACAGGCAGTGGGTATCAGTTGATCGATCCAATTTGGAAATAATGCAGTGTAGCACACAAGAATTCTTAGAAAAACTTTCTGTGAAATTGGACACGTTAGTTAGTCATTCTTTTGTGGTACAACTACAATGAAAGTTAAGTACATGTCGCGTAAACCATGAGTATGAAACCGAAAAAACAAATTTACACAATCGTTTCGATAAGGCTAAATCAGTGCGTGGAACTCATTGATTTCATTACTTTAAACCATTTCACGCAATAAATTAATAGCCAAGAAGTTTTCAACTGACACAGAAGAACATGTAGCGCACATTTATAAAAAAAGTATTAAAAAATATTAATGTAAAGTATCCGTTAATGCGTGAGTGAGTTGGTCCGAGCAAGATTCATCTAACAGCGTTCAGGTAAAGTATAATAAAATAAATCTTATTTGAAATACTGAAATGTTGAATATTTCCATACTGTTGCGTTGCGATACACACGTTACATTACGAGTATATGATATGCGAAGATATAATAACGGATTTTAATTCTCAAAAATTTGGACGGTGGGTTATTGCGACATTCTGAATAATATAGGAGTTTGCTACATTTTACATCAAACAATTTCAAAATGCCATCCAAGAAACTTTTCGTACACTCACTCCTGATTGCCTTCGTCCTGTAGGTCTTCGTCGTTCAATTTAATGGAATGTTCTAACCTTCGTGATTAGATATTAAAAATACATAAAACAAAAATAGTGTAAGACATACAGGGTGGCCACTGAAAGACTGAATGATATAAAACAAAAATAACTTTTACATACACATGTTTGTTTAATTTTTTATTATTTTATTTGGAAATATAATTAATAGATTTTTTTAGGGATACGCTATAACCTGTGAAGAGAAAAAATAAAAGAGATTGAAAATGAACAAGTTATGACTTTTTCAAACCCTTCAGTCTCCCAGTAACCACCCTGTAGAATATAGATGAACATTGCAAAAGACATTCTGCTTTTATGAAAAAATAAAGTAGTGCCGACTCAGAAATTGGAGTGTCACACATATGTGACGTCTGGTAACGAACGTGTTGATCCCAACTTTTATCCATTAATCCTTAAAAATAGCCCATAGTCCAATGATCATCGTATTTAAAGTTTCATATATGGTACATACATATTAATGGAAGTTTCAACATTACAACAGTGCGCACAGTAGTGTTCCGAGCACTCTTCATGTGAGAACATTTATCCGCACGCGATTTAACAATAATAGTAACTGTAATTAGAAGTACGTCCGCGTTCCGCAATCAGTGATAAACGAGCTAATGATCCAGCGAAGAGAGACTCGTTGACGGATTTACAGCGTCATTGTCGCGCTTCCACGAGCCGAAGCTGTTACGCGCGACCTCATCGGTGGAACATCTTGTCGAGGTCATCGACGAGGGACCCCGGGAACGAGGCCGCCACGGGATTAGCGTTCCTGGTTCGCCTACAAAAGAGAGCCGTACCACTTCTGGTCTACCTATAGTGCCGTGCACCATTTCCACTCCCTCTCTCTCTTTCTCGTGGGAAATCGTTGTTATGAGAACTGAATCTACTTTGCGGTAGATCTTACCAACTTTTATGAGCTTCTGTTTACGCTAACAATCTCCATTCGCTCGTTCTTCTTCTCATTCTGCCCCTAGGGTAAATGTTCCAGTGGTTGGGCGTGATTGGACACTATCGAAAATTTGAGTTAATATTCAATTTTTTTTAAATAATAGCGAACTTCAAGATAGAAAATAATTTTCCTTAGTTATTTCTTATCATAAAGCGTATAAAAATGTTCGCAAAAGCGCTATATATTTTTTTTAAAAAAATATTATCGTTTAGCAATCATGAACTTGAGGCGACATGAATGCCTTCGTAAATGTTCCGATAACATTGAGAGCGAGATTACTTAAGCTGGTAAATAATAAATAATTCGTGTTTTTCTATTAAGTAAAGGTTTCTTGAACTTATTAAAGTCTCCAGAATTGATACCAACTTTGTCGTAATAAAACCTTTTTCTTTTAATGTCGAAATTACCGAATTTATTTACTGGTACATGAGAATGCTGATTACGTAGTCGTTATAGTATTTATGTATGAAATATGTAACAAAAACTGAGCTTCCAAAATGAAGTATTGTTATTAATATAAAAAATACGAAAATATCTAACGACGTTAGACGCTTGTCCAGTCATTCGAGCAACATCGAGCAGAGAGTTAGTGTATGACTTAAAAATTATTTTCGTTATATTACAGTCGGAATTTTCGTATTTTTTATATTAATAACAATACTTCATTTTGGAAGCTCAGTTTTTGTTAGATATTTCATACATAAATATTATATTATTTTGACACAACCGTAACCTGAGCGATTCTCGTACTGAATATTCATCACAAATCATCTTTCTATTTTATTTCTTTTGTTTCGGGAATTTTTTATAACAATAAGACTTTCAAGAAGAAGAATTAAAGAAGCCGTATTAATAAAGAAAACCTAGAGAGAAAAAAAGCACAAACTTGCTGCCAAGGAAATTGCAAAATGTGTTAAAAATAATCAAAAACAAAAAATGGAATTATTTTCATTTTGTTATTTTTGTTTAACTTTGTGTAATTTTGTTTTATTAGTATATATTTTCTATAAAACGTTTATAATAAACAAAAGTTAAATAGACTATGCTTGTTTTTATTACACAATTTCCTAAGGGTATAGAGAAAGAGAAATGTTTGAAAGCTTTTACGAAGTATATAACATATACATAATAATAGAATACAATTTTCCCTTGGTGTTATTTATTTATTAATTAATAATGTATACATTTATAAATTTAGTTCATAATTTTTATTATTTTATTTACTTATAATGTGGTTTCTTTTATTTATTGCATTAAATTAAATTTCTTACGTTTTTATTTGAATGTTTACAATTTAAAAGACAAGTATCATGTTTTACTATTAAAAATCAGCTATACGACTGTCCTGGTATTATGTATGTTTATTTGTACCTTCGTTTTTCGTCGTTATTTTTTTTCTATTTTGAACACTAATGAGAAATTGGTGGTGGAGCTAAAAAGTGGCGGTAAATCTAGTAGGTCACTGGTACGGATATCGAAACGAAGTTTGATGGAGGACATAATTACTGTGTTTTTCGACAAGTTTATCAGAGTTGACACTTTACTGTCACTCGATAGAGTATTACGCTGGAAAATTTAAACCAGGAAGGTTTAAAAAATTCAGACAATATTGCTGATATGCAGGTTCTGTACCGGACTGTAACCTACATATCTTTGCGTTTTTAAATAGAAACATGCGTTATGCCTCTATTCGTAGTGTACAATTAGTGAATAAAATATTTTTAAACATTTATATGCAACAGAATGTTTAGCGACGAATTGACAATATTATAATTAGTTCTTAGTTTTGTATAATATGAATTTGCGTAACATTGTAACTTTTAGGAACCTTAAAAAAATATAGACTGTGGATCTTTATGTAAAGTTAAATTTTTACGGATTAATTTATCGTACCAAAATTGTGCCAAAGACTTGTTTTTTCATTAATGGTTCATTAACAGCAGTCTTGTAATATTTTTTTATTGTATTGAACTTTTACTGAAGATAGACGATAATCTTTGCAAAGTATTTTATAAGAAGTGCAGCAATTTCCCTTAAGATACTTAAGAAATAATTCGTAGTGTTTACTATGTATTATACTTGTAACATGAACAAATTAAGAAAATATTACTGACATAGGGGTTCTATACTTGGCTCTAACCCACCTGTATCTGCAATTTTTAAAAAATTGAAAAAAAAAATATTCAAAAATATTCATATATATTAGAATCTTTAACTAGAAATTTACGATATTATATTTAGGATAATATTAAATTAAAAGTTACTTACTAGAGACTATACTGTGCTATAATGTCTACGGGAAACTAGAAATCGCGTATTCGTTGTAGTATTAGCCCCGTAGGTGTGATTTTTCAATACGTAAAACTGTCAGTAAAGACTCAAATTCCTATATAATACTTCGGCATACGTACTTTTTAATTCAATGTCACAGTAGGAATAGAATTAACAATTGAGATACTAGAACGCCACAGAAAGAAAGAAACAGAACACGCCATTGTGGCGCCACCTAGATCAGCAAACATTATTCAAAAGAAGTTCCAATTCAACATTTCTTTAGACATGCAACCAAACACATCTGTTAGGACCAAAAACAAGAATAGAAGTCCCGTATTTCTTTGTACAGGTGCGAAGACGAACAGATTATGGTGCTAAGATTAAATCTTGACGAATGGGACCTACATTCTTCTCGAACGCGACCTCTTCCTATTGTAGATCAGATAAGAGGAATCATTGGCGCTCTGTACTTATTGTCTGAGAAGCATAGTAGACGAAAGGTGAAAACAAGAATCTTAGCGAATTAGTATGTAATGCGCATGTGCTAGGCGCGAACTGATGCGAGTGGAAAGTTGATCGTGCGTCTCGACGATTGGCGTTTATGGGACGGCCTATTGTCGTCGAGGTAACAGTAGTCTTCACGTACGTTTTCAGCTAATTCTTTAACACTTTACTCGAGAACACACCGTGCTTGTTTTATTCTATTGAGAGCCACAACTAACAAGGGAACATCGGGGACTGATACACTCCGATTTTGATGAAATTTTGCATAAATAATTATTAGACCTATCTAACAAGATAGCTGTAATTCGTTCGTGCCCGTTTTTCACTTTGAGGGAGATATCAACCCTTTTATCCGAACCGCCTTTTCTATATACGTGCTTACATGTCGTAAACAACAAAAGATATAAAAAAATTGTTGAAATAAAAGATATATCGTTTCTTGAGATCCATAAAGCTGCTTGTATCGATTAAAAAAAAATAAAGTTTTTCAAAAAGGAGGGGGCGGGAATTCAATTTTCCAAAAAGAATGATTTTTTCAGGAAAATTCATAATATTACTTTCATTTGAACTATTTCTTGATATCTTTTGTTGTTTACGACTTATAAGCACGTATGTAGAAAGGGCGTTCTCAAAATGAAAAACGAGCACGAACGAATTACAGCTACTTTGTTAGATAAGTCTAATTAATATTTATGCAAAGTTTCATAAAAATCGGAGTGTATCAGTTCCCGATGATCCCTTGTAAGTGTTCGATATATTTTTAAAAATCGCATCGCTGATCATTTTTAAGTCAGTGGAGAACTGTGAAAATTGTAGATTTGAAATAATACAAAGTGTATATTCTGTAGACAAGTATCAAGATTGTTGACATGAAATATCAAGTAGAGTGTTAATATACTTAAGTGTATTCAGATTGAAAATTTGAGTCTATGATTCCTAGGGATAGAATTAATGAAAACTTGTAAAGCAAAAGGATATGTTTCCATACATCGTACTAATAGTAAAAAAAATGCTAGTAAATGTATGTTAGAAGCAATTTTTCCACTAAACCTTGATTAATATTTACAAATACGCCTAACACCTAAAGAGTCAAATTACACAAGTTATATTTCTTAATGAATAAAATTGAGTGACTTTCGTCAATAATTTTACACAATATTCGTAACTATTCAGAGATTAGTTAATATCTCTTGAAATTGTATCTCTTTAACTGTTCAGAAGTATAAGATCAGGCTACACAAGCAATGAAAACGTAAAACATTTTTTTATAATAATTTAATACCAGTTATGGAATCAATATTTACAGGCAACCACCGTATAACACGATATTCCTACAACAATCCCAGATAGACGTCTTAAAGACGGCTTAAAGGCGCCTTGGGTCTAAAATAGCCGTAAAATAGGCGCCTTCCATGCGTCATGTGCTATCTGGGATGTTTCGTTCTAATACATTAAAAAAAATTATGTAAAATAGTATGGTCTTGTTAGTCTTTGGAACCTAACTCTGTTTTCTGTATGTACACTACCGCTCATAAGTATTAGAACACCTGATCCGTATGAAGAAAATGTGATGTTTCGTAAAAAGTGATATTTTTTAGGCTACTATTATTACTTTATCGTCGCATAATATTTAATGTCCCTTACCAATATTTATTTCAAACTTTCAGTAATTCTGTACTGCCTTGTAACATTTTCTGTATACTCTTATAAGTGTCCTAATACTTATGAGCGGGAGTGTATCTACATATTACAGTAAATTCTCGATAAGTGTCCTAATAATTATGAGCGGGAGTGTGTCTACATTCTCGATGAGTGTTTGAAGGCTCTTCGGCACTGACAAGGAAAGGTCCCAAGGTGTAACACTGACTCTATAATGAGATTTGACACAGATAGAGCTTGGAATTCTGAAGTCAATGATATTTGTTTCAGCCGCATATGGCTATTAGTTTATAAAATATTTACTGTTCATTGCCGTGAAGCTATCGAACACTCACGGAGGATTTACTGTAGTGCTTAGTTTCGTATAATACGAATTCGTACAGCATGGCAATTTTTATGAACCTAATCACGATGTGACACGTGAGTGACCCGTATACAAATCGTTTGTAGAATAACTTCTTCCAATTTCATGAATTGTGAAGCATGAATCTGCACAAATTACCTCCATTGGTACGTATATCGAAAACCACTGTGAGCGCAGAGGTTCCAAGCAACGGTACCCGTTTGGTACGATCATTATTCCACCAACGGTATCAATTATCGAGTCGTAAAACATCTGCAACTACCTACTATTACCTCCTCTCGGTCCAATTGTTCGGTTTTCCATTTAGAACTAATGCAAGCGCATTCGAACATAACCCTCGGGGCGGCCACGTACATACCCGCAAGCACGTGCATCGATGGCGAGGTGGGAGGGGGGGGGTATAACCTGGAAAATCTCTAGGGCTTGAATCGTAACCATTTCGAATACCGAAACCACGTTTGTTAAATGGCCTCGATTATCGTGCCCCGTGGCCAATCGGTATGCATATATTCCCGGGTAAAGCAAACGTCGATTTAATTATAGCGTCATTAGCAATTACGCGTGGCCGGAAGTAGCGACGTGCGTGCGCCTGATGAATCTGTAATGCTAAACAACGTCGTCAGCGACGCTTCCGTGAGATATGTACCCACTCATACATACGTACGTGGTAGCCCGCACACCACTAGTTTATCGTCGCTCCATTAACGATCGACCGTCTTCTCTGGAACGACTGCGTAGAGTACTGGGTAATGCCGGTTAATTGGATATGATTGCGATCGTTAATTTCTTTCCTTGGTTTCCAATAATTCTCTTCATAAACTACCGAATCTCGCAGAGGGACGGGGGGGGGGGGGTATACATATACAATACAGTGTGTCTCGCGAACTCTGTATACTTAAATACTTGGTTATTTCAAACAATACGAGAAATGGTTACTCACAGAAGTTGTAGGGTTTAAGAAACTACATAATATGGTATAAATTGTATTCTTGCAAGTGAAGGCGTAGAGAAGATCTAGAGGTCATCTTTGTTTTTTTACATGGAATGTCCAATTCTTTTATGCTCGATTTCGATAGATTGCCGTATTCTGAATATAAAAGTACTAAAGTGCATTTCTCCTGAAACTTACCGTTGCTCAGATATTTGACTGCTTTTATTCTATTACTTTTATTATGGAACGTATTCGAGAATCTCCTCGAATGTAGTCCTACGTCAAATGTAAACAAACAGCGAATAGTTAATGTCATGAAATAGCAGTGTTAGGCTTTTGACGTCCCTCAGTGTTGCATCGCTGCAAATGGTCAACATTTCGAACATGCGTCATGAAAAAAGTCAAATATCTCAGCGCACGTTGCGATTGGTATCCGATGTTACCGCGGGAACTCGGCTGGCAGACTCGCGCTCTGATTGGTCGGGGTTTTTCGTTAATATCTCGTGAACAAAGCCTCGGATAACATTTCTGCTAAGGAAAAATTTGTTTCAAATCACTTCACGAGCCTCCTATTTTCGGGTCCTCCAAAATTTTTGTTACATCCTGTATATATACATATAAAATCCCCCCCCCCCGCGTAGAGTTCTGCCAGGTGTTTACGGGGCCGCGTGTAATTCATAACGAATAAAAATCCGGTGACGATTGAAGTGGTAATTGGTAATTTATTTTCGTTATAAATTTCACTTTCAGTCCGCGTAGGAATGCTTCGTGGAGGGTGGGGCGGGGGAAGGGAACGGAATTTTTCTAATTACATTTAACGTTTTTCGTAAAAATTCACACCGTGGTAGACGAAGGGGACCGGAGTGCACTTAATATACTCATAATTACGAGTTACGAATGCCAGATGGTATGACAGAATGCACGTTTCCGAGTAATAAAACCGGGGATCGGTAATAGGCTCTGCGCGCGCGCTCGCGTTGGTACCGGATTATACGAGATGGATTTTAAGAACCCGACATTCTCACGAATCGTTATCTTTCGAGAGTTTCAGCGGGTTGGTGCGGTGCGCGGGCTGTCGCTTTTTTCTCACGAGTGACGACGTTGGAGGACATTGACTGCAGACACGCTGGGCTAGAGGCTTCCGGCTTGATGACAATTAACCGTAGATTACTGAACTATTCTGTGACTTACGTTATTACTAATCGTTCGTAAAAATTACCACTAAAAGAAAACAGGGAGTATTTTAGAAGAATATTATTTTTATTCAGATCGAAATCTATGTTGTAAGTATTTTTGACAGCCAGACTTAAAAATAATGAAAAAGTAAGACAGTGATTATTTAGCGTAATCTGCACACACACGTTCCCAATATTGAAGCAATGTGCTGGTTTCTGAGAATCCCGAATTGGAAGTTGTAATTTTTATGACAGTTTAGTAATCTAGGGTTAAATAGAACTTTCTCTCCTTATGAAGTCTAACGGATACTAAGCTTAAAATGAAAAATTGTTTTATACTGACAGCATATATTCTTTATGGTGTAAGCTATGAATTTGTAATGCATAAAAACAGTATACCCCATAAATTCTAGAAGTATATTAATTTAACCATGAAAAGAAGTCTGTACGCTTAGTAGCTGTATATGTTTATGATATTTTTCTATTTGTTGAAAAGAAAGAAATCAGTATTACAGAATACAGGTAACAACGAATACTTATAGAAATATAACACATACATTATGGTAATTATTAGGAATAGGGCAATCCTCATCGATTTCAATGACCTTGAAATATGTTGTCAAGGTCATCATTCTAAACAACTTTTCTCTATACATGTCACTGTCGCTTGGCTTTAGTTTCCAAGATATTCGCCAAAGTATATTCGATATTTTGTACAGTATTTTGTTTTTATGGGTAATTATGTAGAAAAAGGGCAACCTCGTGTATGACCTTGGCCTTGACTATGTTGTCAGGGTCATCGTCCTGAGTGATCCTGACCTTGAAAAACTTGGCAGTATGCAGTATTTAAGAGAAGATACATACATATTTAAAAGAGTGATCGGAGTAGGTCTGTGACTAGATTCATTAGCGGAGAAGGGCTTTAGGGGAGGGGCGTCAACAATAGACGAGTTTTTATCTGTTTTTCGAATGTTTACAAAACGCTTTTGTGAAACATAGATTTATGACTAATAGTATGTATGGATAATAGTTGGTTAAAAATACACCATCCAGTGATAACCACACACCCAACATTCCACCAAACACAAGTTTAGTTATTAATATCTACAAAAACAGAAAAAATGTTTCTTCGTCGGGCCCCAGAGCACATCGTGTGTGTGTGTGTCTTCTGTTTGATGGGATGTTGGGTGCGTGGTTTACACTGGGTGGCATGTGGTGGGACGTTGGTGCGTGGTATAATAAGTAATTAATAAATAAAAATCTAAAAAGAATTATGTGAATTGAAACATATTTTCCTGAATATCTCGGAAACTAAGGCCGAGCGGTGGTAACATGTATAGAGAAAAGTTGTTCAAAACGATGACCTTGACAACATATTTCAAGGTCATTGACCTAAAATAATTTTATACAAATATCTCAGTCCACAATTAAAGTGGAATACATGGAAGAGCCAGTTTTAGCTTGTGAATGCTCAGAAAAAATTGTCTAACTCCTTAAAAGCTCACTAAATTTACATGAATTTTATACAAATAAAACATATTTTTGTATTGCATTACTTGCGCTATATAAATGTTTACAAAATCGTGCGGAAACTATTTTTCGGCAAAATATTATATTTTTTACCCTGACGTATTTAATCATACAAAATAATACGTGAATGTCGTATTTTCGTCAAACATAATACATATTACGTAAGTGGGTTAATATCAGGATCCTCTCATGTTTATTTTCACTCGTAAAAAGATGTAAAACTGATTTTAAAAAATGAAGGTTCTAATACAAACAGCAAGTCAAGGCAAATTAATCGTAATTGAACTCTGACGTTCGTCGATCGAGGGACGTTGGGGGGGGGGGGGTATATATATCCATGGATCTTCTGGTACGATGTGGTGGTGGTAGCGATGGTGCTGGTGGTGGAAGAAGGACAGAGTGGTGCCCGTGGAGAGGGAAGAATTGCCGGAAGTACAAGTGGCGTCTTGCCGTGGCGGGTCAAAGATCGCGCAGCGGTGCTGACCCAGTGCTTCGAGGGCTGTAAATGTTGTAAAACGCTTCCACCGGGGCCGGCCGATGGTACGGATCATCGCGCGAACCGAAGCAACGGTAATTTCACTGGGGAAGGGAGGGGATCACGAGCATAAATTAATATCGCGGTTATCTGATCGTTACCGCCGTGGCCGGTCACGTATGAATTTAACCCCAGCCGATCAGATCCGATCGATAACTGTTACGATAAGTATGAATATAAATTGCGAACCATAGATCCCGATCTATCCCGCTTTATTATAATAGGGATGCGCAACCTCGAAAACAGGTACAACGTCCTCATTATGCTTAACGGGGTTCGAAGCGTCATTAAAATATCGCTGGTTGAATGTTCTTAGAGAGAATTTTACCTGTTGCTTAGAAGATCACATATGTTTTCGGGTTAGGTGTGTCACAACGATACAATTGCACACATGCAGGGTGAGTTACACAGGGGCATTATTAATTAATATGAGTCACTTAACGTTTGCACCTCAAATATCTTTGTTGTTCTTGAAGATTACGTTAAATGTCTTAAGGACAAAGTTGAATGGTTCAATGGGGCTTACACGATTTTTTTAGAGATACCAAGGTTACCTTAATTTTGTTGACTTTTTGTGACCTTGAATGACCTTGAATAATGATAGTCACTGAATTCCTCATGAAAGGAACTTCCTAACAAAAGAATTGTAGGTGTTTAAAAAAGGGTTACTTAATTTAAAAAAATTTTTTGGTATCGTGTGAGCCCCATTGAACCATTCAACTTTGTCCTTAAGACAAGACATTTAACGTAATCTTTAAAAACAACAAAGATATTTAATGTGCATACGTCACGTGAGTTACCCTGTATGCGTCGTATTATCCGTGTGTCTGTCGAATAATATATTACGAATACAAATAATAAATGCACAACATTTTGTGAAATTTAATATTTATTTTTTATTTAATCGAGAAGATTTATGATTCTAATAATATTCGTCTGGTGCTGGAATAACGTCCATCATTTTGGAAATAGAACGAGCGGGAAGGTGTTTTGAACTCAACTATAGTATTTAACAGTTTCTTTAATTCTTAATAATTCATAATTTAACATTGAGTTTAAATAAATAAATTTTTCTGTAATGTGCTTGTATAACATAATATTTTACACACTTTTATTGGATACACTTATTTTTTTATGGTTCTTTCGGTATGAATAATAGTTTGTTAAATAAACTTACGACTACCCTATGTTTTTTTCTAATTATGATTAGATTTGAATGGTTCTCAAATATGTTTTGCTTTGTATGTGAACTTTTTGAACGACGTTTTCTATAATATGTTTCTACTAGTTCTAAAGCTTCTGCAATAAAATTACAAAACAATGTATAGAAATATGTAAACCAATATTCATTATATGTACCAAGAAAATTAGCGTTATCATATAATGTCATAACACAGTCGGAAACATTTATAACTAGCAATACTTGCAAAATAATACTATAAGCTATGATCTTGAGAAAATTACATAATCCCAACGATTTATAACTTGATTACATAGATTACCAGAAGTGGACAGTAAAAGTTGTCTACAAAGTCTTAATAGAATAATTTAAGACGTAAATCATACTGTTACTACCTTAATAAAAATGGTATTTAACTGGTGTTAGGTTTATCAGCACGGCTGTGTAATGGACGAATAGTGCAGGAATTAAGAAAATAAAACGAGATTTACGTCCCAGTAAAGCTGTCCCTCGGAAGTAACAGATCGGAATGCAACGGGATGCAACACGATGTTGCAACAAGATAACGACGATAATTTTCCGGAACTTTTACAGGGATATCTACCTGGTTCAATCAAGGCACATACCATCCACGCGGCATCAAACGAACAGCCACCCCTTTAGAATTCATTCCGCCTGCTTTATAGGTTCCTGAATCTTTCCACGGCAGGAATCGTTCGCGTTCGGACAAACCTATTAGCGTTTTCGCAGCCAATTACAGTCGCCAGTTACAACTACGAAAGGTGTCGAACAGCAATCGTAAAAGATAGACGTTACACTCGCAATTGCCGCTGGTGGAATTGCGTTCACCATCTTTGAGAAGACCTGTTCCATTCCGGAACCAGATTAGAAGTTGTTCTCTTACTTGATTGATTGTAATTCTGAGTAAATATAGTATTTCTGTAGAAAGAAAGAAAAATTAAGAAGATTGACCTCTTAATGCCTGTTCTAATATACAGCGAGTCACAGAAGTATTCGTACACTCACAATTCCTGAATTCGAATGACTAATAATCAGGGATGTGCGGGTACTCGAAATCACGGGATTCCCGAGACTAGGGTCGAGTCGGGACAAGTCGGGCGCGAGCGGCCGGGATCCCGACAGTATAAATCGCATCAGG
Organism: Dufourea novaeangliae; assembly: GCF_001272555.1. NCBI lineage: Eukaryota > Metazoa > Arthropoda > Insecta > Hymenoptera > Halictidae > Dufourea > Dufourea novaeangliae. The sequence continues at coordinate 493,276 of NW_015373883.1, read as the reverse complement.
ATTCCGACAGATGTCGGGTCCCGTAACGTATTAAAACATAATTCCTCGACATTGTCCGGCAATAATTATGTTTTTTACATTATAATTTAAAATAATATTATATATGCCTGTATGTTGTATGATAGATTAAAAGTCCCTAATACTGACACTTTATTTATTTTACTTAATAAAAACATAACGTACGAAGAAATGTGTACTGAAGATTGTATTATTAACCCTGTCCAACCGGAGGATTCCATTTGGAATCGTCAACTTATTTAGCATTTATAGTTCATATCATGAATCTGAAGATTCAATATGGCATCGTATCGTATAGAATAATTTTTTGCCGTTAGACGGAAAAGTTCTCGAAAATATCATTCAGGACTCGAAGATGTTACGGGACCCGAATATGTTTTGGGACCCAAATACGTTACGGGACCCGACATCTGTCGGGATCTCGGCCGCTTTCGCCCGACTTGTCCCGACGCGACCTGATCCCGAAATGTCGGGTACCCGCACACCCCTGCTAATAATTCTTTAAAAATATACCTATATTCCGAAATGTTATAGCGTCATTTATTGTAAAAATAACAATTCATAGTAATATAAATGAAAACTCATAGCCCTTTCCAATTCTTTGAACTAAACATACCAGGAAACCGATATTAGTAGTAATTAATTTTTTGTATTCGAACTTCATAATTCAGTCTGTCACAAAGTTTGTAAGATTATAAAGTCAAATTGAAGATAATTGATCAATAAAATTATATTTCATTCATTCTTCTAAATTATTAGATATTTATTTGAAATTAAACTCTCCAATCGTGCTCACTTGATACCTAAGAGAAATTCTTAATATTAAATCTTGAACTAGGTACGCAGGGCCGTTCCTGGCGGAGGTGCAGCAGGTGCCCCCACACCTGGGCGGCCGCAGATTATGTGTAAAACTTAGACTAGTGTACTAATTGTATATGTAATCTTTGTAACAGTACTCGTATACAAGAAGGAACTATCTTTATGTACAACTCAAAATAGCACATGACATTTAGCCATATTTAGTGGATTAAATTCGTGTAGGTAATTAATGGTCGCTGTTTATCAACCATAACATCATTATTACATACGTTATGCGTTAGTTTTGTACTTATATATTGAATAAAATATTCATTTTAAATAAAGCCATTCATTTAAGGATCATTGTTTCATTTTATGAAAATAAAAATTAAAAAATAGTTTCTGTTTTCATAAAATAATTTTTATTTTTTTATATAACAGTATCGCCGCCCTTATTAATTTAATATTATTCAATTAAGAATCTAATATGCAGTGTTTATACACACACACACACACACACACACACATATATATGTATATTTTAAATAAAACCATTTATTTTTTAATTTTTATTTTCATAAAATGAAACACAGATCCTTAAAAAATGAATGGTTTTATTTAAAAAAAAAAACATATATATATATGTATATAAAGACTGCATATTAAATTGTTAATTGAATAATATTAAATTAATAAGGACGGTGATACTGTTTTCGCACCCAGACGGCCAGCAACCCAGGAACTACCCTGTAGGTACGATTAACCAAATGTAACGTTATTTGACAATCAGATGGAAACAAACTAAGAGAGTAAAGAAATGCAAAAAAATGAAAGTATGTACGTCTTTTAGAGTCCTATTTGTAAGAAAGTGACTATACAAAAAGTGTTCAGGAACAAGAAAATGTGCCTATTAAACGATCTAAATCGATCGTTGTATATCGAGTCAGATTAATCTCGACAAGATGTATGAATCGAATGTTCGAAACTTTTTCGGAATATATGCAGTCGGTAACCACATTTGGTAACCAATTTATGTAATCATATATCAAGCACAGATTCGCTCGTTGCAATAAATATAATGCACATTTATCATGTATAAATCGTAATGGTAGCATAGACAGCGGGTCGATGATAAATCGACCGGTAACGCAACTTTTATATCGCGATTCAAAAGAAAAACAACTGTGCTGAAATCGTTTAATCTCTTGAATTATAAAGCTTTTACGCTTGGTCGATGTGTTCCATTCAGAAATTGGGTCTTTTGATCACACATTATCAATTTTGTTAATTGTTATTCAACGATACAACTATCTCACACCTTTCTGGCAAATTTTCTACTGTTTTTGTTTTAAAGAAAGATGGAGCGGTTATAATTTAATATATTATTATGTAATATTAATTATTAGAAGCTAAAATATAGGCTAAAAGTAAGTAAAACACTTTCATTGTGACAGCAACACTAGAAATAATCGAGATAAATAGTACGTAAAACGATATTTTCATTATAATTCAAATTACACTTGCTACTGATGAATTGTCTAAAGATCACAATATTAAATGTCAGTTAATTCTCGTCAGTAAAATAGGACATTATTGTCCTTCATCTCGTTCATTTGCTGGAATTCTAATGTTGAGCACTGTTACCAATACCATGCAAACCTTGTAAAGTCTTAATTTCTTACACGTATTTCAAGGCGGTTTACTGATCGAAGATAAGCAAAATGGGTTTTATTACAATGTGTATAATAACTTTGGAACGTGAATTATTACGTATAAATGGGATAAAAGTAAAAAAGTTGCCAAATACCAATGAATGAAAACTGATACTAAACGGTTTTAGAATGTTCAAAATGCTCTTGTCAATCGTTTGTCTGTCGTGTAATATAGCCAAAGACATTTACAATGGTTACATAATTTTAGAAGGAAACCAATACTTTGAGGGTTACTTTCTCATACTTGTTTTTCATATTGAATGTCCCACTATTGCACTGGTCCCTTGAATTCTCTGGTCTACTTATTAGAGTCCCTAGTAGTATTAATGTTTGGTCAACGGTATTCAACAATTGGGAGTTAGTTGAGATATAGTTAGTGTTTTTGCCTACAAATTCCAAAATAGGGCCTACGACGAAAAAGTTGTGACAATTTGCCAACGAATATCCAATGCTTGGCCTACAATTATTATAATTGATTATTTAACAAGAAATTTACAATGATAATGCAACATTAGCCCACCCAAAAGTTTGCCGACATTTAAATATAATCTTGAAGACGCCAGAAACGTTGCTACAATCAAAAACTGGTTATTATATTTCAAATTGATTTTTTTGTTTTCTTATTTCTGAATATACTCGCACTTTGTTACTGTTGCGCAATACATTTGACATTTGAAATTTCGTGAAAATAGAGTCAGGGGATAGAAGATTGGAAATAACTTATAATAATTATTCGTAATAATTAACTGCATGTATAAATTGTACATAATACAATGTAAAGGTAACTTTGCTGGTAAAACACTTGTTTACCTGTTTAATATACATATACAACTTATACATGCATATAATTATTATAACAAGTAATTATTATAAATATTTTTTCCAGTGTTATAGTCCTTCAAATATTTTTAAAGGATTTTATGGAAGTATAGTATAGCCAACTGTCTTCCTATTATTGGTTTATTGTAGGTACTCAATAATTGATCCTACAAAAAGAAACCTCCAGGTGGCCCTTCGTATTATAGTGACGTGGGCCCTACATTGGGTATGATCGTTGGTCCAGTTGCAAAAAATGGTGGCAATTCTAACCGTTGGCTATCCAATGGTACATATCAAAAGCCCGTCAAAACTCCAACAATAATTGTTCTAGGGGTATAATGCTTGAATCGCGATTTACCGTCGATATACGACAAATTATTTAAAAATTCTATAAATATTGGACCAATGCCATCGTTAATCCTATTCTCATGATTCGTCTCATTTACACGACTCGCCTCCCGTCTCGCTCTTTCCGTACATTCCCTCCGTCCCATTCTTTTCGCAGGGGTCTCACCAACCTGGCATGGTAAAGCGATGCTCGCGCGACCTCCACGTTCTCCGCTCGAACCGATACCGATCCATTGGATACTCGGCACTTCCTCGTTTCAGCTGATCGGTGGGGTGGGAGGTCTACCTTAAGATTCCTTGGCACGCAACACCAAGGATGCCGATCTAAGCGGATCAGGCATGGAACTTGGACGGGCCGGAAGAGGCGCAAAAATTACCGATAGGACCGTGGTAGTACAGATACGTAATTAAAGATCCTGTTGCATCGCAAGGAGCGTGCGCTAAGAACCCGGTTAACGCGCTCCGGCTCGAGAATTCAGAGTAGGCGCACGAAACGCCTGCTAAACGGGGTCATTTTAACGCTACGGAAATATACTGGGTGGTCCGTTGTTACTCGTATACTTGACAACGGGGTGATTGTTTGTGAAGAAATAAGTTGTAAGGTAAAAATGTCCCAGTGGTTGGACGTTTAAGGCGAAGATTGCGGTTACGAAGACTTTTCATACATTGAAATAATACAGATTGACAAAAAAGTACATTCAATCGATAGATCAGAACTTTTTTTCCAAACAAGTCGTTATAAGAAAGCGTGCACGTGAAAAATGTATTAAAATTTATAAATATCTACAGGCGTTCATTTGGCCGAGTGATTGGACGGAATTTACGGCATGTCCTAGTGATTAAATATAGCTGTCCCAGTATTTGGACATAACATTCAATAAATTATTCATAGCTGATTTTTACTAGTAGAACATGATACTTTTCTGTTATGTTATAAAAATTCAATTAAAACCGTAACAAATTTAAATGAATGCAATAAATCAAAGGAACAAAATTATAAATAAATAAAATAATAAAAATTATGAACTAAATCTGTAAATGTGTACATTATAAATTAATAAATAAATAACACTAAGGGAACATTGCATTCTATTATTATGTACATGTTATATATTTGGTAAAAGCTTTTAATCATTTCTCTTTATCTATACCTTTAGGAAATTGTGTATTAAAAACAAACATGGTCGATTTAACTGTGATTTATTATAAACATTTTATAGAAAATATATACTTTAAATAAAACAAAATTAACAAAATGAAAATATTCCTTTTTTTGTTTTTGATTATTTTTAACATTTTTTGCAACTTTCTTGGCAGCAAATTTTTGTTTTTTCTGCCGATCTAATTTTTCTGAAAGTCTTATTGTTATAAAAAATTCCTAAAATAAAAGAAATAACATAAAAAGGTGATTTTTAATGAATATTCCGTACGCGAATCGCTTAGGTTATGGTTGTGTCAAAATAATATGATATTTATGTATGAAATATGTAAAAAAAACTGAGCTTCCAAAATTAAATATTGTTAAAAATATAAAAGTTCTCTTTTTGAATATTTTAAAAAGACAGGGTAAATCATGAGTAGAATTAAAATTTGTTCGTATAGCGATCTGTTTTCGAAAAAAAATTGAGTTTGAACATTTTTCGTTGGTAAGTATTTTCTAGTATTATACATATGCTTGTGCCTGGCCATTGTTTACTGCTTCTACTTATACGAAGCATAGACGACGATATATCGAAAATATCTGTTACCTATGGATTTTAATACGCAAGTACTCTGTACCTGTCTATTTCAATTAAATTATACTGTTTAGAGATCTTAACATGAGTAGAAGTTATTATAATGGAAGAATACAACCGTAACCGAGTTATATTCAGTCAATTTTAATTTTCTCGGAAAAGAGAACAATAAAATGATATTCTGAAGTGAGAAATTGCATTTGCTTTTGTTGGAATTGTGCCACGAATGGCGCCACACTATGCACAACTGGCCAAACTGTCCAATTACTCTTACTCGCTACTAAAAAATATTGAATTCTTTAAAACAGTTATCTGAAATTTCCTTCTGATTGGGATTTTTCAACTTGAACAGGTCCTAATTCACCGGTGGTAACTTTATATTAGGTGTACCAATAAATAATCCACTATTTCTGTTTAATAAACTAGTAACACAGTTTGAATTTGAAACATCTTATTACTAGAGTGCGAATTTTTATGCAAAATGAAAGTTTCTAAAGTAATTTACAAAGATAGGAGCAATTATAGGAATTTATTTGCCCTCTTAAGTATCGTACTGGGTACAGAATAAAATAGAAAACTCGTTGCATCGAATGGAAGTTTTGTTTCTTATTGTATTTCACAGAGCCTTATAGACTATAAATGCATAAAATTCGCAGTCTACTTATTATCTGTTCCATCTTCCAAAATGGCGACAAACATCACTGAAACAGCACAGGCTTATAATTTCTTCGAATATAGGTATCGAATTCGACCAAACATAGTGGATTACTACTTATCTGTACACTTTATATTTCCATTTGAAATTCCCAACGAAGCTGACGGTCACGTTCTTCCGATGCTGCAAACAAGATTAAATTTACAGCATAAGTCGGATACATAAAGGTGAACGTATGACAGCCTTAAAACCGAAACAGCTAGTAAAGTCGGTCGGGTTTGAATTTCTTTTCGACGAAAAAGTGAGGTGACGCGTACGGCCGGGGCATAAATGACCACCGTTTATTCGATACGCGATCTTCATGATATCGATCCATTCAGCACCAGAAGTACTTCCTTGTGCCGTCCTCGCAGTCACCACTCCGAGACCATTCCGTTTGGACAAAACCTGTTTGTTATTAGACGGGCCTTCGTCAACTAGCCATCCTCGGGCGACCGGGAATAGAACGGCTTGAATGTATTCTGACAATGCTAGAATATTTATATTACGATCTCCTGGAGAAAGCACCGACGACGCCGGTTTATAAATAGAAATCAGGTAACGACGATTTGGCTATCACTTTACAATTTCCCACGTTCTGAGAGACCACAAGTAGTAACTTTGCGAGCGTGCAAGCTTTTCTGTTATTGTGTTTGACGAGGAATCAGTACAGTTATATGTACAGTGGGTCAAAAATGTATTCGTAAACCCTGTAAAACAGAACAACTCTTTCAAAATTGGACCAAGTAACTTGAGTTTCTTTGTGAAGTTAGAAGGATTAGTTTACTAAATGAAGTATTGAACAAATATTGACAAATTTGCGACTTTTCAGAATATCGAAGAAAATGGTTAACGACGTCTTTTACAACTTTTTTGTCTGAAACTGTAATGAAAATTTAATAAATCTATTTCAAAGATTTATGTCAACAAAACATACATACTGCAACTTTTATTGAAATCGGTTAATACAGAAACGACTAACAGGCATCGAAAGATGTAAGAATCTTTAGGTATACTACAGTTGTAGGTCAAAAGTCGCGAAAAACTGCGATTTTCAACATTTTTAACCGTTTGTATCTCATAATAACGTTAACCGATTTCGAGGAAATTTTCAGCATGCATATAACTAACATAAATGTAAGCAATGTATTCGTTAAATTTTCATTACCATCTCAGATAAAAAAGTCGCAAAAAGCGACCTTTACTATTTTCTCCGCGATTCCGACCAATTGTAACTTTTTCAACATTTAGTTAACACATCATTTAATACACTGATTCATGTAACTTCACAAGCAAACTCAAGTCACTTGGTCCAATTTCGAAAGACTTGTTCTGTTTTAAAGGGTGGACGAATACTTTTTGGACCCACTGTATATGTAACTGTACAGAACTGAATACAGATTCCAGCACAAACTAAATGCCTCATCTATTAGTTACATACAATAAAAATGTATGATTCTGCAATTATTCCAATGGAATACCAATTTCATCACGATAATATATATAATATATAACAAATACGGATTCCATAAGAAAATAATGGATCATTCATTAGTAGGTATACTTTTCCACAGGAAGGAATACAGATTCCAGCACAAACTAAATGCCTCATCTATTAGTTATATACAATGAAAATGTATAATTCTATAATGTACAATGGTACGGGGCCACCAGTTAAGGGTTACCAACCCATCCACTCCGCGAGGCTTGCATTAATCGAACGTCGAAACCGTGCTGCTTCCCCATTCATTCCCAATGTAACGAACATCCCGGCACACAATCCCGGTACATATTACACCCCGTTATGCACACCGACCGGCTGTTTTAAGGCCGATCCGCGGGGCAGGCGGAGCACGCGACGATCCAGGAAACGCCGGCAGGCGGGATAATGCGGACGACACACAAGGGCCCCCTTAACAAGCTTGGACGAGGTGCATGCACGAACGCAATGCTGCACCGGCCAACTAGGCTGACTCCTCAGGACCGCCCGCATTGACGACGCCGGAGGAGCAGAGAAAGAAAGAGAAAGAGATGGTACGCGACCGTACCAGGTGGAGGGAAGGAGGTCAATGAAGAGAAGGAGAAAGGGAGATCAGCTCTAGGGAGCATACACCTCGCCCCAGGATAATAAGAAATACGGTGCAGCCGCTAATGCACCGATCCAGGACTGAGAAGGTTTTTTACCGCGGGGCAAAGTCGTTTCTAAAATGACTCGCCACCCCTCTTTAACCGCTCACTCTTTCTCTCTTTCTCCCTTCGCTGGCGTGCTCTTGTTCGCGAACATAAATCCCCGACCCGGGGTGGGGGGGGGTGCTATGGGAAGTCGATATACAGGGTGTAACAAAAATGTTGGAGGATCCGGAAATGGAAGACTCGTGAGGTGATTTGAAACAAGTTCCTCCTTAGCAAAAATGTTATCCGAGGCTTTGTTAACGAGATATTAACGAGTAACCGCGGGAACTCGGCCGGCAGACGCGCTCTGATTGGTCGCAGTTTTTCGTTAATATCTCGGTAACAAAGCCTCGGATAACATTTTTGCTAAGGAAAAACTTGTTTCAAATCACCTCACGAGTCTCCCATTTCAGGATTCTCCAACATTTTTGTTATACCCTGTAAATTGACTTCCCATAGCCCCCCCCCCCAACGGATCGGAGATTTATGCTTGTGAACAAGAAGTAAGACCCTTAATATTTAACACCCTTAATTATTGTCTTATTTGTCAGGGTACAAAAAAATGGTTTCGGAGCAAGTTAGTATACTTTAGGGGGGGAATCAAAACGTATCCAATAATGTATAACACTATGGGGTGACAACACTTTGAACATACACTAAAATAATAAATAATGCGATTGTGGAGTTTATTTTGTTTCTGCAATTGATTTTCTGTGGGCTTCCACCTCAACCAGTTACGTGCGAAATTTTCAGACGAAGGTCAGTTCAAGGTCATAGTGTGATACATTATTGGATACGTTTTGATCTCCCCTTTGTAATGGCAACAAAAATATGGCATTCCATTTAAAAAAAAATGTTACTGTTAAAGACATCTCAGAAGATATGACCTTGAGATGACCTTCAATCTCATAGCCTAATTTCCACCCTAAAATACACTAACTTTCTTCCGAACCATTTTTTTGTACCGTGACAAATAAGAGAATAATTAAGGGTGGCAGAGTTAGATGGGACACCATGTATTTGTCACGGTCCAATTTCTAGCTCAGTATATTTTATTTGATAAAAGCCGATCGTGTTTTGCATATTCACCTACAATGGGTCAAAAAAGTATTTGTATACCTAGTTTGTTTGCAATAACTTTATATAAACAAGTTATACACTAACAAAAATTGTTTCTATAAATAGTATACTATGGACAGAGATAATGTGCAAAATAAAGATTTTTTATAATACGTTACGAGAAAATAATACAATAAAAATAAGAATTTGGAAGTCAAAAATGTATTTGTATATTTATGATTTTACTGGTAAAACGTAAAAATAAGCACGCATCGTCGCGACACCGACCAAACTGTAAACAAGTGTTTATCACAAACTGATAGAATCTATGCCACGATGGCTACAAACCATTATTGAAGCAAAAGGGATGCATACAAAATATTAAATGTAATGAGCAACGTAAATAATCATAAACTTTCTACAATAATTGTAACTGTACAAATACTTATTGACTTTCAAATTCTTGTTTTTATTGCATTATATTTTTGTAACGCATTATAAACAATTGTTAGTTTGCACTTGTTTGTATGAAGTCATTGCCAAACAACTAGGGTGTACAAATACTTCTTTGACCCACTGTTTATTTTATGTTACTCATCATCTCTATTTATATATTTTTAATATCTAATTAAGAAAATAAGAACATTTCACTGAAGAGACTGATAGAGACCTACAAAGTGGTCAGTGACTAACGTTTTAGAAATCATATGGTGCCAGCTAACCTCTTCAGATCACTATAAGGATGCTCATCGGCGTAGTTCTACGTTCGATAATTCACCTAACGTGCACCTGATGACACAACGAGAAACCAACAAGAAGAAACCGTCTATTCTTTTGCGAGGCACGCAAGGTTAAAGAACCGTGAGCGTGACGCAACGGGGAAACAAATTAATACAGATATCGTGGCTCACAAACGACGGATATCATTAAAGCTCAAGAAGACTTGAAACGATCGCTGTCAGCGCGAGAGGAGAACGCGATATTCAATTTGCCCAGGTTAGTTTCGGCTCGTAAGATTCAAAGGAGAGACGCGCGGCCGACTGATCGGGAGACGAGGTGCCAGAGATGGCCGACCAGTGTCGTTAACCCTTTCCTACTCAAATTATGGGTACTTAGATTTTTAATGCATTAACCGCCCGGCAACATTTAAGTCGACTTTCCCGTTCAGGCCAATTGGATGATTTTACACCAAAATAATCGCCCGTAACCGACGAGGCGTACGCGCGAAGCTCGGTGTCAGTCACCGGTTTCCGTCATGCTGAAGAATCACGTTAAACAAGTTTCTAACTTTGATTTCAAATTACGCAATAGTCTATGTTATTTTCATTACAAAGTCTATCTATACTATAACTACTTTTATATAAAGTATAACTACTATACTATAACTACTTTCATACAGAGTATAACTACTGCACTATAACTACATTTATATAAAACCTTATTACTATAAAGAGTAGATGGTTTTCTGAATTTTGTAGGAAATAATAAACATTTTCTGTTGTAAATAAAATATTTTTCAGGTAATAGGAATTTTTTATATTAATTTTGTAGTAAAACTGTACGATATTTTGCATTTTGGCATTTAGTAATGGTGTCTTTTTCGCAAGAAAATTAGATTAAAATAATTGAAGAACGAACGCGATACGGTAACTAGTTTCCGAGATATAAATTCTTCAATATATTGCTATTTCACGAAAATAGGTAAAAATGGTAAATTTTGGTGGCCTCTATTTTTAAACCAATTCGGAAACAGAACAATGATGACTTAAACCCTCCCTAATTTCACGTGGACTACAACATATTTCATTTTGAAGGAAATCCCTGATAACGAGTGGAAAAAATGATCGATTTGGCATGGAATGACCCATCTATCACATTAACGTTTGCCATTACGTTCAAGTGTACAATTCTGTATAACATCATTTCCGAAATAAAAACGTTGATGTCTTTTTGCAAATTGCCATCCCACTTTAACTTTCGTTAGCTGTCAGAACAAACCACTACCCACCACGCACAACAAACAGGAAAAACTTTGATCCTAGCATCGTCGGTTCCCTGACGGATTAGCGAATTTAATTGCGCGTGCTCGGTCGATTATCCCGATGTCAAAGCGATTCTCTCCGGTGTAGGATTGTTCATCGTCCTTCTCCTCCCCCAGCCCCCACTTGACACCCCCCTCTTCCCCTGTCTTTCTACAGACGGTTCGCGCGGTGAATCGACGCGGCGACAGGATCGCGCCGCGGCGTCGCGAGCAAAAAGTGAATGGATGATGGGTTCGTTGACCATTCGTTCGCAATGTTGACATCCGACCTTGACAATCCCCTCGGCTCGATAATGAAAATAAATCCAACGGCCTCGCGTCAATGGACCCAGAGGGGGGTGGGAGGGGGACGTCGAGGCAGCATCATCCAGAAGACGGTTCCCCATGTCTCGTTTGTGAAACCGTTCTTCTCGCGGCGCGTTATTAGCCAAATGCCATTTAGACCCTTTAACTGTAGAGACACGATGGGCTATTTGCACCGCGCGACTACCACTTCGTCTACCGGCCTGTGTTCTCTTGTCTTCGGGGCTGCTGGCAGGCCGGCCAGCCACTTATTGGTCCGCGCGCAAAGGGACTTACACAATCGGGACCCAGCTACACGCGGATCCTGACGCTCGTAAACCCAGAGGACGCAAACTATAAAGTAATACAAACGCTGACCGGGCCTTAAGATAGTTACCTCTTTTTAGTGGCCATTAATTTTACAAAGCCAGTACTTGCAGGATATTATTGTATCACTGTATCAACGGAGTCGGCAATGCCTCGCTGCCGTTCTCTTTCGTCCCGGGTCTTCCTGGCCTGGTTAATCGACACGAAATTACCGTTTGCCTTTTTCTACACGGGGGATACGCGGAATGTAACCCTAGAACGACACTGTGCGGTCAACGAGTTTCTCCTTTTCGATACTTTAGCGTTTAAAGCTTCATCTTGGTGTATATACAGGGTGATAAAAGAAAAGATTCTAAAGTTGCGTCTAACGCTATACAGCAAAGTTTGTGAAACTTGTTAGAAAAATAGAAAATTTGTTATATAGCAAGTTATATGTTATCCATCAAATGTAACGCGATTATTGTAAAAACTTGTTACAGACTTGTCCAAAAGGTATAAGCTTGTAATAAATTATAGAAAATGTTGTACAGTAAGGTTGTATAACAATTTGTTATACAACAGTGTTTTGCTATATAGTGTAGACGCAGCTGAGGACTTTAAGGGTTTATAGTACTTACCAAGTGAAGTAAAAAATATGTAATCAACGTAGGTCCTGTTGCGGCGTACTTACAATGAGCTTGCGATTTAGCACTGCTTGTTAATAAATTAATATCGCAGAGCTTGGTGGAAGATTGTGCGATTGTTTGTGGTATGATTTGAATAATTTAACATGACTTGGTAACACACTTGAACTTCAACATACGGAACAGAATGCGATATACGTGTATGTATGTACTAGTTGTGTTTGTTCTGCCGGATAGATATGTTCTCGTTGATGGTTGAATATATACAAGGAAATTACTCACAGTTGTTTTTGAGGCAAAGAGTATTTTTTGAAAAAAATAAATACTAAAATTGGTGCCGGGGCTGTTTTCCCATGTTTATCCGGCTAGACCCTTTCTCCCTAAAACATACTAACTGTCCCGAACACTTTTTTTCTACTGTGACAGATAAGAGCATAATTAAGGGTGGCAGAGTTAGGTGGGACACCCTGTATAGTTGCAATGATTTCCTTGCGAGACAAGTATTATTCGAAAAATTTGTCTCTTACTTCCATAGTTCTGGAGACCGTAAATGTCGTCATTTTTATTCCTATTCCCTGTATATACCATGTTGGTGCAATACTAATCACGCCATTGGTCGGCGACGCGAGCGCCGTGTATCGTGTGCGGTTGGCAGTACTGCGGCGTGCTAAGTTGGTTCGCTTTGCGGGTTTTCTCACGCTTGTTACGAACGCTCAACGAGCGTGTTCATATGTTTAATAAACCTTTGTGTGCTTTTACGTGGTTGTGCGTTTGTTTCTCGCATTAATCCCTAACATACCAAATACAAAATGTTGTTAGATAAACAAGTAAAAATTGTGAAATATTCAGTTCAACATAAAACGACAGTTCTGTCTCCGGGAAAGACAGGCTACTGTCGTCATGGCCTCTGTAATTCTTAATAGTTTTCACTTTCCCACGCAGCGCACGCTCTGTAATCTGTGTAATGCAGCTGCGGCTTTGACTGAAACTGTATAAATATGTATATGTATATTTAGGATGCCGCCAAATTCCGTTTAAGCTGTTCGCAGATCACACACAAAAAACATCAGTGTACACTGGCATTTGGAGGATTCAATTAATTCTAAAATTTTGCTGTTCTGTAGATGAATGTTCGACTGTCTATCCTATCAAGAACGATCTCTGAACTTGGTAAGTATTGTTAAAATGTTAAAAATAACTGCAAAATAAGTTTGTAACAAATGGTAAGAGAAGTTGCTATAATTATTGTCACCATCATTTTTTAAAATGGAACGTTTTTTAAACACCTACAATGATAGTCCCTTTCATTAGGAATTCAGTGACTACAATTATTCAAGGTCACGGAAGAAGGGTGGTTCCATTTAAAAAAATGAAGGTGACCTTGATGTCTCTAAAAAAAAAAATGACAGAAAAACCAAAATGTGTTTGGCATCGTGTGAGCCCCATTGAACCATTCAACTTTGACCTTAAGACATTTGACGTATCTCTAAAAACAACAAAGATATTTCAGGTGCAAACGTTAAGTGACTCACCCTGTACTTTTAGATAGCAGAGTAAGGTAAATGTCCCAGTGATTGGACAGTATCATGAATTTCTGTTAATATTAAATTTTCTAAAAATAATAGCGAACTTCTGGATAGAAAACAATTATCCTTAGTTATTTCTTATCATAAATTATATAAAAATGTTCGCAAAAGCGCGATGCATTATTTAAAAAAAATATTATCGTTTAGCAATCATGAACCTGAGGCGACATTGAGAGCGTATTTCTCAAGCTCCTAAATAATAAATAATTCGTGTGTTTCTATTAAGTAAAGGTTTCTTGAACTTATTAAAGTCTCCTGAATTGATACCAACTTTGTTTTAATAAATCCGTTTTCTTTTACTGTCGAAATTACCGAGTTTGTTTACTGGTACATGAGAATGCTGATTGCGTAGTCATTGGACGCTTTTCCAGTCACTCGAGCAGCATCGAGCAGACTTAGTGTATGATTTTATTGCTTTGAATTAAATTTGTTATGTTTTTATTTGAATTTTTACAACATAAAAGAAAAATATCATGTTTTACTATTAAACATCATCTATGAATAATTTATTGAATGTTATGTCCAAACAGTAGGACAGCTAAATTCAATCACTAGGACATGCCGTAAATTCCGTCCAATCACTCGGCCAAATGGACGCCTGTAGATATTTGTAAAATTTAATATTTTCTTTCACGTGAATGTTTTCTTATAACGACTTTTCTGGAAGAAAAAGTACTGCTCTATCGATTGAATGTACTCTTTTGTCAATCTATATTATTTTAATGTATAAAAAGTCTTCGTAACCACAATCTTCGCCTTAAATGTCCAACCACTGGGACATTTACTTTACATGTAATATCATTCCTCGACACCTACAGAACAACAAAAACATTCAGAATCACAAGAATCCACCAGACAGACTCGACATCACCCGCGTTAGTCGGCCATGCTTAAATGTTTAATACGCGTGGTTAGGTGGATGACGCGGCAAGCAAGCCACCGCAAATCACGGTGGGACAACACAAAACACGTGGACCGTCTGAGAATGCGCGGGAATCGTTCGTGGCGTGCACGCACGCGTGGACGATCGATCCACGCGACACCCCCAGCGGCTCCGGATGAGAAGTGGTAGACCATTAATGTAATTAATAAATTAAGCTTCCGGTAAGAAAAGAATGGCTGAGTCCAGCACGCACACACCAAATACCGGTAAAACGAGCCCACGTATCACGAATAAAACAAAAGAGGGGAAGAGGGGAAGGCGAACAATTAAAATGCGACAAAAAATCGATCCAGCGCGGCGGCTTGAACGCGATCGACGGGGTTTCTCCGTGACCTCCCTCTACGTGAGAGGTCAAGGTCACTGGCGATACGCGCCCGTCCGATTTCAAGTCGTATTTTCCCTCTTGAGTTATTTGTTACGAGATCGGGGGATATTAAACGGACAATAATTAATGGTATTACTGATACGTTATTAATGATTACATACACAAGGGGAGAAGAAATCGATTATTCGTGCCGTTAGTCAGCGGCAGGGGGGCTTGATTAAATGTGTTATACATCGATATCGAGAGCTCGAGCTTGGAACGGTTAGATATATGTTAAGCGGAACACGTACCGAACCGGTACCATTGCTTGACTTTTCGCGTGTGCGAAAGAAAAAGTTGAAATTTCAATTAGAATGTTCCCACTAAAATTACGTAATGATAACATACTTCTACTTTCTATTTATATCAGTAGGTCCTTCGAGTTAAGAAATGTATTTTAGTAATACTACGTATTTTCAATTCCTTTTACGTCAGTAGGCCTTGCACTACTGACTGGCATTACTCGCTACTGGCACACGTGCATGCAAAATTATTTGTAATTACATATTCAGTTACAGTGGACAAAAAAAAGTATTCGTACACCTTTTAAAACAGAACAACTTTTTCAAAATTGGACCAAGTGACTTGAGTCTTTTGGGTAAACCTAGAAGGATTAGTGTACTGAATGATGTGTTAACAAAATGTTGAAAAAGTTGCAATTGGTCAGAATCGGAAGGAAATAGTAAAGGTCGCTTTTTGCAAGTTTTTTATCTGAGATTGCAATGAAAAGTTAACAAATACATTGCTTAGATTTATGTTAGTTATATGTAGGGTTGCCAACTGTCTTTTTTGGAAAGGCTTTCCTGTCCTTGTCCTTTTTTGAGTTTAGAAAAAATGCCAAATATCCTGTATTTCGAAAATTAAATAATGCAGAATCTCAAGAGATTGTCGATGATTTTAAATTATTTTTTTCTTCAGCAATTACTTACTTGAAAGAACACTTTAACTTTGATGAAAATTCTACAATTGGCAAATTGTCAATTCCAAGTCTGTTAAATAATTTATTTCCAACATACCAGAAATTTGTTGAAGTTATTGAAGATTCGAAGCTAAAAGACAAGCTGGATTTGAATATGGATAACCTTTTTGATGAAGTAACATTAATTCAAAAAAACTTTGACTCTATTCAACGTTCTGAACATTTTACAAGATCCAAGACATCAAAAAAATGGTTCGGGTATAAATGTATGAATATTTTTAAAATAGTTTCGTATGTGTTGTCAATTCCTGCAACATTAGCTGATTGTGAAAGAGTTTTTAGTGTCATGTCAACTAAATGGAAAAATGAACGAAATAGATGTTCGATTGAACTTATAAAAAATGAATTATTTATATATTTCAATTTGAAAGAAAATTGTTCAGATTTTGCCGAAAAGTAAAAAGTCATGCACATTTCCTAAAGTCTACCACAAATCAGAACATATATAATTTTAAAAATTAAAAGTTTACTTTAGTTTTACTTTTAAAAGTTTCAAATATTTTTTTAAGTTTCTCTACATTTTTGAATTAACACTTTTTTAATTGATTTGTAATGATTATTCTAATAATGCATCTTTTGTGTTCAATGAGTCGATATATTATTACCTAAATTACTAAAGTAAAACTTCTTTTGATTGTTTTCGAAGTTTACCATATGCGTATGAATACTAAAAAATTTTATTTATCATATATTTCATTGGTTTACGACGTTATTGCTTCAATATTGCCGATTCAATGTAATGCAAATTATTGTTAGTAGTAAAAAATTATTTATGGTCTTGCTTTCGTCATTCTATACAAGGTACGATCGCAATTATAGCTCAATTGAGCATAAGGTGATTTTACGTGCAAAAGTAATGTAAAAAGTTAAAAGCAGGTGTTCTTGCATAATTTCCAAATAAATGGCGTTATAAACTTATTAAATACATGATATGCCATTGGCCGATTTTTGTATACTTGCTGAAAGTAGAAAAGTAGGTAATGGCCAGACACACGCGCCAAGTTGTATTTACCAATACGCGTACCCGAGAAATATTTAAATACATTTTTTTTAAAGAAACCCTCAAACAGAAGAATAATAATCAATTATATCATCATTATTGTCATACCGTGTATAAGTAATCATTAGACGGCGGATTTTATGCATTTACAGCCATTAGGGCTTTGTGTAATGTAAAACAGAAATAACTTTCGTCAGATGCAATGTGTTTTCTACTGTATTCCGAAGCCAATAGGATCTTTAATAAAAGAAAGAAATTCCTACCTGTGCTGTTATTGTAAAAAATTACTTTAGAAAATCTCATTTTGCATAAAAATCCGCAGTCTGGTAATCGTATAAAGTCTTGTAAGTATAAACTAAAAGCTGAAGATTTTGAACACTATTTTCCCAATATGTGTATACTAAATTTTTAATTATTTATCGTGATAAATTCTATCAGCTAGTGAAATAAATGGCTGTCAATCTAAAATACCATGTATAATTAACGTTGAACTTGAAGTGTTTTAAAAATTTCTAAGAAAAAGCTCCACGAAACTTTTCAGGAAGAATTTTTTGCAAGAACCTTGATATATTAAAAAGTGTTAGAGAGTGTTTCGTACGCAGGACACTGATAATTTTTCTCGAACCGAGATCTCCTCAGAAAAAGGAGGCCCGACAATACGTGACTCTTGGCGCAAAACTAGAGGCCCGACGTAAATAATTTCCATAATCTGAGATCGCCCTAGGACCTGGCCATATTTTTTTTCCGGAACGCAAGATCTCGTGCCTTCGTTGCAATCGATCTAATAATCTTGCATTTTCTCCTCCCTCGAGCTTACCGGTTCGACTGAAGTATGATACTCGAATTGTCTGTTACGTTTTCACGATGTCACAGAAAAATACTCACTAAATAATACAACAAATATTAATTTTTCATTAAAACGTATTTTATCAGTGACCAGTGTTTGAACAAAATGTTAAATATTTGACATAATTTTACCTAAACAAGGAAAATAATCATTTACGAAATTTTAAAAAGAAATTTTATGTAAAAGAGACATACAAGTTTCCTCGGTAGTTTTATTCTTTATGGAACCTCGTGTACCATTCAGGTAATTATTAAACAATTGTTTATTCAGTAATATTGATCTATGATTGTAATCGAATTATAGAAACATATTGCTTTGATTCCGGGTCGTAAACTAACTGGCAAAATTATCTGTTTAGAATCTGTCCATTCGTTTTCTAATTCGAAATGTTTTTAATAATTTATGTTTCGTGTCAAGGGACACTGATTCTAAACATTGTGCAAGGGTTAAAATACAATACTGGACTCCAGCGCCAGAGTGTATTAAGTCACACTTTTCAAACTTTAGAGGATTGCAAATATTAATAATCAATAAAAAGCAATAATAGTCGGTAAGAACCGAATGAATAACAATCGGTATCTTCGAGCTATTGAATAAATTTAAAAAAAGTCTGGATGCCTAGAAATGGTCAACATCGCATTAAGTCCCCTACGCGATGGTATTTATACTTTTTGGCTCGAAACAATCATTTTGACACTATTATATTAAAAGCTAATCCACTTAGAGCAAAATAATGATTACCATCAGAAAGATTGAAAAATTCGATACAGGAAATATGTAAACTGTCAATTTTTAAAAATCATACACTCTGGTTCTGGGGTCCAGAAATAGGTTTTACGTACTCGAATCATGAAATCTCGTCATATTGTTCACTTCGAATAAATAAGAATATTAAAAACACCGCATAATACAATACACTTTCAGCTTTCTAACACTCCTTTATCAAATAATGACGTTATTTATTTCATTGCTTCGTTCAGAAATGTAAACAACTGTAAACGTGATATTAACAATAAATACATTATAATACTAGAACTGGGAAACCGTTCAAAATGCCAGGTTTCAGATTACTCACATTACAGTTACAAGAATCTTAAATATGTTTCTATCAGAATTTCCGTAGACGTTACATTATACACTCTTACGTTAACTTGTATTATATTATAAAATTTAATTGAATTTAATTCAGTATCGATAGTAGTACCGTTTAAAAACAGAACGAAAGTTAATCAAATATTCATTCGATTAACGCGAGAGTCGCGAAAAGTCAAGCAACGATAATATGGTTCCGTGCCCTCTCTACCATTTGCGGGGATATTCTTTGCTCATATGGTGTGATTGCCTGGACTCACCGATCCTCTTGACGTGGACGTCTCGATTGAAGGAGACGGTTCTCTCAGCGGGCTTCCACCCGGAGACAGAAGCCCCGGTTGAATCGGGGGGTAGCAGTAAATCGGCGGTGCGAGCGTCGGATGCCTCTCCCTCTCTTAAAAAGTCCGATCGTTGAACCTCGAGCATCTTCCCGGCCTTTTCCTCCCAACCATAACACACAGCCGGAACACCACCGCCCTTTTTTCTGCCCCCTTTGCCTCTTTTTTTTCCTTTTGCTTTCCTCGTTTTCCTCCTTTACACACCTATGTACCCCTCTTCCCGACACCCCAACTGGCTGTTCTATACCGACCCCTTTGGGGCGTTTTAATGCGTCACCCTTTTTCGCAATCTCCCCTCTCCTTCACCCTCTTTCCGATCACACCGATCACCAACCTGTAAGCCAAGCAAAGCTGTGCTCTTAGTATATATCTCGGTTCGTCTCTCAACTAGATTGAGATTTAAGTTCTTTCCGTCTCCCCGTGGATAGGAAATCGTCTCTTTTATTCGTTTTGTCGCCGTCTCAAGCGGTTTTCGAACCGTTCGGGTTTTGCGGTAAGCTTCTAAGCGTATGTATAATACATGTGTATATACAGGGTGTCCCGGGCGAATGGGACGAGTTACAGCGCTAAAACGATATAAGATGGAAAAGACTTTTATTAGTTCATACAATTCTTTCGAATGATGCATCACGTGGTGTATGTGTATTTTCCGAGAGTGGAGGGTTTTTAAAAATTTCAAAATCACCTCTACTTTTCTAAATGGAAAACTATACATTTTCTTATACACCATTCCATGCACTTTTTAATTATCGACAAGAAAAGTATTAAAGTACTTGGTCCAGAAAATGATCAGTTTAAAATCGAACGGTGTATATAAAAATGTATGGTTCCATTTAAAACAATAGAAGTGACCTTGAAATCTTTTAAATGCCTCAATTTTCGCAGAAGATACAACACCTGATACATCACTCGAAACTATTTAATTGTTCCTAATAAAATTATGTTTTATCTTCTGCCGTTTTGAATGATATGGCCTGTCCCACTTGCGTGGACCACCCTGTATATGTATGTATACCAGTTCTGGGAGGAGATCCGCCCAGTGGTGGGGATGACTCACGAGCAGCTAAAGCGGGACCCCCTCGTGTAATTACATGTATACACGTCGATCCAAAACTTTATTTCGGACCGGTTGACGTATATACTCGTCGTGTAAAATAAAGCATTACCATTTACTACAAAAACTCAAAATTTCAGTAAGAAGTAATAAGAACGTCATTTAGTGGCAAGTTTCCTTTATATCACCAATAAGACTGCCATGTATTTTACAAAAAGAGTTTCATTATTTTCTTTGGGATATCGGTTACTCCCCGTACAATGTATTGCTTTTTGCAAACTATGATAAGTATGATAACTAATGATAAAATACATATGTATACATATGTACACAGGGTGTAAGACAAATGTGCAAGGACCCGAAAATGGGAGACTCGTGAGGTGATTTGAAAAAGTATTTCCTTAACAAAAATATTATCCGAGGTTTTTTTTACGAGATATTAACGAAGAAACCCGACCAATCAGAGCGCGAGTCTGCCAGCCAAGTTCCCGCGGTAACGTTGGCTACTAATCGCAGCGCGTAGCCAACGTTACTGCGGGAACTCGGCCTGCAAACTCGCGCTCTGATTGGTCAGGTTTTTTCGTTAATATCTCGTCAACAAAACCTCGGATAATATTTTTGTTAAGGAAATACTTTTTCAAATCACCTCACGAGTCTCCCATTTTCGGGTCATCCAACATTTTTGTTATACCCTGTATATCTATATTTGTGTACATGTGGAACGCGCGTATGAGACAGAGAGGGGACGAGTGGGCGAGTGTTGTTCCATTTGCGGTCGTCCTTATTGCGGTCAGAGAAATCCGTCTATTGGCGATTTAAAAGCGAGTCGGGGGATAATGCCACCTGCGGTAGTAAGTAAAAGTACGACCAGAGTGGGGGGGGGGGGGGGGGGGGGGGCGGCAATTTTCTGCCCGGGACAAAGAATGTCCCGGGAGCTGGTTGAACACATTCCAACAGGGCGGCCGTCGGTGACCGATAGCAGGGTTCTCGCTTGCTTTGAAAAAGAAAAGACTGACCGATTATCTTTTACTGTTTATTAGTAAACTAAAGTACAAATGAATATCGTATTGAGAAATAATGTTGACTGGTCTATGATCTCTATATGAAATAATACTTCAGTTCGTCGGAAGTGAAACTAATTGTTAATCTTTTATTAAGAGGTCTGCAAAAATATTTCACTTATCTCTAGTTAAACTTCAGAGGATTTTCTAGGAAACAGATTTTATATTTAACAGAATTACCAATGAAATTTCAATTGATGATCAAGTTTTCTTCGGCAATCAAGTCGCTACTATACAAAGCAACAAGTAACATTATTGTCTTTTAATCTATTTCTAAATGACACTTCGAAAGAATTTTTTGGAAATAAACTTTATCTCTAAATAAAAATCGTCCACCACTTTGACTTGAATTTTCTAAGAATATATTTTTCTGACGATTAAGTTTCCGTTGGCCATCAAGTCAGTACTGTATAGGGTAACATACGTCATCATTGTCTTTTACTCTATTTCTGAATAAGACATTGAACATTTTTTTTTGAAAATATACTTTATCTTTATCTGAAAAATCGTCTGCCACTTTGGTTTGAAATTTCTAAGTATATTTCTCTTTTCGACAATCAAGTCAGTATATAAGGTAACAAATGACATAATTGTCGCTTAATCTTTTTCTAAATAAAACTCTGAAAAATTTAACAGAGAAATTGTTGTTAAAAATATTTTTTATCGGTGATCAAGCTTCATTCAGCGGTTACTATCAATACCTACAGACGACCAAATGGCATTGTTCCCTTTTGATCTGTTTCCAGACCGCTAAGTAACGTGAAATTTTTCTCCGATCGCAGTGGGATCGACCGGTGACGGGACTGTTTCGTGTATGTGATCGACAAAGACGCGTTGTATTTCTCGCGTTCGCGAATGTGCATGTGTACCGACAATGATCACGATGAACGCGACGGGTGATAATGGTCCCCATTGTCGTCATGCAACCCGATGAGACGCTCGAGATACGTGCAAACGGTCCTATTGACAGTCGCGGGGATGACGATGACGGTGGTGAATAGCGACAATGACTTCGTGATCGTGCGATAAGCTACCTCGTATTTTCTTATTTTACCCCATCTTTCGTAAAGCGTCATGCAAAGCTATAATCTCGGATTCCGAGCATGACGCGTCGGTACATCGTCTTATCGATCTTTTAATCGGAACGCAACCCTCTGGGATATCTCGTTGCACGGTCCGTTGCCGGTTTCGAACATCCGAGGACCTTTTTCATAAAGAACAATAGAGAGATTTTTAATTTTTCGAGAAAAGAGAGGCATTCACTCGTCGACACAGTGCACGTGATGCAAGAAACGGTCCGTGTAACGTAAGATGTAGATTAACCCTTTCAGTGCTGTATAAGAGCGTTTATGAATATGCATGCAGCGAGCAGATCGCTGTCCAGTAATAGTTGTTTCAATGAAACTTGGATCAATTAGGTAATAGTTATAGAATTTTATGTAAATTATGCCTTATACACAAAATTAATATAATTAAATTCTACCGAGTATATAATTTTTTAAAACATTCTTTGACGTCACGTGAAATCCGTAGTGAGAGTTTAGTTTTGAAGTATATGTATATCAGTTCGTCTCTGTCTTTCGCAGTATCAACACGTGCCTTGTGTTGCTCTCGAACCCAGTGAACGGATCTAATACATCTGTGTAAAACGTAAAATTTGATTTGCACACACTGTTATAAACTTTATATACTTTCTAAGTAAACAATCTCAAGTGTACAGTACTGTACTGGTGATCTATTAGCAGTACACATAATCAGTGCTTTTCATCAGTTGGATTCCTGTGAACTCCGTCCTGAGTCAAATACACACTTATCGTTAAACGCTTGCATTCTTTATATAAAAATGTCGGTAGTAGGAAATAAGTGTAAGGGTGGCAAGGCCAGTGTGGTAAATCCAGTGAAATGTTTTGACTGCGGCATAATATCGCATCCTGGAGCAAACTGTCTTACTTGAACGGGACATCCGTGACACAACGGCCGCTTAGTAAATTGTAAACAACAGGTAACGTCCTCTCCAATTCAATCACTCACTAACGTTCTACCGTTAACACCTGTCACTACATTACCGACAATAGATGACCCAAGAGACCTAATAAAGATGGAATTTCAAAACCTCAGACACGAATGCCTAAACCTACTTAGAATGGAAATATCATCCATTACATCTGATTTAAATGGAGTTCGTAACGAAGTAGTAAATCTCACAGCATTACCACAGTCAAATAATAATACACCAAATGAAGTAGTGCACAATCTACTCTTCGAAATCACTGATAGAGAAAGAAGATCCAAACATCTTCTGATCCACGGAATGATTGAAATGCCCGTAGACACTTCACCCTCAATGGTACTTAAACAAGATCTTGACACAACCAAAAATCTTCTCAACCAAATTTTTCCATCTGAATACAATCCAACATAAAATATCACGACTTGGAAGAAACACCGGCTCTTCTCCTCGACTCTTGCGCGTAACCCTACCGAACAACGAGATCACACGGCAAATTCTACTTAACAAATCCAAATACCTAGGACCGCTGAAGATTACAGACGACAAAACTCCATTGGAAAGGTCTCACTTACATCAACTTCGAGGGAAGCTTTCTATTCTTCACAGCCAAGGTGATACTGGGAGAACAATTCGTTACATCAATGGAACACCCCGTATTGTCGACTATTCATCCAGCCATCGATCAAAAAACTCAAAAAACTAAACACATCTCTATCCGTATACTACCAAAATGTCCGCGGCTTTCGTACTAGACTAGCTGAACTACATCAGACTATTAATACCACCACCGTTACTTTATGATATAATAATCTTGACCGAAACTTGGCTAAATACAAACTACTTCACAGAAGAACTAGGAATGTCTGCATATATGGTATACAGGATGGACAGAAATGCACATACCAGTAGTTTTAAAAGAGGAGGAGGCGTCCTTATCGCAATTAAAAAATCCCTTCCTAGCACCCAACTAATATCCGCTGTCATTGATATCGAACATCTGTTTGTAAAAATAAATGTCTCCTCACGACCCCTGATAATATGTACAGCCTACATTTCACCTGCATTCCCTCCTTCAATTTTTATCGACCATTTCAGCAGTCTAAACAACATTCTCTCTAATCATCCATCCTCCAACATCCTTATAATTGGCGATTACAACTTACCTTACATTCAGTGGCATCCTTTAACATCCAACTCTTACTCACCCTCTCTCCCTCAGCCATCTCACTATGACCAAATAACAATTTTCGATCACCTTTTAGGAACAATTAATCAACGCGACCTACACCAACTCAACAACAAAGTCAACTTCTCCGGCTTAATACTTGATCTTATGCTCACGAACCTAACAGATACAACTGTATCTGACCCACCTGAGACAATACTTTTAGCAGACCGCTATCATCCGCCACTACTAACCACAATCAACTTAAATTGTCGATTACCTTCCACATATACAAATTCATTCGATTACGACTTTAAAAACGCTAACTATAATCATATGTTGATAGGAGGACGTTTTCGAAAAAACCACATCTGACAATACACGATGACGTTGTGGGTCGGGGAACACCAGGAGCTAATGAAGGACACCCGACTTCCGATTATCAGTCAGTGGGGACGCTAACGTTGGAGCTGCAACTCGATCCTTTCCGCGGAGTCAGCTATGTAGGAGCGTTGGAAAAATGAGAGGGCCAAAATGGGATTCGAGTGCTCCACGAAGCCCTCCTTATTTTCCAATGATGTTATTCTGCTCCTTCTTGTCGGGTATCGAAGTCCCGATCCCACACTCGGCCAACCTGCGCTGACAATCACCCTCGAATATCTTCTGCGCACGTCCTTTTTCCTCGTCTTTTTTGGGTAACACTTTCCCACTTTTCAACTTCTGGGAGTCGTGCCCCTCTCTTCGTCTTTTCGGGTAACACTCTCCCACTTTTCGACTTTTGCCGTCGTTATCGTCGTCGCCTCGTGTGGTTGTAGATGCCTCTATCCCGGACGAGCCCCCAAATGTACGAGCGTTGGACAAATGGGAGGGTCCAAGTGGGATTCGAACCCACGATCACCAGCGCCAAAAGCCGAACTCTACACTCTACACGCTGCTCCACGGAGCTTTCCTGTTTTCCAATGATGTTATTTTGCTCCTTTTTGCTGGGTATGGAGGTCCCGATCCCACAGCTATTCGTTGCTTCCCGAAGCAGGTACACTACCACGGTCAGGAGACCATGGGATCCGTCGTGCGTGATTTCAGATTCACAGCGCGTTTTCGCGTATCCGCGAATGATCTCGGTCGCCCTCGCGAGCAGAGTCCAGGGATGACCTCATCCTCTCCTTCATCTCTCAAGGCCATCTAATCGCGACACGTTCGCTTCGAGCACGTACTCGACGGGGTTAGGCCTCTGTCGCTCAACGACTTTATTAACCCTCTTAGCGCGGAAGGGGCCGTGTCGTGTCGTGCGCGCATGCCAGCTCTAAATGAGACAATTCGTATGACCGCGATCAGGGGATTAAGATACACACGCGTGCGCGCCCGCATCAGAGACTAAGTCTCCGGGGCGGTGGCCATATTTGGCGAGCGTTAGGTCCCCAGGGCGAGGGCGGGTCCACCGCGGAGTGTCGCCAGTCGCCGTAAAACCGACGTTTCGACATGCTCGTCGTTTTCTTCATCATGACGAAATTCACGATTTTACAGGACCGGACAAACGCGTCATCAAAGTCCCGCCCTCCTCGTTCCAATCACACGGGCGCTAATCGTCTGAATCAAGATGCCTCGCGCTTGTTCGTGAGCGGTCCTCGCGGCACAGTCTGAAGCTGTAAACCAGCAAACGAATTTGGGGAGACGGACGGCGAATCTTTGTCCTAGCCTTGACGGTGTTCGATTCGAACTGACCTTTTTCGGGTGTGAAAAAGGAAACTTTCGTTTTGGAATAAGAAGGTGTGATGGGACATCGGGTGACGTCAGACACGTATGGGTAATAAGAAGTGTGATTCTAACACGGGAACTGTGAGGATGAATCATGGGGGCAGGTTTATGGCGAGGATAGCCTCAAAATATTCAGGTTGTAGAACGTTTGTTGGTTACGAATCGCAACGATGCGCGTGAGTATAAGTAATGCTTCGTGATTGTAATTTTATGTTGCAATTATTATTCGTATAACTACAGTACGCGAAATATCCATAGTTCCATGAGTCATTTCTTCGTAATTTTGGTTCATTTATGAAAACTAAATTAGTTTTAATTATTGACGTTATATTAAGTCGATTACAAAGACATCTGAATGGTTCCAAGGTATAATATACATCTACAGTTAGAACCTTATACGCATGGAAGATTTTTAGAAATAAGTTCCCTAATTTTATATTCTTTCTGTCCGGTCATTATACACATTTATTTCCCTTTTTAATATCCTCATCAACAGGATCAACATTTGGTCGACAGCTGTTGTCGTCCGCGCGGTACTAGCAAAAGTCTGTCCTTGAGTTTTGTAACTGTAGGAAATTGCTTCCCATTTGCGTACACCTTGCGTGATAGTATTCCTCAAAGGTTCTCTATGGGATTGAGGTCTGGGGAACGGGAAGGCCACTACATTAATTGAATATTTTTCGTACGAAACCATTCGAATTCATTTCTTCCATGAACGGAATTAAAACATCTTGCAAAAGTTCTATATACTTTTTAGAGTCCATTTTTGTCGATATCCAAATTTCGACTCATAGCAATGTCATGTGGTTTACTTAAATCATACCAATAATACTTAAAACCACCTGGCTCACCTAAATTACATTTCTTTTCATCTGAAAAAATGACGCTTTTCCTTTCGTCATTTCAAGACATGTGAGTCCTGGCAAAACCGAGTCTTGCCTCTTTATGTTGACGCGTTAAAGGCGGTTTTGAAGCTTTCTTTGTCCACACAAAGCGTATACTTTTTTGTGAAATTTGTTGAACACACCTCTTTGACACAGGAAGATTTAATTCCGCTTGTATTTGTCTTGTTGTTACATTTTGATTGGATGCAACACGTAAAATTAATAAAGTATGCCTCCTAGTCAACTTCTTATTGCCACCCTTCGGATGATTCGTACTGTATAAATCACCTAATCTAACAAAATTATTAACTACATAATGGGATCTGTCTATTTTGAAGGCAATTTCTCTGTTAGAAAGTCCTGTATCTTTGTGAACTCTTATCCAAATCTGCTCCTCCTTATTTAATAATTTACCTTGTGGCATGTTTTATAAACATGTGGCTATTTTATAAAAATGTGACTAAATCACTACATTTTTATACCATACACAGTACCCACACAGTTAAAGATGAAGCAATCTAAAAGTTATCTGTTATGGTAATTTCGCTGAAATTTGCGATACACTATCAAATTTCACTAAATAATGGAAACTAAACGCAATAATCGGAAATAGCAATGAAGAAAACAATAGAAATCAGAGAAACAACAACGCATATAACTATCCCGGTCGGTAACAATTAAAAACTTAATCGGTAACAAACAAAAACAGATACATTTTTAGTGGAACTGTGGAAATTTCGCTGACTGTATTATTTCGGACACCTATACAAAAGTTTCATAATTCCGATCCAATGTATCAATTGGACGTTAAAATTTTGGTTATTTTATGGAGTAAGTACTCGATGATAATGTATAAAAATATCCAGTGTGCTCGAAATTTCTTTTCACCAAAACAATTTGTCGAAAAACTAATGGATCGTACAGAATGAAATTGTGTTTTGGCTTTAAGAAAATGAACTTTAGAACTTCATCGGACACTACGACTTATGTATTCGCACTTTGAATAATTAGAAATGGTAAATAATGGAAAGACATGTGATACTCAAGGAATATTCAGATTTTCAAATCAATTTTCTCAAGAACAAAGCCTCAGATGAAATAATTTTACTTCATACTTTTGGTTTACCAGTGCATAAAGAACTATCTCCTATCAGTTAGTACCATCATTTTATCCGAATTATGTACATAACATAATAAAGCAGGAATATTTATTGTGAGGATACAAAATTATTTAACTCATATATTCATGCGAAAATGAATTACTTTAGTTCCGTGTAATGCAAGTAACAGGACTTACAAAACTGGAATAAGATTAATTGTGAGAAAGAGAAAACGTGCGACTTTGTTTACTTTAACTTCGTTTTCCTTCATAAATAAGCTAATTATGAACTCATCGTAATTATACGTATATGATACGATTTTTTTGTTCCGACTCATGGAAGATAGTATCGTTTTCATCAATTACCGTACAAAAATAACGCTACATAAATCGTATTCATTATCATCGGTCGTATACAGCAGAACATCCTGTATATGAAATAAAGGTGAGGCTTTAAATTTGAAAGAATCTTTATACGAGACGTCGCGAATAAGTATAAAGGTGTAATAACCGTGCCTCCCCGCGCGCGCAATCAGCCGAGTGAAAGCGTGTTCGAACGTGGAAGGACGACGAAGAAGAAGAAGGAAAGAAAGTCGAATTCTCCAGTTTGTTATAAGACGCCCGTGATCGAAGCCGCGATTTCGTGCAATACCGAACCTTGGGCTTTCTACCGAGCCTTTTCTCGAGTGCGTGGTAATCAAAAGCGTCGACAATAAAGCAGCGTTACCGGTATGTACGATATGATTCCCTAGCAGTTCCTCGGCCGCAACTTCGACGCAATAAACAGTCACGTGTCTCCTGCAAATATTTAGCACCTTCCTCTGTGTGTGTCTGTTTTATTGTTCCCTAGCCGCCGCTGACCATCCATTCAATGATTCAATGATAAAATCGCAGGTTCGTGCCTGGGGCAACGTCGGTGCAACGCCGGTCGTTTCTTTAATACCCGCGACGAAAATTGGGGGGCAATTGGTGGTAAGAATATTCAGAAATGTCTAACGTTACAGTGATTTAAAAACGTTCGAAACGATTAAGAAAATTAAAAATCAAATTAATTAGTTTTTATTATAGTAATGGTACTTGTATATTCTTTCTTTTAACTAAGCACTTTAGATGGTCATGAATAGACTGCGAATTTTTATGCAAAATAACATTTTTTAAAATAATTTATGAAGACAGAAGAAAATATAGAAAATTATTTTTCCTCTCAAGTATCTTATTGAGTTCAGAATAAAATAGAAAACTTGTTAGATCCAATGAAAGTTTTGTCTTTTTAATGTATGTCACACAGCCCTATAGGCTATAAATGCATACAATCCGCAGTCTAGTCATGAAAGTAAACATTTTTATGTAATAATTAAAAAAAATAGAAATTAACATGTCGACTGTACAAAGTTTCACCGCTGGCAGAGTATCGTGATAACATATACGTGTTTAAGTTTTTGTTAGAGGAAATATAAATGCTTTTGCGTGCCGTCTTGTATAATCATTACTTGGATTAATACTAGACTGGGAATATTATTTATTTGTAGCATGCATGATTATTCGAAATGTTATACGAGGCTTTGTTAACGAAATATTAATGAGAAACCCCTCATTTCCGGGAGTCGAAACAAGTTTGGAACACCTTGTATATTCTACTATTTTACATAAGTACTATCACTAAGAACACTAGTGTTATATTATGATAACATTTTAAACTGAAATTCTAAGGGTTTATAAGCATTTTTTCACTATACAAACACTTCGGGTCAAGGTCTACATCTTTCTGTGCAGTACTATTGGAAGATATGTTACCTAATTTTTGAATACAGTACATTCATTTTTTATGCGAAATAGTTTTCTTTAGAGTAGAAATTGCAATCCTGACTAAAACAGAACTCTCTTCTTTCACTGTTTCAATTACAAAAATATTTATAAATTCTACTCACGTGTGACCACTAGGAGAGTCGCAAAGTCTAACGAAATTACAGAAAAATCATTATTAGCGTATATTTACTATGAGTATTTTTAATTTCATGCCTAAATATTCCTTATACTTTTAGCTCGCTTTTACAAACAACTGTTCAATCACAGACGAAAATCTGGAAAAAATGATTCTTCATCGAGGGTCGAAAATAACCGATAATCATGAAATGTATTTTAATCGATACGTTATTACATGGCTCACGATGGTACAGCTAACATTCAGCAGCGTGGTTTGTAAACATTACGGATCAGAGTGACATATGATAAATGCAAAAATCATGCTTCCTCGAGGTACGGGTATTAAAAGCTGTGCATTAATGGAAGGACTCCAAACGTAAAAACGCTCTTCGATACCAGGTATACACGGTTCGTGAGCTGGATGGATCTTTTTTTTTTTTTTTGACTCATTACTTCATTTGGGACGGACCAATCGACCCGCTGCGCGTTTTACGGTTAATATCGAGGTTGACTAATAAATTAACGTGAAACCGCCGTGGCTGTCCTGAAAAGTCCTCGTTACGCGCGGCTATCAACGAAAACAAGTCATTGGGAATGCGAATATCTGGGTAGGGGAATTCGATGCTCGGATCACAGCTGTCGGGGGAATCGGAATTTTCGAGTGTTTACGACGAGCTCGCGATAATGTGGTTAAAATTATCGGGGATAAAATACGTGGACCGATTTCAGAAAGTGTAATGGTTGCGCGGTTGGGTACGAATCGTTCCGGGGAGTGCAACATATGTATAATATTCTTGGATGAGTGGTATATTCGTGAAGAAGGTAAGGCTACTTATAAAAACAAATAAAGATGTTTACGTAGAAGGTTTCGTTCTTGAGGTTTCAATACGAGAACCTGTCGTGTCTGTCTGTTTGTTACCATTTCTACTTGTAATAAACAGAGACAGTGGTATGATATTGTTTACTTTCCATCGGTCTTATATTTTCTTCAATTATAGAGGGAAACACTAATAATCTCTGTTAATGTTTAAAAATATTATCACAAATAGAAATTATCACAATTAGAAAATTGTTCTTTCAAAAACATTCCATGTATAAATTGTTGCAAATTGTTTGCAAACAAATACATAAATTGAATAATTTAGTAGTACTCGTTCCATTTAAATCTTGACTCAGCACTATTTTATTTTGAAATAACTGTAGCAAACAGGGGAATAAATAATTACTCAAATAAAAATGAAGAATACATTTAATGGAATTGCAGAGGTACTTATGAACGTAAATTCTTAATCTCATTTAACAAATAAATCGTTGAATGCTTCATTTGTTAAGCATTTTATTGTATTAGATAGTAATGCAAAATTTATTGGTTGCATAATTGAAAGAATTAGACAAATATTATACCCCTAGACATTAGAGTACACGTATAAACATTAACAATGATTCATGTCACTGATAAGTACCTACAATTCCGTAACTGATGTTCTATGATCCAAGAATATCTTTATCCAAATAAAAAATCCTTAAATTTCACTAAAAATAACTAAAATAGCACATACGGAAACAATCTAGGCGTTGAATAAATTATTACAGAAACGATATTAATTACAACGAAAGGACAGGAAAAATAACGAATAACATAAAATTCTGATGGAACAATAATTTCATGGAACTATGTATATTTCGGTAACGGCCACCCCTGCTTTATTAGATTATAAATCACAAATTACCTCCAATCACTAATAAGTTACTCGATTTAAAATATTTTTATTATTAATATAATTATCATTCAGAAACTTTTCCGATGTTTACGAAGGAAATTATTCGTGATTCAGCATAACAAATAACGTTCAGATTTATTTTCAGGACCAATTACGCCCCCGTTCGATCACCAATTAGAATCTTGTTTACAAAGTGCCAGAGACTTCGATACTTCCACGACCGAAAAAGAGGAACACGTGATCACATGAAAGTCGTTCGATCACTTTCGAAGATTTCCCGCTCGGTGAGCAACCTCGTACCAGCCGTGTTCCACTGACATACTTCGAATGCGGCAAGGTCGGAGGTTTGCGGGGCCGAATCGTGCGGGATCTCCAGCCCTTCCTCCCCCGCCACCCTTTTTTCCCCTCGATTCACCGTTTTCGATGCTACTCGTGTAGCGTCGCGACAGATCTCGAAACTCAATAAAGCCAAACGTGCACTTGCCATTTCTTGTCGCGATTATTTTGAGGGGTCCAGTGCAAGAGGGAGCTATGATATATGAAGGTGGTTCGTACCCTCGCGAGCAAACTCGGTTTCCACTAGGGGAAAAAGTGGCGTAGGGGAAGGGCCTCCCGCCATTTGATAAATTTATTTCAACAACTGATATAAATGTTAAATTGAATGTTAATTTGTCATGAATTCCAATAATTCCCAATACCAAGTGGTAGGAGGCCTTTTCCCTACGTTACTTTTTTCCATAGTGGAAGCCAAGTTTGCTCGTAGGTGTACCTTACTTTCTAATCAATAAAGCATCGTATTAATAATTGGTATTAAACACCGGCTAATACATTTTAATAATGTATAAAAACTACATCTATGAAATTCAACGACATTTCCATTGATCATTCATCATTATAATATTGTAAATAAATAATATATTTTGGTTAGTCGTATGACTCCACTGTGCTCGTTTTTGGTACGTTTGGCAACGTTGTTTTTGCACGCATATCTATATACGTGATGCGTGTTCAGTTTTCCCGCGTAGTCATTGTTCAATACTCTTATATGTAAAGTTAATTATATTCTCTTGCATTATAATTTAAAAAATTATAATTCACTAAAACATAAAATAAGTAAAATAGTTTTTAAATGTATTTGTATTTCGCGGATATAACCCTACTTCAGCAACATTGCCAAGTCCTCCACATAGTCCCAATAACCTACATATCCTGGACTTCATTGTGAAATATCTCCCTGGAATGTTCGGTATGGTACAAGATTTAGTTTATTATCAGAAAGCTCAGGATTTATACTTCCAGTACCTAGTTTTTAGTTAGCACTTCTAATTTTTGTGAATAGAAATAATTATACTTCCGACAAGAAATCGTAAGACTGCCATAAGAGCTGTGTTGAAAACTCAATTTTTGACAACCTTTTTCTTATTTATTTGATCGGCGAACGAGTCTCAAATTTTGTGTGTGTGTGTGTGTGTGTGTGTATGTGTGTACTTCGTTCTAATAAACAATCTGTATGAATATTATTTAATTATCTAGTCTTTCGAATATGGTACGAACCACCTTAAGGCTTATATGGAAAGTAATGTTTCAATAGAAATTGATCACTAAACTAGATCACTAAATTATCCTGTGCCGTGTGTTTCGTAGAAATTACGACTGAAAGTAGACACAAATTATTTGGGAAAAATATTATTTATATCGAGGTAGGAATCTATGTTATTAAATCGACAGTAGGCCTAAGGCGTCACGTCATAAATACGTCAGCGTAGCGTACATGACGATTACGCTACGCTTGAGTTTCTGTCCACTTGAACGTATTGGAAGCGTATAGAAAGCGTACAGAAAGCTTCATTCTACTAATTCGCAAAAATGTCGGGCGACGAAGAGGACGTTTTCGCCTTATGTAATTATATTCATCGGCGTAAAAGTCGGAAAAGATATTGGTTACACCCTTAAATAGAAAAGAACATAAATGATCAAATGTATTTCATTCTTTCTGTAGGATGAATAAAAATACGTGTAATAATTTAGTATGTTTGGTAGGTCTGCTAATCGAAAAACAAGACACTGAAATGCGATGTTGTGTTAGCCGTGTACAAACATGGACATTTTTTCTATTTTTTTTCTATTTTATGGCTAACTTTTCAACAATCTGTACGAAGTTTGCGGCCGACATATTTCACATTCAAACACAAATGAAAATTTTGCGTTCTTCTATACGCCCAGCGACGAAAATGCGATGCTGCAGCATATCTGGACACACGTCCATTGTTTTACATTAGTCGCTACATGGAAGCGCCCTGCAAGCGTCAAATGTCTATGAAGCGTCTATGACGAGAAGCCTTAGTGGACAGTAGGCTTAATCGTCATGTTGTACGCTACGCTGGCGTGTCTATAATGAGACGCCTTAGTGGACAATAGGCATAATCGTTATGTTCTACACTACGCTGGCGTGTCTACGACGAGACGCTTTGGTGGACAGTAGGCCTAAAGGACAAGGGTATAATAGCAGTAGCGAGCGTGATTCGGTCACAGGCGAGCCGCTGGGATTCGCACGTCAGATCGAGGCGCGATCTTCATTCCGCGAAGCTTACTGCAAGCGGACAGGCGAAACAAAAGAGCGAGCAGAAGAAAAGGGAGAAAAGAGGCAAAAGGATTGAGCTGTTCATAAGCCCTCGCCGCTGCCGCCGCCGCCGCCGACGCCGCCGCGGCGTCTATTTCTGGACTTAACGAGGGACGTGTCGAGAAGGACGCTCTGAAACAGGACGATGTGCCGATGTGCCTCGTAATTGTGTCAAGCCCCACGTGGCACCCTTCTATTGCGCATCAACATATGAGCCTAATTTTTATCCGAACTAGAACGCATTCAGATTCTCCCTTATTTAACATTCCATCTTTCGATCGTCGTTTTTCTTCGACACGGTTTTTGTAATGGATCGATTCGATCGATAAATCTGTGGTTGCAAGAAAAAACACGGCGTGTCACAATTTCAGAAAAATTTGAGTATATGCATTAATTGAACTGTAGAATAGAATAAAATAGGGTTGATATCCCAATTGCTGTCACCTTAAGATGCAGTGTAACTTCATTTAATCATTTTATGTCTTGTTTAACCTAAAAATCGTCTCAGTTTGGAACATAATATTATTTAACATCTCTTTCATTAGAAAAAATAGTTTTATACATTAAATATGAAGAAGTAATTGATAATTAAGTGAAATTTGCGAGGAATCCTAGTGTCCCTATAACTGTTACCTTAATAATTAAAGTAATTCTTATATACTTTGACAATTCATTTTATACAATAGGTATAGGTTGAATAGTAAAATTATGGCTCCTTCTTTAGTATGATTTCGCTATCATCTCCTAGTTACATAGTCGCGTTCTTCACGTTCAAATTGCACTTTCATATTCCACCATCAATTTTTAAATACCAGGTACGTATGTACAAGTACACGTTTTTCTTTGGTTTTATGTAAATGAGAGTCCTAATTTAATAATAAAATTTTACGTTACGTTTTTATTAAGTAAAATAAATAAAGTGACAGTATTATGGGCACTGGCAGAAATTGGGAAATTTACCCTGGGACGTATGTATTTATTAGAAAAGTTTCATGAAAACAAATTTTATATATTCAAAAAAATAATGCAATTTAACTGAAGACCACTGTTCAATTCTTACGCATTCAGCGAAACAACGTAAGACCACAAAATTTAGGAAACAGGACGATTACTCGTATCTTTCTTTTATGATCGCTTCTTATTTTGATTTTCTATTGATCTGCTTGTACTGTCACTTCTTTTGTATAAAATGAAGCGAACAAAATAATTTTCCACATTTATATTCAACCAACAATGACAGAAGGAAATATACATTTGTATCGCAAAAAGAAAACAAGAAAACATTGCTAATAAGAATTGCTGTTCAGAAATTTAAACGACAATTATCTCGAAACTGAAAGTATGTGACATGCGACGTTTTTCCTGACAACCACAGAAATACGAATTTTAGTAAATTTCGTTACGAAATTATGTGCTATGAATATCTGGTTCAAGTTTTTAGACATCCATTTCTGATTGCAGGAACTAAAAATGAATCGATTCACTAAGTTTCGAGGTTTATTATAAGGGAAAAAAAAATTCATACATATTTTAAGAAATATTATTCTTTATTTTATTACGTTTTCTGTATTCAAATTCAATTTATAAATCTGTTAATTCCGGAGTCCGGTTATAAATTATTTTTATCAAATTCTGGAAATATTATGAAACCAAACATGTTTATGTTTATTAACATAGGGGAACGGAAGTTTGTAATATTTATAAAGAATATTTGTGTCGTATGCACTGTCACAGAAAAGTTCGGAACACCTGTAGATCTTTCACGTACTGTTTTTCTTTAAATTTATATTGTAGAAAGAATTTTGTATGTAAAGTATTGAATAAAGTAAATGCTGATACACAAATGGATTCATTCGTTAAATGACCAATGAGTATTCTAGATTTTTTAACAAGAATGTCCATGTGCTATACTAAAAGTTTAGAAATTATTGTTTAGTCATAATGTGTATATTCAAACATTAATAAACTTCTGTACTTTATCGTACAGAAAAGTTACAGGTGGGTATTTGTTCGTTTATATTTAATACCTAATATACCATAATTGTATTAATTATCATATTGTAATACTTTGTAGGTAAAAACATAGGCAAAATTATTTATAAAACGTTCACATTTAAAATCGATTTTCATATGAAAGTATTTTATCTCTGTCTGTTTACATGCAAATTTGTTTCTGAATGTAAATTATTTTAAATCAATATAAAAGTAAGATAGTAAGTTACTTATTCATAATAAACACAGCTCAAACGAAGGAAGTTTTGATCTTATCTTCTTATATTTTTTCACCAAAGTCAAAATTAATTAGATACCCGAAGAGGAAAATATGACATCAGCAGAGATTTTAGAGACAGATGACAGTTTCCTCAACACGAAGTTACGTAAAGATCTAAACTAAGAACAGAAACAATTTCCGTAATATTTTCCTTGTAATCTCCACGGAAACAAACTTTCAACGAGTCATCTGTTTTGAAAGAATTATGTCCACTGTAAAATTTCTAATTGTTACATGACGGAACAATCAATAAACCTTTATCACAGTGACACTGCTTCAATGCATCACTGTATCAAGTATTAAAATTTGAATTTAGTTGCACAATATTACTCTAGTAAAGAAATACGCAAATATTACTGCTTTCCAATGCAATTTTCCAATATAAAAAATTAAAACACAAGTGTATAAATTTCTGTTTTATAATTGGCCATGGAAAACTCACTCGATTTCATTTGACAGCAAACGCTAATACTTCACTTCCTGACGAACCTCTACTACACAGCAATAAAACTACACGAGTTAATACTAACTGCAAACAGATCACAAAGTCACTATCAGCAACGACGCAGAAATATCCAATTGAAATACCACTGATTCAGAAAAACGTAACTATTCAACATGTTAATGTAGAATCCCTCACACGTCACTGTTAAGCCCACACGAGAACTGCTACCTACGATGCTCGAAGGATCAACACAAAAAAAACAAAGACACCCAATTCACCGCTCGATTCCGTCATCTCAATCTCATACGTAACGTTCACTTCTCTCGCGATCACGTGTCTGCCCCAGTGGACAAATTCCAATCCAATAATGTTAGCATAAAAATTAGCTCACGTCAATCCCACATTCACGATCATCCTGCCAGCCGAAGCAGATCGTTGATTAAAGTGTCGGTTAAAGTGCGTTAATTGATCTCTCGTTTAATGAGATATTGCCCCTCTTTTCCCTCACCCTCTTTGGATTTCTGATTTCCCTATCGTCGACGAGATCCAATTTGCCCAGAGAGTAAGTCGCGTTCCCCTGTCTATAATCTATTCGCGATGAAAGTCGTTTCCCTTTCGATTAACGTTCCCCCGTTCCCCGTCCGTTTGAGGAACACGACGCGGCTGCGGCCGCGACTCGCGTGTTCAGAAACACTCTCTGTGTGCCCTGTCATGATCACGATAATTATGGTGATTTCATTGTGAACGTGATTTGTCAATCAACCTCGGGGACGACATACACGGGAACGATTCACCGGACGCGAACAAGTGTCCATTCTTTGAGGGACGAAAATCTTAGCTCCACCATGGAGGCGATTTTCTACCTCGTTAGCGAAACGTTTCGCACGTTTTACACATAATCGATTATCACAACTTTCAACTCTTCCGGTAGCTTGTAACCCAAATTTCCAAGGCTGCGAAATGCAAACACAGGATACATATATGTACCGATAATATTAAACTTTTATGTAACACCAAGTTATTAACGTTTCGTTGCACTGCACTTCAGTCGCGAAACAGCTGTTTTCGCAGCCTTGAGCAACGTATTACTGCGCCGTAACGAGCATGTATTCGATTTCCAATTTTCCTCCCTCAAAGATAACCGCCTGTTAATCGCCTCCGTACGTGTCATTTTACATCACACGACGTCGTGATATCATTTGTTTTGTTTAGTTGTATATATACACGGGGAACAGAAGGGTACACGATTTAACGTCACCGACGAGTCAATCCATGGAGGGATAGATAGACTCTCCGCCGGGGCGATCCGTCACCGAGAATGTCACGCATTAGTCCCGCGCGCACTCCTAACGTACTACTACCCCGGTGCGTAAGTGCATCTCCGCTCGAACATCACAAATTCAATTTACCTTCACTGGCACAGTAGCATTCCGATCGGTAGTGCCTCTCTGTTGTACTCTTTTAAGGATATCCCCCTTCTCGCACGAGGAGCGGTTCGCTCTGCCGCGAAGATACCAGCAAGAAGAGAAGAGGAACGCGAAGGAGGAGGAGGAGAAGAAGAACCCGGGATCTCGTGGTTATATACCCGAACAAAACACTCTCACGTACAGCAACTGTCACTGCCACCAAGAAGACAGCCTGGTGTCTTGTCCCGTGGGACCGACGAGACTAACACCTTGCGCCTGTTCCTGAACCGATGCGACCTCGTCAGAATGATTATCATCGATCATCTGACGTGGGCCCAAAGGAAGCGTTTCCCTAATACGTTGCTCTTGTTATTTCTCACTGTATATATCGCTGGACACCCGTTACCATACACTAGATAAGCAAACCGAAACGCATTCGGAACCGTCTGAACACAGCCAAACTCCCGTAAAGGTCACTCCCGTAACTGGCACACGCGTTGTTCGTGTTTAGAACGGAACCGTTCACGGTCGATCAAACGATTTTTTTCGTTAACCCAGAAACTACATGTATATGTATATCCTTGACAAATGACTGTCTTTCCCGGTGTGTCACTGTGACAACAACTCGTTCGCACCCGACTACGATCGTTAGGTAATCCCGAACCCTGGACACGATCAACGGGGGCTACCACTCCGGCACGCACCGTTCTCCGCCGAGCGCCGAAGAACTAATAAAAGCTGGGTCCCAGCTTGATACTGCGTAGGCCGCTTACTACTCCTTCCACCGCGGCACCGTCCTATCCCACCGACGTACCGGACCGGGCCCCGACAGAGAGACAGGCAAGGGAGAATGCACGAACCAGAGGACGGACGAACGTAGCGACTGGCAGCGGACGGACCGACGGACGGACGGACGGACGGTCAAACAGATGAAGCAACGGGCATAAGGACTTTAACAGGTATACACACACGCCGCTTAGGCCTCTGATGCACGCTTGGTAGGATGCAGCAGCCGACTGGGAGCCCCCGATGCCGCTCTGTTATACTCTGCTCGTTGCTCCTGCTGCACACGGTTGTGTTGTTGTTGTTGTTGTTGTTGTTGTTGTTGTTGTTGTTGTTGCTGCTGCTGCTGCTGGCTCCTGATCTGCCTACTGTCTGGGTGAACGTCACTTGGTCAAGGTCCCCCACCAAAAACCTGTGCACACACGACACAATGCAAGACCGCCGGCTGGCTCTCTTCGAGAAGATGCAGACGTCCGCGTATACGAGATACCCGGTCTCTAGTCTTCGTTTTTGTCCTTTGTTTTCTTTGTCGTTAACTCGCGGTCCCACCAGCAGACCACCGCTATACTTGGCGCGAACCGGACTCACGAAGTGCGGGGGTGGCGAGCGATCGTGCGTTGCGAGCTCGTTTCACGTTCGGCACGGGATAGAGAGGAAGTGGCGGGAGGAGAAGGATGGCTACCTGAGTGATGCGTTCGTCGCGAAGGTTTTATGGATTGCGTCGGTTCACGCGCGAGGGGGATTGAGACATCGAACGGTAGGCGACGATTTCAGGAAAATGGGTGAGGCTTCGTACCGCAGTAGTAGAGGAGGATGTGGTCTGATGTATATGGGCCGCGAGTGGGTTTCGACGGCTCTAGAAAGTCGCGCGCGGTGGGATATTGAAATTGGATTCAAGATTTCGTTAAATGTGGGATTCATCTCAAGGACGTGCTCGAGGTGTAATAAGGTCGACTGTTTGTGCTGGTGAATAGAAGGTTACAGTTTTCGTAGAACAATTTATCACTGACAATATTAGGTTCAGTCATAAATAACTTTCGCTTTGCTTTTTTAAATTTATGTCCGTTCGAGGCATTTGAACAATTACTGTAATTCCTCGATGAATGCGACACGAGCAACGGCGTTATGCCCACCACTGGGGCGGGGGCACTCTGGATCAATCAAAGCAGAGTAAACAGAAGCTACGCAGAGATTCGGTTTCGGGTAAAATATTAATTTATGAGAGGTTGAAAAACTTGTACGTCGCTCTCATCGAAACATTACTGTAATATCAATATCAATCTATGCGACGTTCCTCATCACCTGTAGGCTTAATTATCGATGTTCAGTTTAACTGAATCCTATGACCATTACAATTTAATTGCTATTTAGTAATTGTTTTGGTGCCCATGACAGAAGTTTTTGTGACTTGATCTAATAGAACTGACAACAGATCCGATATTGGCAATTAAAGTCTGATTCTGAGGATTGAAATGGAAAAAAAGACAAATAATGACTCCATTATAATGAAAAGGTGTCAGAAATACACAGGAATATTTAATGTAAAAACCTAAGCACTATCGCTTATTTTCCTGTCAATAATACTTATAATAAGTAGAATGCAGATTTTATGCATTTATAACTAGACTACGGATTGATTTCCTGTACAAAACGAGCCATCACAATATCAATAGTAATACACAAATAGCTGTAAGCTTTATTAAAATCTTTATTTTATCATGTTTTGCAAATTGGAAGATGCAGTAAATGCATAAACAGTTGTCAGAAATTCAATATACTAAAAAATTTAATAAACATTAATCGCCAAATTTCAGTCTGTTTTCAGTTTCTGTAAATAAATCCTTAAGGACTGGTATTTATTGCATAAACATCCGCAGGCCATTTATCGGCACAAGAATACACAAAAAATTTCTTTCGTCAAATCAAAAGTTTAATAGTTGAAAAACTATTGTAGACAAACTTTATCGATTCTAGTTAGACTTTTTACTTCTTTCTGTTTTTTTTATTTGTGTATCATATAAATACACACAGTCTGCCGCATAAAAAATTCAATGAAAAATTTAAATAAAGGGTAAAAATTTTAATAAGATAAAAAGTTTTTAAACTTTTAAGTTTTAAAAAATTAAAATAAGGTTAAGCTGAATTTATTTTTGAGTTAATGAAATCCTTGAGAGAAGAACAAAATTCTGCTTGTTATTTCCCTATGCAAATTATTATGCAACGTGTGATTTTGTGGAAAGATGTATACATCAGTATTCATTTATTTACTCATCCGAAACACGTAGAAATATTACTTAAATCTTAGGTTTTTATAATTTGCTAAATGTATTATTAACATGAAATGGAGACTGATTTACGATAAAAATGGCATCATTTGTAGGAAGATATATTTTTTGTACATATCCACGCAAAGAATGCTTCGTTTCTTTTAATGAGTTTTGGTCGCCCGTACAGTTTAAGCTTATGATTTTGAAACATTCTATACTTCATTATGACTGCACCGACGGATCCACGGAGAGAAATTCACCGAACGATCAGAGACCAAAAATATTATTTCTCTAGATAAAAACTACCTTAAAAACGACAAACAAAGTAATGGATACGATCATACTAATTTCCTTAATTCACCACGCTCATTTTCTATAACGTACAACTCGAAAATTTCAGTGCAGGAATTTATCATGTCTATATGCTCGATAACGCCAGAACAGAATCTTAATTGAATCCAACAGTGTCCAAATCTATCGTACATCGTAAATGTTAGAAATTCACATAATACACGATTGCAGCATTATTCGAACAATTACCAATATTTCAATTCAAAGTATCCCAGTCCCCATACAACGATGAACCAGACCCTACAAAGCAATTACTCGAAGCAGGTCTAAGTGAAAAGTGATTAAATCGGTGTCCACCCTGATCCACCTAACGCAACAAGACAACCTAACTCCCTGTCTCGCTACCACAGTACAGAGCCAGTCTGACATTTCAATGGCCGCCTGAGATATCCATTCGATCATTTAATAACGTTATCAAGCGGCAATTATAAATTGCGAAGAGGTCTTGCGAAAGGGCCCAAGCTCTATTCTGTGGCCGGTATTCTCTGGTACGTGCATGTCGTTTTAATAAATACGGCTGTAAACACGAAACTAAGCAGCAAGGAAGGGAGGGTAAGCGTGGCAACGGACACGCAGGAGCGAGGCTGCGAAGAGATAATTGTGCATCGCTAAGTATCAAGGGTGTAGCGGCGGGATAGACAGAGTATAATTACAGGTGATTGAGAGGATCGGTCTTCTTTCTATTTTCTTTGATTTCTTCGAGTAGTTAGCCGGATCTGCAACGGACCAATCGAGACGCGCCGGGACTCTCAGGAAGG
This sequence comes from Dufourea novaeangliae, assembly GCF_001272555.1. Lineage (NCBI taxonomy): Eukaryota > Metazoa > Arthropoda > Insecta > Hymenoptera > Halictidae > Dufourea > Dufourea novaeangliae. The sequence continues at coordinate 449,923 of NW_015373883.1, read as the reverse complement.
CAAGCCGTATTATGATTGGCGTAATCATCGCATGGGCGAATCAACGAAGGCCATCGGTATATATATACATATAAATAATTGAGCTTTAAAGCCGTTCCTGCGGCGCCGTGGCTCTTCTTTAGCTGATGAAGGGTGGACGAGTGCTCCACATTGGACACGTAATAGACGAGAGTTATTGCGTAGCGTGATGATGGGTGAGCCGCCTGGATGATTATGAGGCAGCTCGATGTCGTCTGTACGAGGCAGCGAAAAATGTAATATTATACGGAAAACTGAGCAATGAGGAATCCTTTGATACCTTAAGTTGGGGTAACTTTGAGTCAGATAGGGGTAATTTTATCCCATAGTCAGGAAATGATCGTTTTCGATTTTGCAGGTATTTTTCTTTCTGTGAAATGCTTAATTTAACAATTTGCAGATTTGCAAAACCAAAAATGATTACTTTTTGAGTTCGGACATAGTTACCCTGACTGACAATGAGTCAACTTTACCCCAACTTATGGTACTGGCACAATCAGTGATTTCTTAATAGCGAAATGAGAACGCGTGCTTTGTGTCATTGACTGTCGTTCGTTTTAGAAGACGATGTTGTAGGAAGAGTATCATACGCCGGATATTGCTTTCGAAAAGAAAACAATATGGTACTATGGTTGTGATAACAAGTAGCTGACAGTTCGTCTTGAATAGGTTAATTGTAGAATAGCAGTTTTTTAGTATGCACAAAATGCTCGGTAAATAGTAATATAATGAATAAAATGTTTCTATAATGGAAAATAAGAATGGAAAGTAGAGTAGAATTTTTCGTGTACAAATTGTCTTTTTGGAGAATCGAATTCGAAAATCTGCTGGACACGCGTACAATTGAATAGGACTTGGCTAACGCAACTATTTATTGTTGGCATGATTATACATAAATGTTAGATGAATTTTCTAATGTGGTTATTTCGAGAGTTTCGGTTTACTTTTAGAAAATGGAAGTTATTTTAGGCTGGGCCTAGAAGATAAAACATGATGTACCGAAAAATAAAACAGAAACTATATATGTATATGTAATTTCATTGCAAAAAGTAGAAGACTTTAACGCCTGTGTCTTTTCGATGAATCGATATCGTATTCTAGATTGTGAAACATCTGTTCTGCAAACAAATATCTTCAAAAATCATATGATAGAATACATAGAAGGTTTAACACTAAGGTTTTAACGTCTTGAGTAGATCGTCGACGACCCAAGAGAATTGCCATTGTTCCCGGACATTCCTCCGAATTCTTATTTTCGTCGAAAAAACTTTGAAACATTTAACATGACGAATGATTGTATAATGTAGCAGTTACTTCGATAAGTATCCTACAATTTTGTCAGATTTTCCTAAAAGCCTAAAACAGTAAAACAGGCTTGTACATAAACCATCCAGTTTGACTACGTACTGTAAAAGAATATGTTCGTCTACGGAGGGTTAACAGAGAATATCCAATTTTATTTCTATTATTATATATTTAATTACCCCAAATTTATCCATAAAAATGTACATCCACATAGACATCTACACCTGATCCAGTCATAAAGAACCCAAGAATAAAGGGAAACCAGCCCTCTCCGCCAAACACTGCAACAGCTCTCCGAATTTTCCATCCCGAGAATCATCCCCACCAACACTACCTGCTCGCACCTGACCGATCACTCCGCGCATCGGACGAAGATGCATCGAAAACATTCACCGGCGTGATTTATGACATCGTCATGGAGGTGTTTATACGATGCGCGCCTGCATCACACCAACAGTGTACCCAGACACTTGACGGGTCAAAGTTTTCTGTTTTCCATGGTTTCGACCAAGGCGGTCGCTGGCGTACCCTAGCACGCGATTGGCCGTTGTAAATGAGTGACGACCGAACCGGCTGTGGAACCAAACAACAGGCGAACAGGATTTCGCGAGATAATGATGATGATAATGATGATGGCGGGCCCCGGTGGTAGCGATGCTCGGTGACTGAAACGGAAAGGCTCTCCCGACGCGGCCCCCAGGTCGGCCCGTCCTCGTCGCCGTCCTCTCTTTACCACGGCCTTGAACTTACCCCCGCGCGCTGCCAACCCGATGCTAATGAAGAGTCAGACTGAAAGTTCTCTCGCGGTGGACAGACGTCTCTAATTGGCTTCGGCCACGGACCACCTCCGGAACAAGGAAAGCCAAGGCATGCGCTCATGCGCGCGCGCGCGTTTAAACGGAGAAGTTTATTTTCACTTTCTATCCCGACCACGAGTAAGCGGAACAACACCACACCAGGTGAACGGGCGATGGTGCGTGTGTATGCGCGCGCTGTGTTAGATCTGTGTGCTGGAAAACGATCGCTGGCTGAAGTTCGAGCACAGGGGGGGATCGACCGGTAGGCCGTGTGCTTGTGATGTAACCGTGGCGAGCACAGTGGGTGTTCTATGTACGATTGTTCGATGCCTCGTTGCGTCAGTTCAGTGCGTCCATATGACAGATGTGACAGATCTATAGGGTAACCTGCCGTCAAATGGTTTACTTTACGACTCCGTCGTGCCGCGTGTGACTAATTACCGGTGCACGAGCGAGAAATTATAAATGTTGCTCCCCCCAAATCCTTATTGTCAGCGCCTTCTTGCGATGAATGTGTCGCAAGGATTAGCCTTCTCAAATAGGGAACTGAGGTACTTTTTTTTGTAGTTCCTTCTTTGAATGATTTGCTTTTCTTATATGACTTAATATAAACATTCATAGGTCGATGAGCTAGACGGAGCTTTCAGAAACTTGGGTCCATATAGATCCAGGCACCTGCGAGGATTAAAGGTGTGCGTAAGAGAGAACTGAAATATCTCCGATATTTATGCTTAATAGTAAGTAGTGATCCATAAAGTTTGCCTTTTAAAATAAAGAAAAGATCGTTCGATGTAGCAAAAGAAATTTGGCACTGGCGATACTATAGTGTGCTACAGACACCTCAAGGATGTTTCAAGGTCAGGTTTAGTTTTTTAGTAGATAGTAATTTAAATCGATGACAAAGTGAGATCAGGTCGCAAAATTACTGTATTTTTTTGCGAGTGACCTTCAATGATTCTGTATTGTAGATCATTGAAATCACGTCACAAACGGCTTTTTTAAGAAACGGAGCACAGTGTTGCGCGTAACAGAAAGAAAATAACAGGTATTAAGATATCAGAATAATTATGACAATCATTTTACGCGAATCGCCTTATATTATTGGGTCTCAGGATTGAGCAACTGGATTACCATACTTAACATCGTTGCGGCGAAGAACAGAAAGTGATACAAATTTGCAAGTCTCTTGCTAATCTAAAATTTACATATTCAGGTCTTATTATAGTTGTCTTCGGTATTTTGAAATTCATCTGTCAATCCTTTCAATAAATAGGAATTAATATTTTCGTAACGGGTGCACGTTAATGTGAAGTAACTATTTGTTTCGTAGCGATGCTTTCCACAAATCTGAAGTAAAATATTTGAAATAACATGAAAACGCAGTTTTATTATTAGAAATTTAAATAATATGAAACACATATAGGTTATATCGGAAATCGTAGCACGACTCACCAGGAGGTAATGACATGTTCCTTTAAAAAGCAACCTTTCTTATATTTACTAATTTTAAAGAATCCTCAAATATGCATAAAACTTGTGTAATAGGACAACTCGTATCTCTTCTTGTCTACTTATGTTAATGTTCAAAAACATCGATGTGTTTCTGTCAATTTCAATAATATATCATATATTGATGTTACAATAACTGCTAGGTCAATTTACTGATAGCTTCCGTCTTTCTGTTTCTATTCTCATCGAGCCAATATATCTGACAATTGACATTACCATGTTACTCATTTTGAACAATTATTATACTTAGCAATTCTTATTTCATTTAAACCTTGATATTTACTTCTCAATTATCATTTATTATTTTCTGACTGCCTATGTTGGACGTTATTCACTAAAAAAGTTCAAAATAAAAGTTGCGAATGAAACGAATTTACATGAGAATAACGAATAAATTTTTATTCGAAGGAACCAGCGTATAAACGTTACGTCATCGACGACACGCACAATCGGTACGCACCAGCGACGCATCAATCGTCAATCGCTATCTCGAGAAGGGTTTCCTTTACTGCATCGTACTCCTTGGGTTCCACCCAACGATGGGAAGCGGTGTCGCTTACTCCTGACTTTTATTCGCTGCGGAATTATTTAGAATAACGAATAACGCTTTATTCGTGACTAACGAATAATTTTTTGTCGAATAAAGTCATTATTTATTATTTGCGAATAAATCCTGGGACTTTATTCGTTATCTGAATTCACAATTCAACACAATACTAATTAGAAAATGGTATAATCGACACAAAACATAAAATACCTTATTACTATACATTTCATATTTATATTGTTCATATTGTATACATTTACGTTGTGTCTTTTATACATACATTTGTATATTTATAAACTATTTGTCCGTTCTCTAGACCTCTCTTGTTAATCAGTTCCTGTATCAGAGGGTTTACCCAATTATACATATGCATAGGTGTCAAGTAAATATAAGTTAAAAATTGGATTACCATCAATGACTTGTCTAATTGTAAGTAAAAAAAGTAATTAATAAACGGACAACCCAAGGCAGTCACATCATATTAATAATTGGTATTAAATACCCGCTAATACATTTTCATAATGTATAAAAATTATACCTATGAAATTCAACGACATTACCATTGATCATTCATTACTATATTTTGAATGAAGAATATATTTAGGTTAGTCGTATGACTCTATTGTGCTCGTTTTTGGTACGTTTGGCAACGTTGTTTTTGCACGCATATCTATATACGTGGTGCGTGTTCAGTTTTCCCGCGTAGTCATTATTCAATATTCTTATATGCTAAGTTAATTATATTCTCTTGCATTATAATTTAGAAAATTAGAATTCACTAAAACATAAAATAAATAAAATAGTTTTTAAATGTATTTGAATTTCGCGGGTATAACCCTACTTCAGCAACATTGCCAAGTCCTCCACATAATCCCAATAACCTACATATCCTGGATTTCATTGTTGTTGTAAATTGCTTCGCCAGGTTACGCTTAAAATAAAAACTTTATTTCACCTTCTTTACATGTACCAATAGTTAATCTTCAACACACGTGCTTTCGTCTCCACTCATCTGCACCTTCGAAGACCACTCGCTTCGGAAAAACAAAAACCACTCAATCCGCTCGCTCGTGCCAACCTAACATCTATTCACTCGTACCAACTTAACATCTATTCACTCGTACCAACTTAACATATATTCACTCGTACCAACCAAGCATTATTCACTCACTCGTACCAACCCTCAGGAATTATTCATTCACTCAACAATTGTGAAATATCTTCCTGGAATGTTCTAATAAACAATCTGTATGCATATTATTTAATTATCTAGTCTTTCGAATTTGTCATAAACCACCTTAAAGTGCACTCGACTGGATCCGTCTGCCGCATAAATATCCTAACCCCCGGTATTCGAGTAATCTTCGGGCAAACTGACTACAACCGCCGGGTAGGTGTACGCTACTTTAAAAACAAACGAGCGACAAAACCAGCGTACACGGAGGTAAATCTCCATTGGTGGCGTGAGCCGAATGCTCGTGAATGTCGTTACTCGCACGCTTTCTCTGATCGAGCACATGCTAGTAGCCGCTGCGAGAGTCTATTACGCCGATAACGTTCTCCGCGGGTACGATGGGACTGAGACACGTGAGTGACGCAACACGGGAAAAATCGGGACCGAGAGGGAATGCTATGAAAATTAAACGAGATCGACGAAGGAAAATAACAGGAAATGAAAACATTCATACTATGTGTCGACTTCGAATTTTATGCATTTATAGTCTCCATAAGATACAATAAAAGACTACATTTTCGTCAGATATTGTACATTGAGTTTTCTATTTTCTTCTGAACACGATAACATACTTACAGCAGGATCTTTTACCGAAACGTAAAATACCAGTATTATACGGGTATAGAAACCGAAAAAATACCGGTATTTACTTCAGTCTTCGGTGATATATCGGTTTCGGTATAGCTTTGACGGCACAATACTGGTATTAAAATCATACCGGTTTAAGTCTCTGCATTAGAGAAGAAAGAAATTCGAGAAAATAATTGTTGAGTATCTACGATAAACCAATAATAGGAAGGCAGTTGGCTATACTACACTTCCATAAAATCCTGTACAAATATTTGAAGGAGTATAACACTGGAAATAATATTTGTTAGAATAATTATATACATGTATAAATTGTATATGTATATTAAACAGGTAAACAAGTGTTTTACCAGCAATGTAACTTTTATAATTTATTATGTACAATTTATGTATGTAGCTAATTATTACAAATAATTATTAAGTGACTCTATTTTCACAAAATGTCAAATTGCAAACGTGTTGCGCGACAGTAAGAAGTTGTGAGTATATTCATAAATAAGAAATCAAAAAAAGCAATTTGAAATATATGATAATAACAAGTTTTTGGTTGTAGCGACGTTTCTGACGTCTTTAAGACGATATTTAAATGTTGGCAAACTTTGGGTGGGCCAATGTTGTATTATCATTGTCAATTTCTTATTAATTAACCATATATAATAATTGTAGGCCAAGCATTGGATATTCGTTGGCAAATTGTCATAAGTTTTTCGTCGTAGGTCCTATTTGGGGAATTTGTAGGCAAAAACACTAACTATTATACATCCCAACTAACTCCCAACTGCTGGATACCGTCGACCAACCAAAAATGTTACTAGGAATTGTGCATGAAATTTTACGTATCTTTTCAAGTTCGTACATCAGCTTTACGTATAACTACATACACGTAAATAAACCCTTGGAACAAAGAGTACGACACTAGCTATAGATTGGTCAAAATGACCTCTGCACTTGCTGTACGAGGGTCAAAAGTCGTCAAGATGCTGCGAATCAGCTCCGACCGATGGAGCACGCCTGAAAAATCAATCAAGCCCTCGGGTCCAGGGCAAAACGACACGGTATTTACCGGTGGATCAATCATTAATCACACGGTTCACCGCGAGGTCCCATTGTCTTCGTGTCGCGCGGCCAGTCTTCCATCCAGGATGACTTCTGACCCAACTCTGGTCCGGCCATCCCTCCAGTCTTACGTCTCAATCCGTGGGAGTTCCTACACGATGTCCGACCTAATCGAAAGCCCTCATCGCCACTCTGCCTGACCAGTGTCGCTTCCAGTATCTCGCCCTCGGATCATGCCTTTAACGAAATGCGTTTAGTCACGATTCGGCCGGTCGTCGGACGGCCGTATTAAAGTGCAGACCATCAACGGGAGAACGTTACCGACTGACAGCCTAAAAGGCTTCCTTTAGGTAGCGGGAGGGGAGTAAAAGGAACGGTCGCGGTGCCTGTAATTAAAAGAGAATCGGTTCGTGTTCCGATTTCTTTATCCCTCTGGGGGGGGGGGGGGGGGGTGTAAGGTGGAAAGGGATGAATTTCGGCGGCCAAGGTGTTACGCGACCTGGTTCTTAGGGATCCATTCGATCGCTATTTATAAGGGACGATAAATCAATTTCGAGCCCGGGTAAATCGACGAATTTGGATAAAGCTTGGATAACGATCCCGTGGGTAGGACGATTTGCATTCGACTGATCGATCGGGCCACGCTAATTGATGCGCGTATGGAAATCATGTGTCGACACAACGGCCTCTCGTGGGCGGGTTCGTGAAATACGTGAAATACGGGGGCCGGTGCGTTACGTAATACGATTTCGAATGGGCGAATGGAAAATAGTAGGTTGGTTCAGGGATATACAGTTGTCCCGCTCGTACGTACAGTACCGAACAAATGGATTCGGAAACAGGCGTTTTTCTTTTTGCTTTATCGTTATGGCGATCTTACAAAAGTTCTGCACTGTCGAGTGTTTAAATTTGTTCGAGAATAGCTTTCGTCGAACTTACACGAAGGTGTCTCCCAGATAGCACCGTACATCCTAAGGATGTCCGTTTCATGACCAGTTTATACCCGAATGTCCTACGTCCATTTTGGACATCCCTAGGACATTCGTAAGACTTACATTTCGGATGTTCTAGAAATGTCCGTCCCAAAAGTCCTACGGATGTTCTCAAGACTTAAATTTTGAATGGTTTCGTTTAGTATTTTTGGCTATGTCATTCCGTGCAAAGTGATGGAACCCCATGAACAAGGTGTCAGTCTTTAAAGAATCAATAGAGAAGCGTAACGACACTAGTGGTTTTGTGCAAAAACCTCAAGAAAGTTGAAAAAACATGTTTTTTCTTAAACTGTCTCTAACCAACACAGAATCAGAGTTTTGCTGTGAAAATAGAAATAAACACAATGTTTTTGGAGATCATAATCCCTAGACCTATATTTTCATTATTATTCCTTATAGGAAATTTAACCTTTTATTTATTTTAATAGGAACTAACTAGATCTAATTTCTACTAAGTGCAGAAATCGCAGGAAAGTTAATCTTTTATTCGTTAAACAAAAACCAACCTAACCGAACTCCTATCACCTTGTACAGAATGAAACCTAACCGCAATTTTAAACATTTGGGAAACGTTTCTTATACGTCTTTTAAGATATTACCATAGCGTTTTTAAAATCTCTTTAAACGTTCCCAAAGTGTACAGGGAATGTTACTTTTACCCATTCGGGAAACATTCTGAGAATATTGACACAGGACGTCCTCAAGACGTTCCACTATGTAAATAGGACCTTCCTAGGACATTTCAAGATCTTAACGAGGACCTAACGGGGACATATGGACCTTTTCGGCACATCCTCCGAATGTACAGAACGTCCGGAACGTACGTCCATAGGACGTACATAGGACGTTTTTGTGGTATTTGGGCTACGTATTAGAAAATAAGATCTATCGATATTTAGCTGGGAAAAAGTATTCGGACGTTTCATTTGTAAACATAAATTGTAATGTGATACACGAGTTCTATGAGAACATCGTATTATATTCTTATTTTATCCGTTCCCGGATGGTATGAGGCAAAAGTTTGCCAGAAATTTTGAAACAAAAGTCGTAAACAGCTTAAATAGAGCTTGAAAATATTGGAATAGACGGTATGTTCAATTTAAATAACAACAGTTCGTTTAACGAAGTCACTTGAACAATATATCGAAGTGTCGTCGACCTAAAGAAACAACATTAACGAAGTTAATCTGATTATCCCATTTTTTGATTCTTTTAACTATGAGTGAAACTATTCAGTTTTCGTTTGTAGGATCGTATAAAAATACGCGAGAAATAATACTGTAAACGACTATTGTTACATGTTATTTGTTTAATATACATGTACAATGAGTTATTATCACAGTAAAGGTTCCATGAGTGTTTGAAACTGAGAACCGTTTCAAAACTTTCACCGTATTCCACGAATCGACACCTCACAAATCTATTTTTTTCCCGCAGCCCGAGCCTCGGCAACAAAAGTGGGGGGAGGGGGGGGGCTATAATTCCAGCCCCACCCCTCTAATGATGGAGATGAAGTAGAAACTCTCACGAGATATTTCCTATCTAAATCTCGCGGAGCCTTTATTGTAGTTCTTTAAGAAGTACCGCCTCCTAATTGGACAAAAATATATGGAAAAAGGAATGTATTGCATAACAAATCATGATAACAATTATTATTAACCAATTACTACTCGAGCACGATTTTTCCATTAATGGATTCTTGTATTTGACATCCGTATGCTTTCCACCAAATAAATATCTTAATTTTCGGTTGATACTAATTTTATTTTAAAAAATGTAAAAAAAATCCTAAGATATATTTTTCTCACATAATAAAAGTTAAAACTAACGTGACTCATACAAGAGAAGATACAACATAGGACATTACGTGTCTAGTACCTATCGTAATAAAGGTATTAAGCTATATTAGTTTTAAGTTGAAAACAGTGAATTAATCCTTGATAGACAGCAATCTTTATGCATTTACATCATACGTGATTATGTAAAATAAAATAAAATTTCATGAATCTTTCACGTTCCTATGATTTTACTAAAATCTTTAATAAAAGTAACAATAAGTATCTCTTTGACATCTGTATCCTGAACATTGGCGTAACTAGCATTTTTGTTTAAGGAGGGTCAGGACTTTCGCCCATAACACTTCTCATCAGGCACGTGTATGTATTTTATACCATGTACGTGGGTTGTACAAAATAAAGTTACACATTTTACAATAATTATTTACATATTTATTTAACACTAAAACTAAGATTAGAAAGATATAAACATAATTCTTAAAAATAAAAAAAAATGCGAAAAGAAATTGGAGATTGATTAAAAGCAAGAGTATATTATGTATACAGATACCTATAGTTATAATTTATATGAACTTCAATTTGCTATTTTTTTCTGCAAAAATATTTTTCGCATTCTCGAGCCAGTTTTCTTATTGCATTTGACCCTACAATTGATGTTACAGGATTATTAGTTACAGTAGAATATTAAAATTAAATAGCTTATAATTTAATACTTTAACTTAATGAGGTGAGTATTGTATTTGTTGTATTTAGTTGCGTTGCGTGTTGCGTTTCGACACAAGTATTTATTTTTCATAACATAAGATTTTACTAACTGACGAATTTTGTTGACATATTTCAATCATTTCTAGACGGATTGGGCCAGTCCGCATTCTGGGGGGGGGGGGTAGCCCCCCTGGCCCCCACCTAGTTACGCCAATGGTCTTGAACCTCTTTTCCAAAAGGATGCAAGTCGCATAAACATGCACAGTTCAGTCCGATACCAAGCCGAATAAAGTTGACATTTTCATCAGCAACATCTTGAATGACTTCATTCCCGACACTCAGAATGATTAAATCACGCGTCAAAAAGCTCTAACGGCGGCACCGCGTTATAACAGACGGGACGCGCGAACAGCACTCGAAATAAGAAACGCAGACGGTATTATTTGCGAGGCAGAATGCGATCCGAGGCCTCATGCCAGCGGAGATATACCTATTCACGTGTGGAACACAACCGTTCCTCACCTATGGCCGTAACAAAGAAAGAAAGAAAAGAAGTTCGCATAAAATTATGCACCAGACGATCGGTGGCTCGCGGTATGTTTTACCGCCTACCTGTAATCACTATACTAGACGGGCACCGTATACACCCGGGAAGAGTTCAAGGGTTTCGGACGGTTTACCCTTGTTGTGTTATACGGGATCCTATGGCGAGGAGGGGTCCAGAGATAGGGAGCGAAGAAGGGAGGGGCTGGAATCTGAAGAAAGAAAGCAGCTCGAGAGGAAATAGCCCGTTGAATTTCCATTAATAATGTGTATTTCACGGTAATGTTCGCAAGCGGCACCCCTAATCCACGGCCCGAGGATCGTTAAATCGTGGTGCCGAGGCGGGCACATACCGGTGGACCGGTATCTCGGTGTATATATCGATTGCACTTTCTACCGAGAATTTAATAACGGTCAACCGGAGCCCCGGGTCGGGGCAGAACGCTCATTATGCGCCGCGAAATTGTTCCTATGGAAATTAAACGGAGCCGGCTACTGACGATAGGTGACGTTAGTCGCTGCTTAAGCAAGACCAATGTCTGGACCCCGTGCTCGCGTCACGGGCTTTTTATCCCGGAACCCCGGGCTCTAGCGAAGTTTACGACCTTCTCGCTAGGTGGACAGCAAAAATTTACCTTTCATCTTTGCTACTACTCGGTTCAAGGGGCTTACTGTCGTAGGGACTGTATCTATCGGATGGATTCCTTGCCCAAGGGGGGGTTTACTAAACCTGTTCAACCGGGATATCGATGTCGAGGTTTAATAGTGTTTGAATTGTGTTGATGGGTGTTTAGGATTGTTCGAATAATCGGATTATGTAAGTGCTAGTGATGTGAAATGATTGCTTGGACGACGAAGGTTTAGATGAGGTGGTAGTATTCGGTGTGGAGTGGGGATTGGCTTTCTAGGTAAAGAGTTTCGGACAACGAGTGTAAAATATAAAAATTGCCTATTTTTTACTGAAACAATGTGACAATTTTAATTCTAAAGATGAAACGATATGTATTCTTAATGCGTTGACTGTCCTGTGAGGAACGTTGAGTTTCTATGTATATTGAATGTAATGAGATGTACGAGCTGTAAGTATTGACGTTCTTGCTAGAAGACAATGTAACAGATATAGTTTATCAGGATATTATCCCAATAGTAAAAATGTAGTTTTTTAAATATCAGGATGTAGATCCTAGAATCTGTTTCTGTTTAGGTACTATGTATATTATGCAAATAGTTGATATAGTTGAAAAATCAAAATTGAGAGAACCTTTAAAGATTAGTTTCATCCCTTACATTGGAGTTTCGAAATTAAAAATCTATTATCCATCAAAATTAACATCGAATATCTTAATTAGTATCTATTACCGTTTGATATTAGGTTGGTGCAAAAATAATTGCGGTTTTGAAACATGAACTTTGAAATAATATATGTTGGGTTAAAATGAAGTTATTCAATCAAAATAGGAATCATTCGATTCTATACATTTCTGCCAACGTAGTACAAGTTTGTTCATTCCAGTATTATAGAATTCTGGTGTTCTAGAGTCGATGAACTCTTCAACTGCGTTTTCGGCTGCTGCTTGAGTTTTGAAGCTTTTCTCACGCAGAAAGATTTCCAGATGTTTGAATAAATGATAATCCGTCGGAGAAAGGTCCGGCGAATAAGGTGGATGAGGCAAGGTTTCGTATCCTAGTTCGATGACATGTACATTGCAAAGAGGCTGGATTATTCACATATTGTTAAAAAATTTCCAGCTACGTATGGTCTTTTCCTCCGTAGCAGTCAACGTGTTAATACCAAGCTTGCAAGGTGCGTTTTCGAAACTAATGCTGCAGATTTGGAACAAAAAACCCTCTTACCGAAATTTCCCCCAAAAATACTGTGTTTCTCAGTTTCTGCGGAAACTACGAAACGTAGTACTCAAATCTGAGACATTACATTGCCAAACTCCCCTTCGAATAAATTTCTTTCGTCCTCAAAAATTTTTCAAATATACATCATCATTTCCGTCTTCTATATGCAGTAATGTCTTGATGAGTGCGACGTACTCAGGTCCGCTTCGGAGCATTCATGGCAAAGCGGAAAGGTATATGAACTTGTATCTTTATCCGAAGCCGAGCCTCTGCTTAGCTTCTGTTTACTCTGTTTAAATTGATCCCAGAGAGGAATACCCCCAGTGGTGGGAATAACGCCGTTGTTCGTGTCGCATTCATCGAGGAATCACTGTAGCGCTGCGTTAAAAAGAGAACCAATAAAAGAAATCCAATTTCTAACCGCGACAATCAACCCGTCACCATCGACAATACTACACACCGAATCGGACGCACCCGTCCAAGGTAGGTATTCTTCACACCCGACAAGGATCGTGTACCGCGGGTTGGCTGTCCCCTTTGTGCACGAAATTCCTGGCTGTCTTTAATTATCGGCTCTTTCAGCGGTCGAAAGAACCAGACTACGCAAACCCGAGCGACGTAATAACGAGCAGCGAAAGGGTTATTAGAGGGAAGAGAGGGAGGCGCTGGTTCGTGGCCGGTTGCTCGTCGTCGTCGTCGGCTTACCTTGAGGAAGGATTCCACACGGTGGCTTCGATCTAGCCTACCCACGCAAAAATAAAAGGAAAAGCCCCTTTACAAATGGCGTCCAGGTGTGTAACTACGGTAACGGCACGCCGCCGGAGAGAATACGGAATGCGTGCAGGCTGCGGTACAAACATAGGGGGTTAAAGCCGAAGGAGTTAGGTATGCGAAGTGGTACAGGCATGTAACTGCCGAGGAGGCCTCCTTTTTGCCCCGGCACGGACTTACTGCTACAAGAAAATAACATCATTACACCCATAAGACCGGTGCACCACAGGGCCAGGATGCGCCTTCTCCGTTCGACGGATGCGCGGGGGGACACGCGTTCGCGACTTTCACGGAAGTGGACACGCGTAGGTCCCGCCACGGGGATGGACATCTGTAACGCTGACCAATCTAATAGATCTCGCTATGAGCTCTTTTTCACGTTATACAGGTGCATGAAGATGTTCCATCGACGGTGTACGAGGGCCAATTGGAAAGTTTCCGGCCTGAATGAGAAAACAATATATTTTTCGGAAAAATGAAATTTATTTTTCAACGTATTCTCCTTTCAACTTACGGGGTCATGCTCAGTCAGGAGGCCGAAAAAAGAGTCTTCTTTGGGAATTTTTTTCTCGAACACTATAAAATGCTTTTTTAAAAATGTGTTTGTGTTTCAAAGATTGCAGTTTATAGATTATAAGGTAATTTTTTTATTTAAAAATATTTATTAGTAAATAAATGGTGAGCGATCTTCCGCATGTCTCTTCACAATAAGTGGTCTGCCGTGATCACTGTAACTTCGTAATGGTTCATCTGAAATTAAAAATTCGTCTCTCGTGAATTTATTCTATCCAGTCCTCCAAAGGAGGACCTGCATGCAATTTAATAAAGCATTAACGCAAGATAATAAAGGACCCTGTTTACTTAACTTGTCTGTTTGATTTTTCCAATGTAATGGGCACTGTACTGGATAGCTGTGAAATGCATGAATTGTAAAGCGAATGTATTATCCTGGGAAGATAAATTCACCATCTTACCCTCGCCATTTTACCCCTTGTAGGTTATATAGATAAATAATATTTTCAAAATGAAATTGAGACATCAGATTCATTTTAAACCATTATGTGATTTTTAGTTCTTACTTATTTAAACTTACCATTATTTAAGCTTCTATTCACCAATTTATCGTGTCAAACTGTTATTAACCATGCGCGTGAATTGGTAATTTCGTTTTAACATTCTAGTACATAATCTAATGTCTACTTTGCTATGCTAACATAGATAGTCGACTGATACGCAAAGCTAGTCAACGTGTATTAGAAATTGAAGTACAAACAAACTTCTGCCGTCTTACCTGACCAATCATCTTACCCCGATCTCCTCTAAATAAATTGCAAAGTTTTTACTTGAAGCAAAAAATTAATTATTAGGTTCATGGGAGCTAAATAGCTTCTTGAACACGTTAGTATGTCATTACTACCTCTAATATAATCGTAAATTCTGCAGAATGTATTTAACAGATCTTACTGAGTGATGAAAATTAGAGTTTGTGGAAGTGTATTAAATCATAAAACACAGCACTTAGATCCACCAATGCCAAGTATATAAAATTATAACACTACAGACATGATGGTCACTCATTTACTCCCCAACAATGCTACAAATGCTCTTACCATGCGTACATTCAATCCATCAAGCTCACTTACAAATAACCCAAATCGCAAGTGAGAAGGATAACGCAGTGACAAATTCCACGACATATTTCTGTCGAACTGTTTTCATTGCGATCCACGATAATTTCCAAACAACATCCACGACAACCTGTATAAATAATCTCGTTTCCTCGTTACAAAGGTCGAAAACTTTTTACGGTAATATACATATACCAAAGCACGAATTTACGTATCTCTTAACGATCGCAAGCGGTAACCAAGCCAGCTCACAGTTAAATTAAAACACGGGCAACAAAACGTGCCACAACATACGAAGTGGCCGCGATAATCTACGACGCATCGCGTACTTATATGTAACCATCATGCATCATACGCGCACGATATCCCGGAATATCAATTTCATCGCCGCCGTAGCCGTGGACGGCAAAGGAAACAAAGTAGATCTACCGACATCGTGACGCCTCGAGCGTTTCTGCGGCAAAGGACACGCAACGGGGTGGAAAGGAAGATGACAGGAGGCCATCTTTCTCTTCGTCGCTTCTGTCTCGCGTCGAGCATCGTAAAACCGTAAAAGCCACAGAAGAAATCAGAAGTCGGAACGTTACTGACAAGAAGCCTCCACCGGTTTTGAAAATGGCACAAAATTATATAATTCGATACTCTCGTAGGATTATCGATAATTACTATTATTATGCTATACTTGTAATAATTATTATTATATTTTTGAAAAGATAGTGCAACTATATGTTGCAGATGCATAATTCCAGTTAGGTAGACAGTTCTCCACCCCCTGGACAAGTACACACGACCCTCTATGTGGCCTGGGGATTAAAAAGTTGGGATGCGTGAAAAGCGTCGAGGTTAAAACCCCAGGTCAAGCCCCCCCCCCCCCCCCCCCCATAGGTCTTTACGTAGGCCAGGCAGTTCAACAGCCAGCCTCGTGGCCTTGGAGGGAGTACCGAAACCCCCTCTCCCGGGAGATTAAGTGCCACTACTCACTAGGGGGTAGATTGTGGATGTTTATTCATTTATAGTATATTCAACTATATTACTTCTTTAAACCAAAAAAAAGACGTTAGAAAAATAGGGAAATTAGAGGAGGAAATAAATAAAAAAATTGTTTATAAACAAAGACGAGTATTCATTAAACAATTCCTAAATATTATTTGGCTAGTTTTTGATATAGCACCCTACACTGATTTCAATGATTGTTGAATACGTTCTCGAGTGCATGATTCTGGACAACTTTTACCTTCGGTATAATCGACGGAAAGTCCTAGAAACTAAGAGGACCTTTTTTCTAGAGAATTTCCTAAGCTACAAATTTGATAATAACTATTTTTGACCTAGAACTGCCCGATAACGATATATTTGCGAAACACTATTTTTTTACCTTTGACCATCTGTAAAATTTTTAGCAGAGATCTCATCGATGGGCACTTTTGATATATTGTTTAAAATATTGAAACAATGATCCATACCAAAATGCAGCTTGATGGGAATTATTCCGCAAATTGTCTATATTTCTATCTAATTTGACTGGACAATTTTGTTAATGGCGTGAGACTGAGCAGTGATTCTTAATTTTCCGGTTACAACGTTGGGCTGCCGTCGATAGTTCGGCAGTCGGCGGTTCATCGTTAACATAACCGCTTACATTTGTATCTATCCAAGTAAATTCTGTTACCTGTGTGTTTTGGATGTTTTATTTTGAAAGTATTATACTGATCTGAGTTGGTTAGAGTAAGTTAAAAGAAAAACAAAAAAAAAAGTACTGTTCAAAGCATTATACTGATCTGAGTTAATTAGAGCTAGTTAAGAAACAAAAAAAGGTACTGTTTCAAACATTCTACTGATTTGAGTTGGATAATACTTTGAACAGTATTTTTTTGTTAGTAATCGAAAAATTGACAATCGGTGCCTACGCGCATGCCACTAATTGTAAGTCGCACGCCTCGTAAACAACATTGTCTCCCCTACATCGCAACACAATCATAACATAATGTAAGACGGCCAGCAACCAATTCTAACGCGTACGCTGTTACGTACGCACGATACACACGCAGTAGGGTTGAATCGATACAAGTAAACACGAGTGCATTACTCGATACTTTTGTTTCGATGCCGAGTACTCTTGGTATCGATACGTACGGTTGCGATACCAAGTAGGTATCGAAAAAAGTACTGGTTTTCAAATGGAGTGAATATCGACCCATCAATATTTGATATTGTAATTACTTTCAACAGAAAAGAATGTTGTTTATATTAATAATTAAGCAATGTGTATTACAATATTTTCAATATTATAATCATATAGGTGAATATGGTTAGATGTGAGCTTCCGAAAATGGTGTTTCGAAATATAGAACAAGTTTTCCTGCATTGTTTCCTGCAGCATCTCTATCTATCATCTACATATGTTATGTTTGACATAATCTTGTTCAATATGTATGCTACCATTATTTATGTTAGTCATGAATCTTTATTTATTCCTTTGTTTTTACAAAAATAAAAGGCTTTCCCATTTTTATAAGTACAACAGCACTGTCTTGTTATATATTCTATATTTTACTGGGTTTATTTTTGCAATGTACTTAGAAAAATGGATTGGTTTGGTCTGTCTAGATATTCTTGAAGCCGCCTTGCGTCATAAATCTTGTGCCCCACGTTGAATATTTTCAGAATATCTATGAAACTAAGTATGCTTGTACAAATAATACCTGATAATCAATATCTACATACATATTTATTTATTATGTATATCATATATTACGTATGTTGTATATAGTTTATACAAATGTTTGTTTATATTTCATATTAAAAATTTAAATAAATATTTAAAGTATAGTATTGTATTTTGTTTTCTCACAAGGTATAAACAACTTCTGTGTTGGGCATCAAGGTTAGGAAAATATACTTTGATACAGGTAGGTATCGATACTTTTGTTTCCTTGGCGGTATCGATTCAACCTATATACGCAGAATTCAGTGTAATGGTACGGACAGTTTTTTGCAAATATCTCGGAGACCAGGGCTCTCCATCGATTATGCCGGAAGAAAAAATTGTTCAGAATCATGCCCCCGACAACATATTTAAAAATCATTGAAGTCGTTGTAGGCTGCTATATCAAATAAGCCCCTATTATTTTCGAAGATGTATCCATCTAACGGCAAATTGCTATATTGAATTTTCAGGCTTACGATGTGATTTATAAATGCTAAGTAAGTTAATCATGTCAAATAAAAGTGAATGATTCCAAATGGAATCCTAAAGTCTGGAAGTGTTAACATGGAAAATACAATAAAATAAAGGATTTATTACTGTTTAACACTATTTATGTGTTATTATTAGACAGCGAATGTTCATGCATTTATATCAAATTTTAATGTACAAAATACAGTAAAATAAAGGTATTCATAAAACTATAGTGATAGGGACTTCATTTCTATCTGATTTTTATATTTGTAAATTAGTGTTTAAAATTCTGAATTTGCATAAACATCCGCAGTCTAGTTATTATTAACGTAGTGAAGCTTGCAGTTTGCAGTACAGTATTCAATATTCTGCTTCATATTCACAGATTTCTCTTCTGATTAGATATTCGAACTTGTGGAACGTGCATGTTTGTGACAATTATGATAAATGTTGCTCGAGTAAGGGATGAATATACATTTCCAAGATCACTTTTATCATATACTTTTATCAACACTCACAATGATCGAATTAAGTGCAAGATGGAGAATGCATCAAAAATAAAACTATCCTAACGTGAAAATGTCTCAAAAATGATTTGAATCCTTGTTTTTACACCTTTTACGTGTAAAAACTGCTGAGATTATTCAGCCATAGATAACAAATGTCGGTTAAATATCTGGTACAAAGTATTGTACAGAAAATTGCAATCTAAAGGTACAATGATCGAAATGCCTGGATAGATCGAACGGTCACAATCGATTAGCCGATCGATGTCTCAGGAGGCTACCTCGCATGGCAGAAAGAAAAATTAACTGTTGGAAGTATTTGGCTTATTTTCATAATTTCTATTGTCTGATTTATATTATTATTAGAAAATATTAAAAATATTATACTATTAAAAAATATAAAAATATTAAGAAACATTTAATTAGAATAAACCCAGTATCTTCCTACCAACAAGATCATCAATAATAAACCCTACGCGAAAACTGTAGTTAAAGTGAATCACAGATCGTAAGTTTAGCAATTTTACTTCAATTATCATTAACTCTTGAAAGATTATATTAGGTTGGAGGGTCACAGTCCTCGTGTGATTTAACAAACCTCGATTGCACAGGTGCACATCTTGCCCGCTTGATAAAACACCAGGATATGTTCCTCGCAACATTTTCCCCCTCGTCTCTGTATTTCTCGTATTACGTTAACTTTATTTTCCCCCTTTTCATTCGACTAAACGTTTACTTTCGCAACGGCGGATCTTGCAACGTCACGAGCGTTTATCCATTTTACGCCATTTGCTATGCCTGGGCCGTGAAACTGATACTCCGGGAGCGTTCATTTCCGCGAGAGAGTTCTGTTGCTCCTTCGCGAAGCAAGATGCGCCGGATAGCGGGAAGAACGGTTTCGTTCGCCTGTTTCGCTGACGTTTAAAGGAAATTACAATTATGGATAATTAATCAGCAACGCGAGGAGATCCCCTTTATTTCTGCCTCCGTTTCACTTTCTTTTGCATCCTCTCCGTCTTTTTACTCGAGGACACGATCCCATTGTTAGCCGGGTCCGAATGTTCCTAGCAAAAATGAATTCGTTTTCAAGTTTTCCATTTTTGCTTCGGTATGAAAAGTTCAACTTTCATTACACGGGTCTAAGTCAATTTTATATTTAAAAAAAACCGAAGAAACGCATAAACATTCTTGCGAAGTTTCATTAAAATCAGAATTTTCGGGTTTAGAACCTTCCCTTGTGAGTCCGAGTCGAAGAAACGGACAACGAGTGAAATATAAAAAGGTAGTGAGAGTCAAAGCAGCCAAGAAAATGTAAAAAGCTACGAATCCGTGAGAACATACTAACGCACCAATGATTCTTTTTTATTTGTGATTTTTTGTTCATAAAACGTTTATTGACATAGTGGTGAGACTTTTCTGATTAAAATGATACCAAACATGAAATAATTTTGTAATCATAGTTATTTAATCAAGTGTTTCTTTCATTAATACATTTGTTGAGGTTCTTTGTGGAATTAAACACGTGGTTGGTTGATCCCTTTGTAGAATTTAATCCGTTCAAAAATAAGAGCTATTATACATATATTATAAAATAGAAACAGACTATGCTACCGTAATACTAGAAATAGAATAACAGACAATAAACTAAAAAATTAATAAACAAACTAACAGACAAATTTACTTTCATCTTAACTTTTACGATTTTACGCTTTCGCTTTTTTACGCAGTTACGCGTCACACGAGAAGAAGGAGCCACATGCTCGCTCGCGCATTCACTCATGCATCCAGAACTGCCAACCTCATAAAATTACTATCCCTTCTTTTCATTACAACATTTGTTAATTACAAATCAGTAAAATTATATCGTGTTTGGTATGATTTTAACCAGGAGAATCTCACTAATATGTTAATAAAGTTTTCATTCATAAAGAATGAAAAATAAAATAGTTTTAAAGTTCCATTTGTATTGTCACATCAATACGCGGCCTTTTAAAATTTTTTGTCTGCCTCAGCTCATCGTCGACTCAAGGACCGGAAGCACACGTGTTTACATTGTCGCTTGACCGTTCCAAAGGGGATCCCGCCGGAATCGCCGAATACGTTCAGTCTTTGACCCTACGAACTCCCCTGCTGGTAAATCGAAAAATTTAGATAGCCTAAAACAATTCCCGAGAGTTGCACTGCACGATGAAACAAACCGCATCGAAATTGATCCAGTAGTTCTTGAGTTATAAGCGAACACAGGGACAGACGGACTTTCTATTATACAATATCTGTACATGTATCTGATTCAGGTTTCTCCACTATGATATTATGTGACAATACTATTGTATGTTATATACCGTCTCTGTTCACCTTTTGGCAATGCAATCAGTATATAGATCATATTTACTCCACAATCAAGTACAGAACACACAGTAATTTAACGCATTGTTTTGTATACATTCAAGCTAATAAAAATCTTTCTATACAATAAAAACGAACATGTAATTTCTGTTTTTGTATATTAATTAATTGCATTTCTATAAACTACAATCAGGTTCAGGCAATAAGTTTCAGACGGGAAAGTATAATTTAGATTATAGATACTACATGTAGATAATATGTTTCCATACCATACTCCCAGAAATAAGTAAACAATATATCCCCCAATTAGGATAAAGTAAACGTATCAACAAAGGTTTAAAATCAAAATCTCTGCACATATCATTTAAACTTACTTCGTTATACCGTTTGTTCAAAAACTTTCGTCCCCTACTCTGTACACACCCATTCCAGATACTTATAGCTATAGTCTGTTCCACGAAAGAAGAGCCCTAGGAGGTAAGCCTGACTTTTCGCGGTGTTGCCGCGATCGCGACACGTCTTCGGCGCTTGTGTCTCTCTCACAATTCGCGTCTTGGCCAATGACGTTCGACCGTCGACGTGCGTCCTCGTCTACGGTCGTTTGTCTCCATCGCACATATTACAAACCTCTCGAGAAGGACTTACCTATAATTTTAAGTGAGGATTGCGTTCGGCACGCGCCTGTCAATCATCCGTTGTATGGAAATGGCGGAGTATGTTGACGAGACGCTGAACGTTTTCACACGTCAAGAGTTGAACAAATGAATAAGAAAAAGCTATTTCTTCTGAAAGAATGTATTGTACCATAATATTGAGCAACATATTAAAAGGGGATTAAGTTAATATATAGGTTTTCGTTTCAATCCTAACGTATAATTGGCATCAATTTGACTCGAAAAAGAAATTCTGTTTCTTTTGTATCGATGACGGAATCTGATTTGTAACAATCTTTTACATAGTATAAATTAATTTTGAATCTATTCAAGGAACAATCGATAATAGAAGTAATACAGAAACAATCGGTACACAGGCCTTTCTCCGGATTGATAGAGAGGACTGCACATCCATAGAAGGAATTCAAAAATATTTATACGCTTTGTAACATATATTTTTTCGTTAAATGATGCTCCTCCGGGGGATCTAACAAACCTGACTTATTGCTTAAGTCACCGTTTATCACTTATAATCAAGTTTTATGATTTCAAGTGGTAAGAGTCCAAATATTGATGAGTTGAAAACAATTTGTTAGGATTAATGAAATGTGGGAATCTTTTTTTAAGAGTAGCGCCTTAAAATTGGGATAAAAACTCTGTGTAGAACTCATTTCATCCGCGGATAGAATACTAGAAGTGTGTTACATGATTGAAACAGGTATGCCATTTCAGAAAATCGCAGGGTAAAAAAGGAAGTTGGTTTACCGAGCGTCTGAGCGAGAGGCTCTCGTGATGCTCGTGCCTAAGGATGGAAAGAGACACATAGTGGCATTGAGACCGTGACAACGTCGCACGAAATACGCAGCTCGCGTTGGATCCCCACCAGGCCACGCGCCAAGGAAGGGAAACCTCCCAGGGCTCTTCTTTCGCGGAATAGACCATAGCTATACAGGGAGTTACCTCTAACGCGTCGCACGATTTTTCACCCACTTGCAGCCATTTAACAAAAAAAAGTTTACAACAAGAGTTGCAGGGCATGGAATGTACAATAGATAACAGTAAAAAATTTCGAAAACAGTTTGTTTTCATGGTGAAATCGAGGTCACCTTGGGTTTTACAAATAGGAACGCATATTTATTTTTACCATATTTAGAGGACATCGAGACGAATTCAAAACACATATTACATGATACTTTTACTAATATATTGTTACGTGTTACCCGATAGGTAGCACGTATTGTATAATGTTAAAGCGAGAGACTTCAGGTTAGCGACGTCGTTTTGGTAACAACGCCAAAACAGAGACAGAGTAGAGTCGTGATACGACTATAGAATGGAAAAGACGTGTTAAGATAAGTACTCCTCCTCTCCAAATAAATAATTCTTCCTTTTTATTAATATTGCCTTTATTTATTCGGAAGTCATGCCGCGTCCACGCAACAATATTACTCGATTTACAGTAGTGGAAATGTGAAATATCTAGCTTTTCGTCGTATTTAACTTTAGACAGTGTAAACATAATTTGACACCGAAGAGATTACTGAATGTAAACACAGAATGTTGCTTGGACGTAATTGTTAGTTTGTCATTGCGGTTCCTTCGTTAGTGTTCGTTGGTTTCTACACAAGATCGTACTTCCAGTATTTGGTACAAAGTAATCGTCTGCAACAATGTGTTCTTTTTCTAATTCCGAGAGAGTTGAAATGACGTTAATTTGATTTAGTGTCAAATAATGTTTACACTGTCTGAAGTCAAATACGACGAAAAACTAAATATTTCACATTTCTACTACTGGAAATCGAGTAATATGTTAATTAAAATGTCATGTAGTATGTATTTTGAATTCGTCTCGATGTCCTCTAAGTATGATAGAATAATGTGTTCCTATTTGTGAAACTCAAGGTGACCTCAATTTCGCCATGAAAACAAACTGTTTTCGAAATTTTGTTTACTGATATCTATTGTACACTCCATACCCTGCAACTATTGTTCTAAACTTTTTTTTGTCAGATGGCTGCCGATGATCGGCATATCATCGTTTCGCAAGCGATCTCTAAAACTACAGGTTGCAACTCTCCCCCGCACGCAAAGAAAGTAAACACAGAAATCACACGTCAGGTTCCATCCAACGACCTCACAGACCACGGGACGAGCCGCTCTATTTCCTCATTTTGATCGTCCAGGCCGACTTTCGATGGTGGCGAGCGCATACAATGCGTAATAATATCATCTGAAAGTACAGGTCTCCTCGTGGCCTTACCCACATTACGCACGAGACAAGAGAAACCTACCACACCGCGGATACAATGAGGCACTGGGAGGCGTTATAAAGGGCTCTGTGTAGTTATTAGAGGTTACGACCGCGGTAATATCTCACTCAGCAGGTTCCTCTGTAATGTTACGGCCAGGCCCTCGTTCTCGTTTCCCCTCGTCAAACTCCCCCTCCTGCCCCTGCCATAGGTTCTTTCCACGATACCCATTTCCTTTCCTTCCTCCCTTCGTGAGAGTCGTGGTTTATCTCGTTTCTTTTTCACCCCCTGACCGACTAACTCCCAAACTCTTTACACCTCGCGATCCCATGAAGGCCGCACGCAAGCTGAAGCTCGGGAACTTTGATTTCTATTTACCAAACACGCTGGTTACCGTGAACGTTAGCAATTTATTGGGTTGTCCGGAAATTTCGTGCCGATTTTTAAGGGAAATTCAAACGCAGCACACTTAAATTTCGATATACATTCATTAAGTTATATAGGTGCCATTTTCTTCCACAATCTTTCTCCATCTTTCAGGCAACTTGAATATTCCATCCTTCCAGAACCTCTCAGATTTTTCGGCGTAAAACTTTTCAATATGGTTTTTTA
The DNA here is from genome assembly GCF_001272555.1 of Dufourea novaeangliae. Lineage (NCBI taxonomy): Eukaryota > Metazoa > Arthropoda > Insecta > Hymenoptera > Halictidae > Dufourea > Dufourea novaeangliae. The sequence goes on along the minus strand of NW_015373883.1, from coordinate 425,042 downwards.
TGTCGACCACAGATTTAATGTTTTTGCCATTAAAGGAATTTTGTAATGACCTAAATAGGTGAAAATCTGATGGTGCAATGTGTGGTGAATACGGTGGGTTGGGTAGCACATACCAACCAAGGTCCGACAGCTTTTGTCGAGTAGTCAAAGACACATGAGGCCGTGCATTGTCCTAATGAAACATGACACCCTTCCGATTCGCTAGTTCTGGACGTTTTTCTTCAATTGCTGTCTTCAATGCGTCCAATTGCGAGCAATACTTTTCCGAATTTATCGTCTGCTTGTTTGGTAGAACCTCATAATACAGAATTCCTTTCCAGCCCCACCGCATACACAGATCATTATTTTCTTCGGATGAAGACCGATTTTGGGGTGGCTAAAGGTGATTCATTCCACTTCCCAAGATAGTTTCCGCTTAACATTATTATAAACGATCCATTCTTCATCCCCCGTCACTACTTGCTTCAAAAATTTGATGCATTATGTTTTAACTTTTATGCAATTTTTTAAACTTTATGTATAAACTTAGTAAACCTCGTGGTATTTTTAACTTTTATGCAACATTATTTTAATTTGATATAATAGTAAATTAAATTTATAATATAAATTTGTGAAATGGAATTTTTTGATTATTCTGTTACGAACAGTGTTGAATAGAATTCGATCTACTAACTAGCTAAAAATTACAATTAATATTTTATTAGTTCATTAAATTAACAATTACATTTTTTAATTTTCGAAACTACAAGTGAGCATTCGCATGGTTAGATTTTCTCCTAGACTTTTAGTTTTTGAAATAAATTAAAGAATATTAGCAAAAAGTGGTGTGTTTTCGGTGTTCTTTTCAGTTTAAACATTATTTAAACATATTTAGATGTCCCCGAACGCGTACTGAGCTTACTGACAAACATTTCATGATTTTTTCGCTAAAGGTCACGTGAAGGTCAACATATTGCACCGCGTTGGATTTGTTTTTTTATATGCTATAAGAGTGTTGTAGTGAAAATATGTAGTCCCATTTAAAAAAAATTCGATGACCTTGAAATCTCGAAAAAAAATGACCTTGAGAAAAAAAATTCGGCCCATCACCGTATTGGCGCCTTCGAACAGAATATTTTTCTCCCCTGATATTTTTTCTATCATACAAAATAAGCGATATATTTAAGGTGGTCAAGTTACGTGAAATACCCTGTATATCATTTTCATCCGCAACATTACGTATGAGTAAAAGTTGTTCAATTACACTCGAATTTGGACGCATTTTCATCACGAGAATCTCTCAAATTCATTCATGATATTTTCATTAATATATATTGAAAATTGTAAAAGTTTAAATTTTCATTCGTGCGTGATTCCTTCTCTCATCTATGTCTGTTTAGATTGTATGTCGATGGTCGGTCGCTGGCCTAGGACGTTCGACGCTCAACGCTCGCCAGTGCGTTTTTTTCGAGCTGGCTGGCTGGCCAAAGTTTTTATAGATTTATTCAAAGCCTTCGGATAAAAGATACAAATAAAGGATGAAAATATCACCGACGTTGTGAATAAAAAGCCCCGAATAAAATAAGTATCTTTTATTCGTTGGATAATTCTTGTCGAATAAATTTATTCAATCGGCGCTCGTCGAATAAGGATACTTTTTTTATTCAAGCTTCGAATAACGAATAAAGATAAAGTATCCTTTATTCGAAGAGTTATTTAAATAATTTTGTATCTAGATAATGCCCACCTCTGCTTGAAAGTACGTGTAAAGGGAAACTGCCTCGCATGGTAAAATGTTTAGTGGGAATATAGTTAGAGTCCACTGTATGTAGTAGTTACCGCATCGTCTACCATCCGTGGTACACGAGGCGCTGCAATCAGTTTTAACTTTTTAGTTAGAAACAAAAACCTGCCGCGTTGGAATTTGTTCCGTGATAAACGAAGGAAAACAAAATATTTAGCCATAGGTAAGTAATAATACTTTATAGATGTATATCTCCCTCGGTTTTACTAGAGCACTAGAGAGATCAGGGGTATAGTGCTAGGGCACTATAGAGGTGAGTTTGTTCATCTGTCATTTTGGGTCCTATGGAGAGAGAAAGCAATGGAAAACCTGGATCCTCTGTAGACTTATTAGTTCTACTCTAGTTTTACTAGGATTCTAGTAACTAAAACCAGTGCATCGTTATATGCAATTATTAATTATTGTATATATATATAACAATTAAACAAACGTACTTGGTCTGCTCTATACTGCATTTTTTATAATGCCTCTCTCGTTTGGTGGTAATATATTTTTCAGTCTTGAACTCAATATAAAGTATATGTTTTAGATGTATTTAATAAATATGTCAGCGTGTACCATTGCAATAACGCCATGAAGACGGCTTAAAGGCGCCTTAGACCTAAAATAGCCGTAAAATAAACGTCTTCAAGGCGTCATGTACTATTTTTTCAATACATCATAATCATTGAACTGACAAATTGATCAAAATAAGCTTTGTGAGTGCTTACAGTGGAGACATAAGAGTACTTAACAATTGTTTTAAAGAAATTCAATGTAATAATAGTAGGGCTTAATTTAGAAATTTAAAAAAAATAATGTAGTTCTATTCGTTCCCTTTATGGACAAATTTTTAAAACTATAGACACTTTAAAACTAGTCTCATGAAAATTAATCGAAGTTAACGCTTATATCATATTTTCAAACATCTCCAAGTTTGAATAAAATCCAAAATGTTACTCCAAAAAGTGAAAATATGAATCATAATTCATAAATAGCACGAAAAGCTTTTCTTCGAGACATTCGGCGGACATCCATCAACTTCCTCGATCTAATTATTTCCATTCGCACTGATAAGGAGACTTCCCGCTCCAAAAAAAATACCGCACCCACCAAGATCTTTATTACAATCGTTTCGTTCCCAAGGGGATATCAAGGAATCATTCGCAAGGCTCACGCAGCCTTGCCCCACGAACGCTATCTCCTCCGTTTTTTTTTTTCTACCAGGCCATAATAACTCTCCAGAAGACGAAAAATTTCGTTCTCGGGCGAGCCTACTTCCCGCTCCTCCCGTCGGCAAAAAAAGAATCGACGGAGACCGCAAAACACGCCACGGAAGCGCATTAAACCGAGGGCAAATAATAAAGATATGACAAACGCGGCGGATGTGGGGCCGCTGCGTGATGTACCGTCCTTTAAATCCGTGAAGGTTGGACTAACGATGCCGCGGGTGGGCAACGAACTTTTGTAAAACTGACTACACGTGTCGTTTCCTGTATACCTGACGAGGAGGGTCATTAGCGCGAAAAGCATTCGTGAGGCTCCGTTCCCGATTCCCAGCTGGTGCGCGTTGATCGGCGAGGATGTAGCTCCAAAAAAGTCCACCCTACGATTTTTATGAAACTTGGTAAAATCAACCAAAATACTCCCGAATGAATATATTGTCTGGAAAGTTCGTGCCGACTTTTGGTAGGTGGCACTAGGACAGGTCTGAACATATCAGAATGATTGAAAACAAATGATATGTGTACATACAGTGTATTGTAAAAAGTATTCGTACACCCTTTAAAACGGAACAACTCTTTTAAAATTGGTCCAAATGACTTGTTTTTTTTTTTGGGAAGTTAGAGACATTAATTTACTAAATGATGTGAAAAAAAAAATTTGTAAAACTTGCAATTGGTCCGAATCGCGAAGAAAATATTAAAGGTCGTGTTTTACAACTTTTTAATGTGAGGCTATAATGAAAATTAAAATTGAATGAAAAAGGGTGTACGAATACTTTTTACACCCACTGTACGAATTCTAAAAGGTGATGTTCCAGACATCTGTAGAAAACAGTTTGGTTAGGATACATTAATTGTTGTTAGTTTTATACGCTCTTAAATATGGAAGGAAACAAAGGGCATTATAGGCATTTGATGCTTTTCTTTTATCGGAAAGACAAAAATGCCACACAAACAGCAAACAAGATATGCGTTGTTTATGGTGACGGTGCTATAACTGAGTGAATTGTGCGGAAGTGGTTTGCTAGGTTTAGAGCTGGTGATATCAACCTTGAAGATCAAAAACGCCCGGGTAAACCTTCTACCATTGATGAAGATCAGATCAAAACACTGATCGAGAATAACCTACGTTGTGCGACTCGTGAATTAGCATAAATGTTAAAAATATGAAAATTCATTTCGTGAAGCTTGGCTATATCAATCGTTTTGATCTATGGGTTCCCCACGATTTAACGGAAACAAATCTGATGGATCCTATTTCCATTTGCGATTTGCTCTATAAACGCAGCAATGAGACACCATTTTTGAAGCAAGTAGTGAAGGGGGATGAAAAATGGATCATTTATAATAATGTTGAGCGGAAACGATCTTGGGGAAAGCGGAATGAATCACCTTTAGCCACCCCAAAAGTCGGTCTTCATCCGAAGAAAATAATGATCTGTGTATGCGGTGGGGCTGGAAAGGAATCCTGTATTATGAGCTTCTACCAAACAGCCAGACGATAGATTCGAAAAAGTATTGCTCGCAATTAGACGAATTGAAGACAATCGGAAGGACGTCGTGTTCCATCAGTACTCGACAAACGCTGTTGGAGCTTGGTTGGGATGTGCTACCCCACCCACCGTATTCACCAGACATTGCACCCTCAGATTTTCACCTATTTAGGTCATTAGAAAATTCCCTTAATGGCAAAAACTTCAGCTCTTTGGTCGACATAAAAAATCATATTGAAAAGTTTCGCGCCGAAAAACCTGAGAGGTTCTGGAAGGATGGAATATACCAGTTGCCTGAAAGATTGTGGAACAAAATGGCACCTAAATAATTCAATAAATGTATACCGAAATTTAAATGCGGAGAACCCATACATGTGTAAAAGGCTTTTTGGCTTTATTGAAAATTAAATGAGGTGACACTGAAATATGTAGAACTACTGATTGAGGGAGCCACCTCTAACGATCTTGGCCTTGACATATGTTGTTAAAGTCACCCTCCTGAGTGACCATCAGGAGGTCGTTTTTTGTTGAAACATTAAGGTGCCTATTCTGATAATGAATTATTGTGTCGGTTAACTTTCAATTGCGCCAAGAAGCCTCTTACAAATAGTGGCTGCTAAAACATTCCGGCCTAGAAGCAATTTCACCACATCTTTGTCGTAAGTTTTGTCAAATCCGTATTTGCTAGAAACAGGAGAATATATTATTTCTATGCAAGACAATTTTTTAAATCACCAATTCCGAAGATGCAATGTACCAAGGGTATATTCGTATTATATATTTTTAAAAAGATCTGTTGAAATTACAGTTTGCCCGGAAACTTTTAGCAGCTACTGTTTGTTTATTTATTAGTATGTGGGACTATTTCGCCAAGTTTAATGATAATTATAGGGTGGACCTATTCAGAACTGTGCAGCCATCGATGATTATAAGTCCTCTATCTAACGCCCCTATCTTTGCATGAAAAATCCCATTATGCTGGAATCAGTAGCGTGTGATCACGTGTGCGCGCGCGCGTATTCTTTCGCGGCTGGATAAACGAAAGAGAGTCGCCGCCCCTTGGCCGAGGACTGGTTATTCCCGCGGTCCGAAGAAAACCACCCGCTGCATTATTCAAATCCCGATGTAGATCGGTATCGTTGGATGTAATTCTAGTGCGGACGCGTGTTTCAGGTCCGTTGTCGGGGCAACACTTAATTTGTCCGGACACTTGTGTGTTTCACCGTGCCCGATGAGAATCCCCTGGGTGCCCGTGAGGGGGAAGGCTAGCCGCGGTAGAGGCAACCGACGAGGACGCCGGTGAAAGTGCGCCGTGAATCTATTTACAAACAGGAAATAAGCCTTTGTGTGCAGATTTCTACCGATGATCTATACACGCTTATCCCCGGGATATCCGATATCGTTCGCAGCCGGGACGGGTATCGCGTGCGCGCGTAGCTTAATTCGAACCGAGGCGCAGGATTTAACGGAGTATATCGGGTCGTCGCGCGTGAAAAGTCATTTCCTTCGAACGAGCCTATGGAATTGGCTTTGGTGACATAGGTGGCTGGGGTCTTGCCAATGGGCCGTTGGATGCAGTAATTATGTGTCGATTTTTAAAAAATTTTAGTTCAAATTATAGGAAGGTAGCTCTAACTGTATCTTACGATAGTTTAGCAGAGACTATAACGCCAAGGATGAAGGAGGAAAAGACCAACTCAGCAGACTTAAAAGATGTATGCCATTAGATCCATAGAGACAAGATCTAAACCCTGTAGATGCACTGCAAGATGTAAATGTCATAAATTGGAAAGAATGTGAGCTATGAGCTGTAGGAGATCTGATAGGGGACAGGCGGTCTGTGGAGACGTTTCTCCCAGTCGCTTGGGTTTTTGGTAACGACCGCTAGGTGGCGAGTTTTCTCGCAAGCGATAATTGCAGCCTTTGGCTACTTAAGGGGCTCCGCCGAGGAGCAACCCAGGCGTCTTGGGTAGGGGTCGTCTACCGTCAGCCCCACTGACGAGTTTTTTGGTAGACGATTCCCGAGACGAAACGCTTATATTTTTGATCCGCCTACAGAGCCAACATGGCCACTTTTGGAATCTACCTGGACTAAACTAACATCAACAGTACTACAGAATTTTGATTATTGTGACAATATAATGAATTGCAAACATACAGAGACGAAATTTGGAAAAAAAAATTGTAACATCAAAAAACTCTTGGGATAGCAGAAACGGGATCTGATATCAAGTACTAATTCTTACATCAAAACGTGCTCATACGGTCATTCGAAGATCGTATTACCTAACCAGTTTTTATGGAAAATGTCATTTCATGAAGTGATTCATGAAGACAAGACAAACGTATGATAGAATTCTTCTTCTTCCTGCAGCATCTTATTAGAGAGCATCTTACTAGACATTCAATGTATTGCACACAGTCCTACAAGCTATAAATGCACAAAATCCACAGTCTAGTAATAAACCCAGAACTGACGGATAAATAAGGTGTCTGGATATGAATAAATAACCCTGTTGTGTTGCAAAATCCACAGCACGATTGACTTAGGGCTTCGTGATCTCACATGTCGAATTAACTTTGGGTAAGTAGCTAACTTCATAGACGTAATACTTGGTGACAACGGATAACGATTTATTAAAAGAGAAATTAGTAGCAATGGAGACAATGCAAACAACGTGGATTTATTTACAGAGGTTGACTGGTTACATTTCGACTGACGTCTTCCTTGCCTGTCCATACGCTTGGTTCCTAGATTCCTAGAATCAGCCTTTGTTGGAAATTAGTAAAGGACCCATATATAGTAAATAACCGATGAGTGTTCGCAGGCTCCTCGACACCGAGTGTTCAGTCGTCATCCTCACAACTAGGGGGTCCCATTAGGGACCAATCAAGCGCCCAGTGGTGGGAATGACGTCTGAACATTCAGTTCCAAAGAAGCCGTCGAACACTCATAGATGATTTACTGTATTGGCCTAGATGCATACCGTTTGCGGCTGTATTAGAAATTCAGATTGGCAGAGTTTAACGGCACCGTACAATTTAGACCGTCCAGGGCCTATACCGCTACTTCGCGCCGCAACAAACCCATAAAACCGATAAGTAAAGCCCTAAATCCTAAACACATCCGCTAAATGGTTCATCTGCTGCTATCTTCGCACGAGTAAACTTATAGCCCGCGAAATTCGAGCGTCTCGTTTACATAATACGATTACTGGTAAAACCGATTTCGTCGATCGATCCAAGAAGGAACTGTCTCCTTCCCGTCTAAATTGGCTATGTTTCGTGGCTTAAACACGCCGATTTAATAGTAATCGTTGATCGTGCCGCACGCCACGTTGCGATACGAAATTTTCAGCCGAATGATCATCACGTCTTGTAGTATCACTGGTGGGGGGTTCACTACGGGCCCCGCGTGTTCACCGCGTCGAGCGAATATCGTACGATCCTTCCTTTCGTACGTGTAGGCACTTCGGCCAAAATTACAGGGGACCCCGGAGCAATCAAATAATCACCGAGTTAGCGTAGCTTACCAACGGGAATTAGAAGGGACGAGTTGGCGGTTAGGTGGGAACCTGGGGCGGAAGGGAGAGACAGAGAGAGACACGGTTCTAATTATTATAAATTACCAAGGAACTTCGCGAGTCCGACGTTCCCCTGCTTCGTGCTGATTAGTTCGACGGCGTAGGCTAAAACGGGTATTGAAACGAGGGGACCTGGATGATGCCTAATGTTAATTTATCCACCTTTGTATCCGTGTCGTATTATCAAACACGGGAGAGGGTCCGATAATATATATGACTCGTGAACGCTCGAATGAAATTTATAAAGAGAAACGCGTTAGGGGAATTATGGACAAAGGGAGCGCTTCTAATGGTTACAAATCACCGTGAAATTCGGAGAACGATGTCTGATGCTGTATAAGTGAGTCCCGGTCCGGCTGCCTTGGAACTGTTTTTTTTTTAGAATGATTTCCACTTTCTCGTGTTTTCTGTCAACGGAGAAGTGTTTCTTTTGGTGAAGTTACTAATGTTTTTTTTAATTCGTTCTTAGAGATCGGAGTTGAAAAAGTCAGAAGATTAACTGGCCAATATTCACTTGATGTTACTGCTACTTTTAACATACCTGACGAAGTTATTGTTATCCTTTTATCTCAACCTTTGGTTTCGTTGATATTATTTGTTGAGTTTACCGTTCTTTCTAAATTTAGTGACAGTAGAGAAAAAAACACGTCTAGTTTCAATTTGACACATTTCTTTTTCGTTATCCTCATCGTTCATTCCTGAATACAATTGAATAATCCGAATTACGGATTCTGAAAAACAATCATATAAATTTTTTACGACGAAAGTAGCGTATACGGAGTGATTCTGATCAGGTTATAACTGTTTTCCAAGTGAAGTTAGAAAAAAATCTTAGAGCAACATTTTTCAATTTTTAATAAGCTTTATCATCCGAATGTATTTACACTGCTTTTTCAAATGGAACATTACGATTTTTTTTTTGCACAAATTCACTTCTCGTGTCATTTTGTGCATAAAAGGTTGAAGATACCGTAATTCAAACACGATATTTTACTAGGTACTTCATTTTTTTCGAAAACTTAAAGCAAGTACTCAAACGTTCCACGATTATATTCTAAACATTTTTTTGTACGTTCCTTACATTTTTCATAACATTGTTTAACTGTTACCCATTGATGTTCTGGCCCAGTTGTCATAGTTACCCAGTACACTTTTTTTTTAAATTTGATATTTAAATTTGGTAAAAAAAACAAAAATGTTCGAACGTATGCATGGAGTAGTTACAATTATTCGCTGTGATAAAGACAGGAGGAATTGTAGAAGTTTATTTTCCCTCTTAAATATCTTGTTGGGTTCAGAATAAAATAGAGACCTCGTTGGATCCGATGGAAGTTTAATTTTTTATTGTATTTCGCATACATTCCGTATTACAACATTCGCGCAGTCTAGCTATAACTTATGCCAGGCGCGTGTTTGTTCGAAACAGAAGAACAGATTACTTTTATGCAAGAAAATTTGTAATGTCACCAAATCTGAAGTAGCAATGTAGCCTCAATATAGTTATATCTAGAGTTTATTCTTATTGTTTGATATTATTTTTAGAAAGATCGGTTGTGTTCCCTTGTAAACTTCTGGTGACCACTGTATGTATATTCTTAAATACTTCTTTCGCAGCTCAAAAATCCGCTATGTGCATCATGCTTATCCCAATGAGGATTAGGAAAATTATAGAAAATGTTATCCATAAGGTTTCATTCTTTATACCAATTATCACAATGCATATAAGTATAATAGGAGTTATTTAAGACATCTAGATAATAGAAGTTGTTCAAATCAACCTTGCGGACTTTTAATCTTACACCCTTTAGTTTTGACAAGTTATGGGTGATAAAAGCTGAGACCTTGGAGATCCATAATTAAAAATTGTATACACTGTCTTTATGAAACTTGCCTTAGCTTATTGAAGTAATTAAACAGTTGTCATTTCGATAGCTTTCGTGTTAACATGTTACATACGTGCTTTTAGCCTTTGAATGAACAGTGTGCTGATAGGTACCGTAAGTTGGGGTTACTTTGCCTCAGTCTGGGTAACTTTGTCCAAAAAAGCTCAGAAAATGATCATTTCCGATTTTGCAACTCTTCTGTGGGTATTTTTACGTAAAAATCAACTTAATTTAACAATTTTCAGAGCTGCAAGATCAAAAATAATCATTTCCTAACATTAGGACAAAACTAGTCTGACGGAGTCGAAGTTACTCCCATATACGGTACCTTCTTCCATGGCTCAAAATACGTCATTGATGTTGTAAGTAATTATCGAATGATAATGCATACCTGCGTGTCATTTTTTCTTTCGACTTACCCTTTTGCAGAAAAAATGCTTCATAGAAATAAGACAATGTTTAATTAGTTCCCTAATAAGTAATGTCGTTGGTATGCCTACGATCTAATTATCATACACGTGTTCCTCGCTGAACATCGCGACGTAGCTGGTTGAGTTAGGACGGCTGGTCAAGAACACAGGATTATATATGTGGAATGCGCATGTACACGAGGAATATGCCTCTGCTCTACGATCTTAAAGGTCTCTACCCGTTGTAGGATCCTCCTTTCTCTCCGGTGCTCGTCACGATTTCTTGCCGATCTCGATTATTCCGTCCTCCTTCTATCCTCCTTTTTCAGGAATGTCTTCCTCCGACAAAGGCTCATCACCGGCTTACGCGTCTCACTGTTACAAGGATAATTTACCGGTCGACACTTAATTCACTTTGACGCCTGGCGAAGTCGATCGCGAGAGGTGCAACGACTTGCACCTTGTTCACACTTTTTCCTGTGTTCCTTCGTATGCCATAATTCACTGCAATATCTTAGTCGCGTTCTCCTGCTCAGACTACGGAATTCCTTACCAGAGACATCATTTATCTACGAATGAATATTGTGTCTTGATCTTGTTTTTAACACTACAACTGCCGAACGCATAAAAATGGCAGTTCTCAAATGTATTGGTTTACGATTATGGATTTTATAATGGGGCTATTGGCGACATTCAGGTCGATTTTTAATTTGTTACACATTTTACATTATGCTATAGTATACTACATTATACAGGGTATTAATTTTAACTCGAGCACCGAAATTATTTCCGCTACTGTTAAAAGTAAGAAAAAATCACCAAATAGAATGTATATGGTTTTAAAGCGTACATCTGATGGTGATAAAAAAATTCCCGTGAAGGTCATTTTAACGGTTTCTTCAAGGTCATCGTATTTTTTTTCCATATTAACATGAATTTTTTATAACGCGATGTAGTAGTCGGCGTCAAGATGAGTTCAACGACCTACACACCATGACCTTCAAGTGACCTTGAAGACGAAGAAATCGGCTTCAGTTTGAAGAATGCAGAAGTAAATAAACGTAATAAGAAGTATAAAACATTTTATCACCATCAGATGCACGCCCTAAAACCATATACATCCTATTTAGTCATTTTTTCTTACTTTAAATACTAGCGGAAATAATTTGGGCGTTCGAGTTAAAATTAACACCCTGTATGTGTATTATACGTATTCTCTTATTGAAAGAAATGTGACATCTTGAGAAATGATACCGGAGCAGTCCCTTCTGTCAAGGCCTCTTCATAGTTACATTTGCGATAACAAAAATATCTCATAGACTACTGAATCGATTTGAATAAAAATCAGCGTCAATATTCGTAAGATTATAATCTGGTTCTTGTCGAAGCGATTTTTCGATTCGTGTGTTGTTTTTTTTTTTATTACCGCAAGAGAATTAAAAAATATAGGTCGAGAATCGCATGCTTGACATTTCAGTAGCTTCCATTTTTCAAAAAACAAATTCTTTCAAAATTGGTATCAACAAGTACTAATTTTTTGTTTAGTTTAACGTCAAAGAAAAAAGAAATTATGTTTTTGACAAAACCCTACAGAGATATCTATGTATGTTACCGCAAATGTTGTAATTGTGAAAATGCCTTGGAAGAGTGGACTGGTACGGCATCATTCCTCAAGAGATAACTTTTTTTTTATAAGAAAATACTGCTTAATTAACGGAAAAAATTTATATCTTGAATTTTAAATCAAACGTTTTTTACATAAACAGAAATTCAGACTATAAGGGGTCATTCCACGCCAAATCGATTACATTATGTACTCGCTATCACGGATTTTGTACCAATTGGAATATGTTATAGTATATGTGAAATTAGAGGGGGTTTAAGTTACCATGTTTCTGTCCCCCGAATTTATTTAAAATATACAAGCCTCTGAAATTTACGATTTGTGTCTATTTTCGTGAAACAGCGATGTATTCAAGAGTTCATATCTCGGAAACTATTCATTCTATTGAGTTCGTTCTTCGATTATTTCAATTCAGAAGAATTGCCCTACTATAAAAACTTTTTTGTTATATGAAAAATTCATTTTTTAATAATGAAAATTATAAATAAATTGTTTTTTTGCGATTTTATTTGTGAGCGGAAAGGGTGTTTAAATTTTAGAAAAAGTATGGTCATATATCTTGAAATTTTACCTACAAAATGTGCTCTTAACAAAGATAGAGCAATTAAAATTAGCTTCACGAGGAGCTGTAGAAGTGACTGGTGTACCCCCTTTCAGGTGAAATCCTAAAGGGGTAGACATATTCTTCTGCCAGAGTTGAATTCGGCTTATCAAAATCTATAAGGAATGGTCTATAACAAGTCATGAAAAAACTTGGACCAGTTATTATAATGGAAAAACCGCAAATTTTTTCAAAAGTGTCAAGTTTAACATAGATTTCCAAGTTCAAAACTTGCATGTGACACTTTTTCCCAATTTTTCTCTGATTCTCTGAATCTCTTAGCTTTAACCTCGAAGAACATTCATTCCACTATCTTATTTCTATCAAAAGTTCTACGATTTTGACACAAAAGCCGCGGCTTGCTCACCTAAAGAGGGGGTAAACCAGTCATTTCTACAGCTCCTCGTGAAACTAATTTTAATTGCTCCATCTTTCTGAAGAGCGCATTTTGTAATTAAGATTTCAAGGAATATGATTATATGCTTTTTTTTAAATTTAAACACCCATTGGCTCTCACGTAGAAAATTGTCGAAAAGAATTGGTTTACAATTTTCATTATTAAAAAATCAATTTCTCATATAACAAAAAAAGTTATTATAGTAGGGCAATTCTTCTGAATTGAAATAATCGAAGAACGAACTCGATACGATGAATAGTTTCCGAGATGTAAATTCGTAAATACAACGCTGATTCATGAAAATAGGAAAAAATCGTAAAATTCAGCGACTTGTATTTTTTAAACAAATTCGAAAACAGAAAAATGATGACCCAAATTCACGTGAACTACAACATAATTCATTTTGAACAAAATTCGTGATGCAAAGAGTGATCGATTTGGCGTGAAATGAGCCTAACCCTATCTCCCAACCTATCGAAGGTATGTAAGCCTTTAATTCGACAGTAGTTTTGTTTAAAAGAAAAATTACTGCCTTTCAACGGATTTCTGATCCATGTTTGCTCAAACGGCGAACAGCTCCCGAACTTTTTGTCGATAGTGTTCACACGGAATTAAACCGCCTTTCTCAAGAAGCCCGCGAGTCCTTTGGCGTTTCGAGAGACCGTTCGAAGTGGACGACAGTGTCACGCGAAGTATCGTCTATTTTTTACTTTGGACGGCGCGGCGGCGTGCTATAGGTGGCTCGTTTAATGAAATTATTCATGACCGGCCCCCGTAACAACAACCTAGTTATGCAAAATAAAAAGCCGCGGCTTTCGTTTCATTGTCCGGTGGCGATTCCGATAGAGCTGATTGCGACACCCCACGAGCACCAGAAACCCGCTGAAAGTCCGTTGCGTCACGTGAAACACGTCACATTGCGGCGCCCGATTTTTCTGCTATCCGTGAAACGGAAACACGTGCGCGCAACCGTGGACCCGGCCGGGTTCACCATCTACAACCTCATTACCAGACCCCGGCCTTCACCGAGCGTGAAATTAGGAGAAAACAAATCCAGTATCTTTAATGACTCATTAAAATCTTACGAACACGAATGTCTTGGTCGTATGACTACTAAATTAAAAAAAAATGAAATTTTAGATACTTTTGGTTATTTTACATTTTTTCGGATTTCTACGAAGGGTTAATTATCAGGTTTTGGTAATTCTTTACATGGTAGGCAGTTTACGAACTGTTTATTATGATAATGTGCAGTTTAACCCTCGCAGAACGGTGCGATAGCTTGGTCACTTCGTTTAGTATGCCTCGATGTTTTGAGGAATGGGGATGTGCCTGACGATTGAACAAAAATCAATTTTTACAAAAATGAAAATTTTATGTTATTTTTTACATATTCTTGTAAATGAATGCAGTATGTGTATACAGTATATGTAGTATCTAATTAGCATGGGTTATGTGCGACCTGGTCATCGGCTTCACGTCTGTCATGCGAGGGTTAAATAAGGACCATTCTTTTTAATCCTTTAGATTGGTATTTAATAGACGACTCTATTGGCCATATGAGCATCAATTTAATTTTTCAGTATCTAATTAACTGAGGAAAATATTCGATAATGCAATAAAATGAAATGTTTATTATTTAATTAATCGTTTGCATTTTATGGAGTATAAAGTCCTGTCCAACAAAAATTAATTAAATAAATTTACATACAAAATGAAAAGGGTACTATTTAAGTAACAAAAGGCCTTACTATTCTGACTGTTAACTACATTTGTACAATTGCCTATTTTATAAAGTATATCGCTGGGATATATGTTTGTAGGTACATATTACCTTCAAAACCATATTCCGACAGGTTATAAAAATCACTAACGCTACTATTTGCTTCGTACAATCCTAATTACTGAAATGGAACTAATTATGAGTAAAAATGAGGGCTTATGAAAATTAAAATTCTATTTATCACATAAATTATTTCCGAACGATATATTTGTGAAGTATTTCATTCCATGGAATAATAATGCAAAATAATGAATAAAGATTGTTTACTATGCGATTGAGAGGACTGATGAAACACAAAACCCAACATGTTAGAGACCTAGTGTTTTGGAATTCCATCGCAGAAGATTACTTGGGAGGCATTCTTGAGATATTCAAAAGCAGTTAGAATTCTTCAGAAGTCAAAAATACAAATACTTCGTACCTGCGAAACATAGTATTATCAAAATATTAGATACCGTAAATTCTGAGAATATTGGCAGGTTTTGCAACATTTTGTTATATAATATAAAAACCAAAAATGTTTACACTTGTTGTAAATATCCTATTACAGGATCACATTTTTTTGTCATTTTACTGCAAGTATGAAAGTGCATAGAATTGGCGTCGTTTTCTTTCTTTAATGCGTGTTAATTAAGTGTCAATGTTACCCCGTAACCGACGTAAAATTACCATATCATTTGAATAACACTGACAGCTAAGCTTATACTAACCTGAAGTTACATTGGCATTAATTTATTTTTAAATTAATCAGTATATTCGTATAATTAAAGACACAAAATAAGTCATTATTGTGATGCAAACTTATATTTGCTTATTTACATCTTAATTACAATCTACTTGTTATCCAGTACTGCTAATATTCCCCAGTTTACGGTAATATACTGTTACGAGCCAGGGCTAAGCGGCTGCCTAAGCCGAGGAAATGGCGAGTATGGTTTTCGAGTTTGTTACGTGGACGAACCTGTGCCTATTTCATCACAAGGAGCCACTAGGAAAGATTTTTATGGATGAACCTGAGTCTATTTCGTCACAGGGAGTCACTAGGAAAGATTCGCGTGGACGAATCTGAGCCTATTGAATCTCAGGGAGTCATTAGGATTGTAGGTATGGGCCTCGTAACTTTAAGAATTCGGTACACTCCGAGTGGTAAAAGTATGCCTTTGTGGGTTCGCTTCTAGCTGGAAATTTCGATACTATTGTAGAGTTGAAATGAACAACACTGAATTATAAATATATAAATGTATATAAAGTATATTCAAGTAAGTGAAGGTTTTACAAATGTGAATGTAGGTGGTAGTCGCGGAAGCTATTTCTGTTGTACAAAATACTGTTGTACAAAGTTTAGCTTATTTTTTAAAATTGTTTGAAAGGGACTTTAATAACCGATTTCAACCGTGGATGAGCTGTGCGCATCCCTTTTTATACGCCCAAATTCAAGTCTAAAAGTAGTGGGGGACTCGTTCATCAACGGAATCAGTTTTCCAAGAAAATCTGGCCACTCGTACGTAATCTGGCTGGATGCATTCTAACTCCCGATAGGGTTAAAAGCTCACGAGAGTGTCTGCGTGAATAATAATACCAAAACAGAGTGAATAATCAATAAGAAAGAAAATTAACTAAAACTGTATTCAAGTAGCATTGAGCCACAGAAACAAGAAAAGAATCCAAGATAGTTGCAAAAATTGACTCGAACGAATACCAAAAATGTCCCTGATCAAAGTGAAACCATAATCGACAAGCGATATCCATTTCCGTGGCACACCTG
Source organism: Dufourea novaeangliae (assembly GCF_001272555.1). Classification (NCBI taxonomy): domain Eukaryota; kingdom Metazoa; phylum Arthropoda; class Insecta; order Hymenoptera; family Halictidae; genus Dufourea; species Dufourea novaeangliae. Next base: position 408,514 of record NW_015373883.1, on the reverse strand, counting down.
TCCTCCCCGGTACGTGATTAACAAACATATCTCTCGGAATTGAGGAGCAGGATTCATCGATCAGCGAGACGAAGGAGGAAAAGCAGGGGACTAGGAGCTGGATGGAACCGGCAGCGCGGGCAGTCGCAAAGGGGAGCAACGACAGTGAAAGTGCACACACATCGGACCGTCGACTTGTCCCACTCTCCTGTGTACCTTCCGGGTGCCTGTGTAGCCAGGTTACACAAGAGGGGGAAATAGAGCGGTCCGTTTCGATTGGCGATTCGAAACGTCCCGTCTATCGTGAACGACACACGGTGCGAAATGAAATCGGCCTGGGCGATTCGTGGCGAGTAGGAAGTCGTATCGGGCACGAACCAGATTCGAGGGGCTTACGTGGCGTTTCGCCGACCAGTTCAACGAGACGGGAAACGTAAACTTTTCCAGATCAAAGTCACCCAGGAGTGTTCCCCCTCCCCCCGCCCATTCCTCCCTGTGATTCGAGCAAAACGTAATTAACGGTGAACCCGTCTGGACGGTTAGACTCCTGGAACGGCTGGAAAGTGACTTGAACGAAATGGATTTAAGAGGGGCGCGCAATTAGCGGGCCAGGTATTTTCGATCATAGCCTGGCGCTAATTGGATCCTGGCGCTGCTGACCGATCGGAAAAGCTGGTCGCGTGGGATTGCGGTGTCGTTACGACGGTGATGAGGTGTTTATGTTTTTGTACGGGGATTCGTCCGTTAATGATTGTTGTGCCTGGTAACCTGGGATGTGGATCATTAGTGCACGGAGAGAGGTTCTACTTAGGGAAAAAAAATGTTATGATTAGGGCTGCGGAGTTTTATGCAAGTAGATACGTGTATCTTTACACTAATTTGTGAGGACAGAATTTACCCTCGGAAGGTGGACGTTTTTAATGTTCGTATAACAGCGGTGCTTCGGTCCCTTTGGGCCCATAAGATTTTATCAACATTATTTTCGTATTCACTCATTCAAGATCACCTACTTTTTTATATGACTTAATATAAACAATTCGTAGCTTAAATACGATTCATAGGCTGATAAGTTAGATGCAGGTGTATTAAGTCCACTTTTAAAGAAAATTACATTTTACATGTTCCCTGTATCGAATATTTCGCTCTTTCTGGGGGTAAAAATTATTTCCTTCTAAGTCATATAGTTTTCAATATAGGTGTATAATCTAGTGTAATAATTACTAACTTGACCAATCTACGCATTCTTAACTGTTCGTGGGCAATGTGGGTCGTTGCCGAGCAATACGAAACCCCATTATTCTCGGACTTTCCTCTGGATTTGCAAATTTATTAACAAAAATTTTTACCATTTGACTTAACGAACGATTGTATAATACAGCAGAGACTTTGATAAGTATCCCAGGATTTGTTAAGATTTTTTGGAAGCCTAAACAGTAAATTAGGCTTGGACAGAAACAATCCAGTTTGCCTTCGGCTCTGATTAAATGACAATATCTGAGAAGATATTCTGAACTGTTTATGCTAAATGAAATGGAAAATCGAATGGTCGCTCTTCCCAGGGTTAGTACGAAAAATATTCCAGCCGGCTGGATTAATTAACAATTTGAATTATAATCTCCAAACGTAGCCCAAATACGCTGCAACCGTTAGGGGAGACCGAGTTAGAGACTAGTTCACTAATTTTTAACATGTCTAATTATAACAAATGAACCATTCATATTTTGTTGACTTGATGTATACCAAAAGTTCACACATTTACTTAGGTATACAAGCCTAACTTTGAAAATCGCTTTAATTGAGCCTAGGTTGTTGTTTTTGTCATATTTAGATTAGTGTGAGTAATTAGTCAACAAACCCCGACTCTGGGGTTAATTTTCTTTTAAATGTTTGAGAACAAAATAATGGTATTAAAAAAACTAAATATTTAATTGTTCATATATATTTATGCTAACGAACTAAATGATGATTTGTAGAAAAAATTAGGTCCAATTTCGGCCTACAAGTCATAATTTCAGTCACAGATAATGCACACATAAAACACTATATTAGAGCTGATGCAGTTTCTGTGAGTCCATCTACAAATGCTATCAGTGTAAGGTTTAGTCGAGATAGTCATTCGTATTTGTCAATATCGCGAATAAAAGCACCATTTATTCTATAATACAATAGTTGAAGGGAGTTAGTCAACTAACCTCATTATTGCAACTACGAAAAACAAGATTCGAACCACATAGTTTGGCAATGCCCCTTGTACAAAACTCAAACATTGAAACTAATTAAAAAACTGAAAAAATGCCAACTGTTTCTACCACAAAATACAAGGTCACGTGTATCACTTTTAAAAAAATGTAATCTACAAATATAAACATGCATCATTCTACTCCATCGAAATCCACATGTATCTCTAAATATCGTGCATACATATATAATCTAACAATCTATATCAAAACCCATGTAAAACCATATATCTCTCATTGAGAGTTCCTTTGTGCTCAAATAAAAAAAAAGAAAACTAACCTCATTAGTCAACTAGCCTCGGTTTCCCGTACTGTCAATTATTACCTTGACGAACCTACCTATTCTTAATTCGTCCAAGTTACTATCAAATGATTATATGGTAACGCCTCGATTACAACATCCCGCCGGAACTCGACGGAATACGCCATAGCGTCGCGGCTAAGTACATCCCGATGACATCATTCCAACGTCACCGAAAAGGGAACAAACGAGTCACCGGACAATGGCGTACGGCATATGACCTGACCGTGAATTAAATCATAATTGCGATGTTAAAAAAAAAGAAAGCAAATGAAAAAATAAAGAAAAGAAAGGAGTAGGAGAGATTTTGCAGTCCGGTGAAACGGGGATCGTTAACGGTCATAGACCCATGGCCGATGGTTCTTGACGTTCGTAGAATTCCATGGAGACCTTGATGCTTTTTATCTTTGCTCACTTAGTCCTCCCTCTTACAAAGACCGGCCACTTCACCGTTCCGCGGAACGTAAAAGATCGCGGCTCGCGATCACTGCGATATACCATTAAGGGTGTCCGAACGCACGTGGATTATATAGTTTCCGAGGACTCCGCGTCCCACGTTCTGCGTTCCTCATTTTTCTGGCCGCGGGTCATTAACGTTCTTTAATCGTACTCATTCAAGGATCCGTCAAATCGGATTTTTCTTGCCTGGACCCGATGGAGTTAATTGTCTAGTTGCTCATCTGTCACGCAGAGGAGCGGAGGAGGAAGAAGCATATCCATTGTTTTTTTTCCGTGGTAGACAATGTTAGCACTAGTACTACCGACGACTGGTTGGTATAGTCCGGGAGCCAGTGAACTTTTTTCTTACGTCAGTTGATTACAACTGAAAATTTGTGAGGCTTTAGTTAACTTAGTCAGGAATGAGAACATCGTAGTCTGGCAGCTTGGACACCTTGCGTTTGGCGACCTTGTAAAAAAATTACAATACCCTTAAGTCATTTTATTACGGCTGAAATATATTTTGGTAATAGTAAATAACATAAAAAATATAGAAATTCTTGACTGGCTAAACATAGACGTAGTAAATGTTGCTTGGCAGACTTTTGACGACGCGTGACGCGACGTCGCCAAATCAAATGGCGTAAGGGTATTGTGATTTTTTGACAAATTTAACCCTTTGCCAGTCAACTTTAACACCGTGGGTGAGCAGCCAAACAAATGTTTTATCACTGTTGAGTACTTAAACTATTACCAAAATAAGTTTCAGACGTAATAACATGTTGTAAGGGTATTGTAATTGTTCCGTCGTATAATTATACGCCGGAACAGCGTAACTTCGTCCTTACCTAACTTTACCATTTTTTTTCTCAACAACTAGTTAAGATATTTGAATGTTTCAAAATGCAGAAAGTAGGTAATTTTTAGCTCTAAAACATATATTCTTTCCGAAATTGTAAATCAATTATTATGGGTCGAAATAAAGGAATTAATTTTTTGGGGGTCGTTTTTGCAAACATCCCTTTTAGTGACACCTATGAAAGAAATCAGAAGTAACGCGTCACTATTTAGTTTATTATCTATATAAGCCCCAAGATGCGTCCCCTTTTGCAAGAGGTATTATATTGGTTTTATTATTTTTTTAATATGTTCCACCAAACCGACCCTCTTGCAACTTATATAAATAATAAACTAAATAGTAACGCGTTACTTCTGATTTTTTTCGTATGTTTCACTCGAAGACATGTTTGCAAAAACCACCCCCAAACAATTAATTCCTTTATTTCTACCCTTAATAATTGATTTACAATTTCGAAAAAATATGTTTTAGAGCTAAAAATTACCTACAATCTGCATTTTGAAACATTCAAATATCTTAACTGGTTGTTGAGAAAAAGAATGGTGAAGTTCAGGTTTCTTATCCCCATATTACCCTTACGAGAGGGGATAGAGATTTGAAATTACTCACAGTTGTTTTTTAGGCAAAGAGCATTATTTGGTAAACATAAATACTAAAATTGGTGTTAGGGCCGTTTCCCCATGCTGACCTGGTTAGACCCAAGTGTAATCAAATGACGTAAGAAAAAAGTTCACTGGTTCCCGAACTCACTGTTGTAAGAATGATTCAAATGTTACAACAGTGCATTTTCTCACAAGGGAGGTGATATTGGTGGCAGAACCCGATTTTTTGGTAACTTTGTAGAAAAATAGGAGGCCTCGAGTTCCTAACTGTGCTGCATTGAGTTTCGGCAGAAATTTATATTTAGGGTAGGAGAACACCTCTTTCCTACGTACCGACGTAAACAACATAGAAAGCTTTTCTTTCCTTTTACAAATTTGCTACCCCTTTACGTATGTTTAAATAGTATTAATAAATTCCGTAGCAGAAATATTTACGAAAATTATCCTACCTATCTAGTAAAAATAGTAAAAAAATTACATCCAAATATACTCTGAGCGAGATAAGTTCTTGCGATTTAATAAATTCTTTGTTACGATTTTTAAAGGTACATTTTTGCTCATCAGTAGTAGAACACTTATCAAATATGAAGTCGATGTTAGAAAACTTCGCGAAATTGCTGAAAGTCTGAAAGAATTTCATTGTCATCCTACTATGAAGGAATAAACATGGTCTAAAATACATCATTTTTACGAAACATCACGTTTTTGATGATTAGTGATAGAAAGGAACATGACAGGATCAATTTTGTTTAAATCCTCGTATAACATTTAGGGACACTGGAATAACTTCTGTTATCAAAGTCTAAGATTGTTTTTAAGTTTGCTATACTAATCCTTACTAATCCTTCTTACTTCATTCAGGTTAAAATAAGTAAACACTATGTACACTATGATCCCTAAATCTTGTTCTTAACGATATTTAGAAGTTGAAGGCTATCCTTTGCAATACTCAAAACCAATATACCCGACATTATTTAATTCCGTTCCGATTTTGCGTAGCAATAAAGCACCCAATTTAAATATAAACTGATCGATCGAACTGATTGGACCTATCGACAAAAGTGGCTTTAGTAAATATTCATGTAACGAAATAAAACATGATTTTAATAAGTTAAGCATTATGTACCGCTTAACTGGGACACCGGTTACGTAACAAAACCGCAGCCCCATTCGCAGATAGGTACATAATAATGGATTCGTGGCATCTGATTCTAGAATTTCCTAATCGAACAATCGATCATGCTAACACGACATTCTTCTCTCGATGCACGTTAAGAAACACTATTCAGGTTTAATATTACAGTAGCAGAGTTGATCGTCGACGTTCTATAACAGATGTTCTAAAAGTATGCTGACTCAAAGGCTTCCGTTCCAATTTTTCCACTTAAATGATCAATAAAATATGACGACACGATACCGTGCACGCCTTAAAGGAATTCCAGTAAATATTAATAATCGATTGTCGTTGCTAACACGCCATTCTTTATGGAACTGGAACAAGCTAAGAGAAGAAAGTGGAATATTGCAACATTTGGAAGCTATTGTAACTGAAAAAGCCAGTTCTTAGTAATAGAAATATTAATAATTTTCGCGAAGCTCTGTTGTTATAAGATTTTGATCTATTTCATGTATTATGATTTAAATGTCTTTTGCACAAGAAGTAAAAAGGTTACGCTATATGTGTTATATGTAATAAATGACAGAAGGAGATTAAAATGTTTATTGAAGAATGAAGAATTACTCCAATAGTAAATCCCATCTGGTTCTTATTTTATAAAATTGAATTATCGGTACTTTCGGTAAAATCTGTAACACAAATTAATAAGACAAAAAAATAAATCATATCTCGTCATTAATACTATTACAGTTATACATTTTATCTAACCGTTAATTTTGCAATTAGTATCTTAATAGCGATTCTACCTTAAACTGGAACAGTAATGTAGTGATCCCGAATCCTTGACCATTAATATACATATATAGTGGGTGCTGCCGTAATGGTGATACAATTTAGCAAGAAATGACGTTGATGCAAAAATAAGTCAAATATATAAAACACAATTTTGTCATGCTTGGCTTATTGTAAGTTCTCGGAAAAATCAATTCCGAAAATCTGTCGTACAGCGCTTGGCTAACACAACTTCATTACTTACCATTTCTACTTGTCGTAAACACGACTCAGATATCGGATGAATTTTCATTGTCGGTTGTCTCGAAAACATAACCTCGAACAAAACAAACTTATTCCGCACTTTTGACATATTTGTGCAAAACGAATCACCTGTCGCTCGCTTGAACCATCATCTTGTCCGCACCCTATCTAACCAAGAAGCATTTAAAAATCCATCACGGAATAACAAAAATCCCCGGGGACAAATTATCTAAACTCATTCCATCGTCTTCCCACTCCTCCATCTAAATACCACAAACTGATGCTTCGTAACCGAGCTCAAGACGTTCCCGTGTTGCGCAGAGCCGCGCGGCTCCCACGAAACACTTCCCCCGTGACAGCTGAGTGACGAAGATTCCCCCGGTGGTCTCGATGGATTCGACGCGGTCGCGCCACACGCGTCGATGACAAGCCCTCATAAAACGCGCAGGTGACACGCAAGCCGGTGATCCACGCTCGGTCGGGCACGCTTACCTGAAACAGAACCAAAAAAAGAAACGTAAGATCCTCTGCATCCAGGCCAAGCATGTCAGAAGTAAGAGCGAGAAGTAGAATGAACAGGCCTATGACCGTCAAAACCATACCAAGGGACACAAAGAAGAGGGATGAACGTAATAGGGGTTCCAAAATTAATTCCTGACGTGGTTATTGTTTATTATATCCGCAGCAGCGGTGGTGACGACGACCCACGCGACACGCCTTGGTGTGGCGTGTGGCGTGACCAGAGGAATCGGCCGCGGGAGTGAGACAATGATTCCTCGAAACGCTTGCCTAACCTCGGCGACCGGGTAAGAAACCGCGACTTGTTTTTTTTTTTGGCTCTCTCTCTCTCTCTCACTCTCTCTCTCTCTCTCTCTCTCTCTCTCTCTCTCGCAGAGAAAAGAGAAAAAGAGAGATGTGAAGAGGCGAGGAAAAGAGCAAACGCTGATTCTGAGGGTAGAGGAAGAGGAGACGACGACTCGAGACAGCCGCGGCCGCGCGGAGGAAATCGCTTGGGAAGCCAGGTAGAGAGAAAGAGAGAGCGAGAAAGAGAGGAACGGGTAGGCAGGCAGGGTAGGTAAGGTAAGGTAACAGTCAGGCAATCAGGCTACGGTGCGGGATTCGCGGCAGCGTTATTATCTACTTGGGTGGACAGGTGCCAGGGGGTTTATAAAAGTCCGCGCCGCGGCATGGTCGGTGGAAGATCGTTATCAAGGGGGATGAGAGCGGCGGAGAGGTGGAGACGAGGAGCAAGACGAACACACACCAAGGGGACGCGAACCGAGGAAAGAAGGGAGCACGACGTTGAAGAATGGAAGAGGAACAGCGAGAGAAAAAGAGTCGAGGGGACAGAGGGATAGAGACAGGGGAAAAGACAGAGAGAATTGAGAGAAGGAACAGAGTGGGGTGGGGAGGAGCCCAGGCGTAGATTCATGCGGACGCACAACTAGATGGCCGTTCCCGACGCGTATAAGCTACGGTAAGGGAAGGCAGCGGATACCACGAGGAATAAAAGGTCTAGGTAGCATAGTTGCACGCACATTCCCAGTTCACAGCCTTGACTCCGCTCGGGAATGAGCCGGCAGCAACCAACGACGGCGGCGGCAGCAGCAGCAACAACGACGGCCAGAAGCAAGCGACTGCCGACTGGGTCGAGGAACGAACGAACGAACGAACGAACGAACGGACCAACCAACCAACGAACGCCGGCCACGGGATGGAACGGGGCAACGGATGGGCCAGGGCAGCGTGGCCAGCCAACGAACCATGGGTAGAAAAAGAAGGGCTCTCCTCTCTAGCGCTCACCAAGCTACGCTCGTTCGCTCTGGCGATGGCAATTATACGCGGCCAAGCCGTCCCGGCTAGATTCAAGATCAGATAATCCCATCTGTCGGTGTAAGCGGTCTGCAAACGATCCCGCAAACGATCGGATATCCTCTCTCCCGAGCCGATAGATTTTTCCGAACGCCGTTGCCGCCGCCGCCGCCGCAGCCGGACGGAAAGCGCTCTCTTGCTACCTCGTGTTCCCTTCGGCTCCTTCTATTCAGCGGCCTGTGGTAATCGCCGCGCGAGATGAGTATTTTCTCGGAGTCTCGCGAAACGCCGCGCTGATGGTCGAATCGGTTGAATTAGATTATCGGGAGAACGTATTGAAGGAATGATTATACGTTAAACTCTCAGCCCTGATGCTGGATGATTTCACTCGTCTCTTGTGCATAGGGAAAGGGCCTCCTACCACTTAGTATTGGGAATTATTGACATTTATGCCAAATTAACATTCGATTTAGCATTTATTTCAGTACTTGAAATAAATTTATCAAATGGCGGGAAGCCCTTCCCCTACGCCACTTTCTCCCTTAATGGAAGTCGAGTTTTGCTCGTGAGGGCACACTACTGCCCCGTATGTATTAGGACACTTGGTTTGTATGACGAAAATGTGATGTTTTGTGAAAATTGCAAAACTTTGGGCCACGTTTATTACTTTATAAAGCGTACGGCTTGACCATCGAGATTCAATGTCCCTTAAGCAATGTTTGTTACCGCATATTTGATAACTGTTCTAATCCTTATGGGCAAGAGTGTACGTGTACGTACAGACAAATAGATGACTTTATTGTCTGTTTTCTTGTTTTTTCGTTCCAATCTATTGCTGTTCTTTTTAAGTCTTATTGGTCTACCATAAACAATGAAAATGCGGGGAACCTTAGCGTAGCTAGAATTCTTTGGAAGAACACAAGTTGCATCAGTATTAAATAAAATTCCGTTTCGAAAAATATTGCCATGTTTGAATACAGTGAGCAGTTTGTGAACCGAAATTTTGCCTTTAGTCATTTTGTTGAAAGTACAGAACTTTATAATGCCGATACATCTTCGAGATATTATTTATAAAATACTTAATTCTTTTTTTAAACACATTTCCTTCCTCTTTATACATTGTAAGCATTATTAGATCATATTTGGTATGAAAAAGCTAGGTCTAAAGTATGTATGATGAAAATTTTGGTATGAGTCAAAGTAACTCGGTTTGCTGTTTTCGGTCGGCCTTCGAGGGTTAATGGTTTCCTCATATTCCGAGTACGGGTTATTGTCGGTTTAGGTGTACTGTGGTGATGGCATTTCCGGAAGGGACGGAATATTAGGTTGATTGCCCTGATATCCGACATATATACTCCACTATACACCCATATCTCTACAGTTTTCTATATTCAATTCAAGAATCGTATCGTACCGCGGCAAAAAAAGTGCCACAACTCGAAACGTAATTTTCCAAAAGAGCGGAAGGTATATCCAGACATTCTTCTATATCATGAATCTACATACTAGAAGAAATTTTACGTAATAAAGTTATGGGGGTGCAATATGTTGTAGAACACCCTTTTTATTGTTATTTTTAGACTTTACCATCATATATCGATGCGATTAGAGAAAATAAAAAATTATTCCAAAGTCCTTAGACGTATCAGAGGGTTGAAACATGCAAAGTATAAAATGCTACCGTGTATCAAAACATTGTATTGAAGTGGAAAAACCGACATTGGTGTAAAGTTCACATATTTTTATAATGTGATGTAATAATAATAAGTATGTCTGTATGTGGTGAGTATGGATTCTTCGTATATGTAGGAAACAACTTTCAATGGTGGAAACAGAGTAGTGTTCTGAATTCTCTCAACTTTCCTAAAAGTAATCTACTTAGAAGTAGTATTTGGGAAAACTGTTTCATATATGTAAATCATGTGAAGAAGTTCGCTCAATTAGAAAACAAACGAAGCTTTAAGTATTCATCTGAGGAAGTCGATAATACATAATACCACAACAATATTGTATTAAAATTAAAACAGAAACTTAATTGGCCGAGAAAAAATTTTCTTTCTAAATTTACCTCTGTAATTTTCTAATAACAAAATTCTACATTGTTGCGTATGAATATTGAAATGAATATGAATTAACGAGCAATACTTTTTATAAGAAAATAATGTGTGTATAAAATTAAATGGTATATTTCTGGAGTATTCCAATGTATGAAGCAAAAAGAAGTTCTGAATTAAACTGTTCGAAACGAATCAACACGCCACGTTCCAGGTACTGTTTAATGAAGAAGTACATTGAAGTAAGCAAAAGCTACATCTCCTTTCTTCCATCACCGGCTATGAAAACCCACAATTATTAGTCTCGTAACCGGTATCAACACTTGCTTGAAGTTGACAACAGAAAACGCTGTACCTACTCATTAAATATTTTTGCGATCTCGGTTACACAGCCAGGTATACATATACGAGAAAACAGATAAAACGAAATATAAAGGGAGATTGAATATTGCTCAAACAGGCTGAAATTTTATTTTACCATTCCCTTGTCAGGGGAAAAATTATTGTATGAAATGTACTCGAACGCAAATGCACATATTAATAACTTCAGTTTACTATATCTTTTTATCTTACTGGTGTTTCATTCTATTAAATCCTGTGTAACAATAGTGTTTCTTTAGAACTTGTGTTTATTAATCAAATAACATAGTATTCCTAAGGACTTGGATAACTTGTTTATTAATATACTTTTGTGTCTACTTGGTATCAACCATATGCGGACTTCTATTTGTGGGGAAAATTAAAGCAGCAAGTGTATAATGAAATACCAACAACCAAAGAAGATATGAAAGAGCGTATAAGAAGAGCTTGTGCTGCGATAAACACAACTGAAATTCAACATGCCGTATTATCCGTCAAGCAACGCTTCAGAGCATGCTTCAATGTTCAAGGTCACCATTTTGAACACTTGTATTAGTCGTGTTTTACTGTTAGGTAAATAAATCAACGGTGCTTGATCATTTCCTCAAAGTAAATTATTTTCCATCGCAATTGGCTTAACCCAGACCACGAATGACCTTTCCAATAGGTCATTGTATTCGTCTTGAAATACTCTATCAGAATGTAAGTAAAAAAATGTACCATTTCATTTGAAGAAACAGAGATGACCTTCAGATCTCCTTGACGCCTCCACCTATCAAAAATTTAGTAACATCGGATGATCAGCCCCTCGATACCAAATAATTTTTTCCTATCACCAATAGCAGCCGAGTTATTCAGGTGGCCGGTTTTAAGTGCCTCACCCTGTATATCACATATTTGTCCATGTTACAAATACCCAAATTAAAATTACACAATCAAATTAATTTATGATATTTCTTTAGAATCTAGGGACTTTATTTACAAGATTCCAATTGATACAGAAGAAACTTACAATTAATCCTCTATAACCTAAATTATTTTCTATTCGTCAAACAATTTTTTATCTCTATATACTGTTCACTTCTGACCAGTTGAACGCATAGAACTTAAATTTTCAATTTTGGAGCTTTCGGTTTTTTCAGAATAGGTTCTTGACGAAGGTCATACTAGGCAGTAGTATATTTTCAAATGAGCGGCCAGATTGTAAAAGTGGTATGTAATTTCAAAATTATACTGGCCATTAGAGGGTTAAAGCATTGAAAACCAATACGTTATCATCTGAAATTCACAATTCCAAAAGATTTATTTAATATACTTATTAAATTTTCTAGCCTTCGAACGAAAGACTCGTCCACCAATTTTTCTGTTTATCATTCCAAAGAGAAGATAAAAATGTATCCAACAATGTATCACACTATGGGGTGACAACACTTTGAACATACACTAAAATACTAAATAATGCGATAATGGCGCTTTTTTACCACGTTTTTATTAACTCGCTTTCTTGTGTGTCTGTTTGTCTGTCGGTACAAATGTTGCAACTGATTTTAAACTAACTTCCCGATGAACTAGAGACTTGAAACTTTAAACATAGCTCAGAACTGAATGACAGTGTAATATTAACTCGCTTTCTTGTCTGTCTGTTCGTTAGGGTTCCGTACGGAACCTTATTACTAAGCTCACGCTATCTGTCCGTCCGTCCGTCTGTCTGTCCTATCTTTAAACGGCTGTATCTTTTGAACCGTAAGGTTCAATCCGGATTAGGAATCTCGATTAGGAATCTGTGTTAGTAATCAGCATTATAAGGCTGAATAGAAATAATAAAGAAATAATAATAAAATCGATTGAAAAATTTCGCACACGCAAGACTAAAACGCAGAAAATAATTATTTAAATAAAAAAAAGTTTTAATATACCACGTTTTTTAGACGGACTAACAAGTATAAAATAATTTTTCCTAGCCCCATACAGATAGTCCTGAAAATTTGTGACTGTGAATTTTTAATAGCTATGAAAATACTTGTAAGATTTAAACGAAAAACGTGGGGCGCAAGATAATAGTAAGGAGTGTAGAGAGTAGTTGCCGTTGAGAAAACTCACACAACAGTTCATATCATTTGCAGTGCAATAAAATTGTTAGTGACTTAGGTGAACTATTCCTGCATCAATTATCTATTGCATGCGCCCCGTGTTTCTCGTTTTAAATCTTACATGTATTTTCATAGCTATTAAAAATTCACAATCACAAATTTTCAGGACTATCTGTATAGGGTTAGGAATCTTATACTTTTTAGTCCGTCTTAAGAACGTGGTATGTTAAACATTTTTCTTCATTGAAATAACTATTTGTTTCTGCAATTAATTTTCTGTGAGCTTCCACATCAACCAGTTACGTGTGAAATTTCGAGTCCAAGGTCATTTCAAGGTCATAGTGTGATACATTGTTGAATACGTATTAATCTCCTCTTTATAATGGCAAACAAAAAAATCGGACATTCCATTTAAAAAAAACATTACCATTAGGGAAATCTCAGAAGATATGACCTTGAGATGACCATCGAGCTCATAGTCTAATTTCCCCCCTAAAATACACTAACTTTCTCCCGAACCATTTTTTTGTACCGTGATAAATAAGATAATAATTAAGGGTAGCCTAGTTAGGTGGGACACCCTGTATAACTAATATAAATCTTCGATATGTATTTATTAAATTTTTATTATAGCCTCAAATTAAAAAGTTGTAATAAACGATCTTTACTATTTTCTTCGCGATCCGACAAATTGCAACTTCAAAAATTCTTTTATACATCATTTAGTAGGAGTGACGGGGGTTAAAAGTAACAGGGGTAGGTTGTAACAGGGCTTATAACTTTTTAAATAATAGAGAGAGCGCTACTATAACAAATAATCAATAAATTATGATAATTACAATTAATCTCAAAACATTGCATCGCTATAGAAATAATGTTGAATCACCTTGGTCTCCCCTAAACTAATGTCCCCAACTTCGCAAAAGAACTGAAGTGATTTGGACCAATTTGAAAAAAAGTTGTACTGTTCTAAAGGGTGTTCGAATACTTGTGTCTCCATTGTACGTGTAGTTCAAATTCAAAATATGTTCCTGCTCCTCTCCATTTTAAAAATGACAGTGAATATTGAAATAAAAAAATATAATATAAATTCGTAAAAAAAGAATACTAAATTTAACGGAAGATACTAATACGTGTTCATGAAAGGTGGTTACACGTCCGCACAATTCACCACGCGCCGTTTGGTAAACTTATCCTCGGCGGGCCACGGCCAACAGACGTTCCCCAGCGAGTCGAGCGAGGGGGACAAATCAGGGAGCCCTCGGGTGCCACTTGCAGCGACGCCGACGACAGTGAAACGTACGGAAAGGATACGTGTCTCGGATACCGAACGCCCACGTGAAATCGACGTCGATGCCATTCCAATGTTAATTGAGGTGCCCCAACGCCCACGCGGCCCCGTGAGGTGTTCACGGTTTGCCAAGGCGATCGTCAGTATCGGCTATCATTAGCTCGATCGGGACCGCCGATAAACATTCGAGAGGTTCCCTCCGGTAATTCGCCTAATGAGATAACGGTACCAACCGAGCGAAATCTCAGCACTTGATAACGCTTTAAGGCGTTCCGCTGGCTTTGACTGGCGAATGCGAAACCTTTAAGGACGGCGCACAGTCGGCCATTACCATAAAATTGGTGGAATTAATGAAAAACTGTTCATGTCATGAAATAAGATAAAATTAGGGCTATTTGTAAACTTATACTCGTTTGAAAAACACTGAACAGGCAACGGATCTCAATGACGTTACAAATGACTGTATTTGTTTTAGAAACAGTCTAGTCGACTACCTCTTAAGGCAATGCAGTTATCAGTCAGTCTTCTTCACGCCTCGCGTATTTATGCCACGTTGTGTTTCTAAGCGAATGTTATATCAAATATAAACGGATTCTTGTAGTACTGGTATTTATTTACTTTTCTAAAGAACTTTTGGATTTTTACCTCCTGTTAAAGTCGTAATTCATTATTACATTATCACATATGTACAAAGATATTCGATTATTGGAGTCATCTGTAGGGATTTCATTTCTGTAGGATGTTTCCTGAACTTTCTTCCGTACTGATTTACTCTAACAGTCTCACTATGCACGTGTATGTAATAGTTATTAACATATACAAACAACTAATCTTTTTGGACACAATATTGTCTAAACATGTCTGTGCAAGATACTTCTCATAGCCAGCAGTCAAGAGTCAAGTGACGATCGCATAGAACTATATTATTTCAAATTCAAATTCCAAGAAAGCCGCACAACTTATGGAATTACTAATATTAGTAACGATAATAGTTTTCACTCTCCCGATTTTCCAAACTTTTCAGCAAATACTACTCCACCTTAACGCTCCGTAAATACTCATTTTCCAACCCACTAACTATCTCACACTCTGATCCTCTTCCATATTAGCATGTAACATCACATAGGTAAAATATCCGACCTTCGACCGTATAATACTACCTTCCCGCCAATTACTCGACGAAATCAAATTAATTAAATCTCGATAAATTATACCCCACCACCAAGACTCGCCGCGAATTCTTCAGCGATGAACCAGTGCCGGTTCTCTCCCGGCTAGACCAAAAGCTCCTCCGGGGCGAGTGAGGGCCGCAAAAACGGGGCGCCAACGTGTTTTCTCCGCGTACCAATCCAAGTGGATGCGACAGGTTTCAATCAGAAGCGCTTTAATTTCGCCCGGCTGGTTCTCGTGCGCGCGCAGACGATACAGCACGCGTGGCCGTGCCAGCTCGTCTTGTCCTGGTTCTCCTTTAAAGGATCTCCTCTGGCTGGCGAACCAGATGATCGTGAGAGATCAAGGTGACAACAAGATCCATGATTCGGAATTAGCCGCATGAAGGATGCGCGAAAAAGAAGGGAGGAAGGTGGGACGGTGAGAGAGGAGATGGGGTAGAGACTCAGACATCGGGGAACGGTCTTCTCGGCTGGAAGGATAAGAGAGAAGGGCGGTGAGCAAAGAGGAGAAGAGACAGCAGATGCGTGGTGGTGGCGGAATGGAACTGCAGACGCAGACAGAGAGCCGAGCCACTGTCTGGTCCAGCTGGAAAAATTGGCTCTGAATCACTGTACGGCCTACCTGCTGCCTTATTGAGGAACCCGCTCCTTGCCCGCTCTTTCAGCCTATGCAGTCAGGGGTATAAATAGCGATCTTTAAGAATACTGGAGACACTGGCTCGCGTTCATGCATCACTTGCTCTGCATCACTTCTTTGCGTGGTCGTCATGCATGCGCAACACGGCCTGCCGCGATATACCAGCCATCAGATCGCGTCCCAGATAACACGGAACGCGAATATAAAGTTACTCAAAACCAGGCTGGTCGCATCATAGAATCGGGCTCTCGAAACGTGCCCTCTTTCTTTCCCCCTTTCTCGATGGGCGTAGCGTGTGGATGGTGTTTTCTGGCTGATTGGTGGTTGCTTCGTGACTGATGTTAATGGACTACACGCGAACCCTGACTAACGAAAATTGATATCGTTGGGTGTATCGTTTAGCATGTTAGATTTATAGTGGCATTCGGAGGTATACTGTGCGTAGGAATGCTCAGGTAGAATTAACCCTTAACTGGTGTGGTGGAGTCTGAGAAACTACATGAATGTTTTTAGAATGTTTTCCTTTATTCAATAGTTACGTGAAGAGGTGGTTGTTTATTTCGATGTTTTCTCACGTGAGAAAGCCAAATAAGTGGCTGTGTAATGATTATACTGCGGATTTTATGCGTTTGTAGTCTACAATGAAGGGCACATAACTCTCAACAGATGCAAATTTTCTATTTTATTTTAAACCCAATACGATACTTGAAGAGAATATTCCCAAATTTGCTCCTGTCTTTACGGATTACTTTGAAAAATATCAGATTGCATCAAAATCCGCAGTCGAGTTAGTAACTAACAACATTCATATAATAAATAATAGGATCTTCACCTTAACAGTTTATGGTTAAAGAAGGTATCAGGTAATTAAGAATACATACTCTACCGCATATAAGTATTTAAGAATAGTTCATTCTTTTTCATTTTACATTTGACTTTGGGAATTTTCATTAAGTGACATGAATTTAGCATGGTTTATGTCCCACGTCGTGAGAAAATTAAATTCTTCTAAAAAAACTTTACAAGTGTTGTAGTCTTTATTCATAGTAGTATGTATACATATAACACGATATCAATTAATGAACTACGACAAAAATTGGATTCGGTAAATAAGTATGTACGAACACTTCTTATAATAGATAATAACAAGTATATTTCTGCCCAGGGAAATTAATGTGAATTTTGAATCCTTCGAAGGTGAGCAGGTTTTTTCATGACTTTTCATGTTTCCGAGTTAGAACTTTTAAAAATTTTGAATATTGTACTATAAACAATAAGCGACCTGTATGGAACTTAG
Organism: Dufourea novaeangliae; assembly: GCF_001272555.1. Classification (NCBI taxonomy): domain Eukaryota; kingdom Metazoa; phylum Arthropoda; class Insecta; order Hymenoptera; family Halictidae; genus Dufourea; species Dufourea novaeangliae. The sequence continues at coordinate 391,233 of NW_015373883.1, read as the reverse complement.
AAATATGCTTCCCGTCCTCTACAGGTTAAGGACTTAAGTCAGACATAGAGGTATTAATTCTAGCACTTTTAATGTCGAATGTGTAATTCTGCAATGATCTGTATACGGCAATAATCGAACGACACAAAATCGGTAGGAAGACAGCATGACGTCAGATGACCATCCGTTTCCCTTTTCCGGAGCCTGAATTTCGAGCGACGGCGCGGCGGGGGAACTAAACGACGCCTACAAACCTCCGCGAGACAAAGATGTAGGCGTTTTTATCGATGCAATAATATACCGTGAGCGAGTTCGGGTCTCTACTAACTAGACGCGAGAAAAGAACCTTTTAGCTCGTGGCCAGAAACGCGACGGCGACAAAAGCCGCCACTTTCGTGTCTTTGCGGTACCACCTCGGAGCCTTGAGGGTAGGATAACACAGTGTTTCCCAGTAAGCATCGGGAAAGGTCCGATCCCGCTCGGGGCGAAAGAAGAGAAGTGAGGCGGACACGGAGGCGGTAAGTTGCTGCCCCGCGGCCGTCCCCCTCTGCGGAGGTGGGATCGGCACGGGAAGCCCTCGGGCACCCTGAGCCGCTGTAAGACAAGGGGTTGCCCCGCGGGTCGCGCGATTTATAGGGTCCCAACCGCGATGACCCTCGCGTTGCCAGCGGGGCAACTGAGCCGATGGGGTGGTACTGGGGGTACCACCTCCTTTCGCAGTCGGCCCACGAGAAGACAGCGTCGAGAGGTAACCCCTCGGCGCTGTAGGTAGGCGGCGGAGGGGGGGCAATCGCCTCTCCTCCAGAGAAGAGCCCTTCCCTTATGTCATGCCGAGCGTTCCCCTTGCCAGCCTTCCGCCCGAGGGTAACCGGGGGGTTTTTAGTGGGTGAAACCCCACATTGGCCGTCTCCGCCTTCAGCGGAGGTGGTGCACTTTTCCAAGATTTTCCCCCCGTAGAGAAAAAAAGTGTTTCCCAGTAAGACCGGTACTGGTTAAAGACCCTGGATCTCGATCTGCCAACACCTACCTCATCCTTCTAGGACTGCGAACACACCAGGAAGAAGGCTTTCCTCGGCCACAGCTCGTCGGAACTGCGATTAGATAGCACCGTACGACTGATTTGATTATAGCTCTTATCTGACCTGTTAATGTCTCCTCCGCGCACAGCTCAAGTGCTCAATTGGATCGCGGTTTCTACCGAATTCTGCCATTTTTAGAGAGTTTAGAAGCTTATGGGTTTGTTGGAAAATTAAGACATTTGACATTGATTCGACTGTTGTTTTTGGAAACTTGCGTACCTTTGCTGCTTGTGTAACGAGGATGAAAGAACTATTTGTTGGGTTGGGTAGTGTAGGTGTTAACACTAGGTTTACGGGACGCGTCATTTTGACGCATTTCGAATTCTTTCTAACCTCGAAATTCTCTATGTGGTATACCTATCTCTATAGCTATGCATTAATTTCAGAGATCATAAATTGTGTATTATATAAAATAAGTTGTTTTTTAAAGAAAATCTGCGGGTTCGTTGATGCGTGCCGTGGAGATACCTACACGATACGTGCCCGTAAACCTAGTGTTAATGGATATACACTCTGCGACAAAAAGGTAAGACACTATATACCTAAATAAAGGTTTTTTAACTTTTGAAACAACATATTGCATTGTATTGACGTTTATAGTCTTTAATAATAACAACAAATTCGTTCAATGTACTTAAATACATTTATTACAAAAAGAAAAAATCTTATTATACAATATGTATCGAAAAATGAGACATTGCTGCGTCAAAAAGATTGCACATTTCTCTTAAAATACTTGATATGAACAGAAAAATATTATTTCAATATTTTGTACTTCCACTTTTTGCTTGTACGTTTAGGTAGAGATTTAAATAATTTTTTAATAAATTTTAGGCTTAACAATTTCCAGTCTCGCTCGATACAACTTTTTAATTCTTGAACGGTTTGAATTGTTTTCCCTTGGCATACAGTGATCTGGCTAATTGTGCCCAGCAATTTTCGATAATGTTTATATCCGGCGACCTGACTGGCCATTCTAAATTTTGTATATTTTGCTGTCTAAAGTATTCTTTCACGGCCTTTTTCAAGTTTGTGCTCGCAATTTCTACAGCATGTTTCTTCAACCGTTCGTCTATAAAGTAATGCAATTTGAACTCTTCATTTTTTCACGTATAAACTTAATTTCAGTGTTTCCATAGTATCCAATTCCTCCACCACCTGTTTGTCGATACCTTAAAATCTGTGTTTCTTTACGCAAGTCATGGAAATAATAATTATATCTATCAGGTCCATCTAATGTAAATCTCTTTTCGTCACTAAAAATAACTATTCGCCATTTTTTCCTCCAATGAATATGTTTCTCAGCAAATTGTAAACGAACTTTTTTATATTACTCCGTTACTGGTGGTTTCCTTATTGATTTTTTCCGTTTTATGTACTTGCAATTTTTATAATACGTTGTACATAACGTATTTTAGTATTTACTCCAGCTTCTGCTGCAATTTTTCTTGCAGTAGCAGCAGAATTTGATGCAACTCTTGAAATTGCACGTCGTTGACGATCGGTTGTCACTTTTGGACGACCCGTGCACTTTTCTCTTTCATATTTGTTTATATTTCATAGCAGATTGTAAATCAGTTTGCGACTACGATACAACAGTCTTGCAATTTTAGCAATAGAACAATTTTCTTTACGCAAATTTTGAAATGTTGCTATTTCACAATCAATCAGTTTTTTACCGCAATCCATTATCGTTAATTTTATGAAAAGTTCAATACTACAGCACGCACAGTATTAAATACTTGCTCGTATGAACAGTTTAACCATTTGACACTAACTGGAGAAGGAAAACTTTGAAGGTGTGCTATTATTTTGATGCAGCGGTCAGCACTAATATTTACGTTTTCAGCTTTACTTGAAGCCAGTAGGCAAAAAAGAAGTGTTTACGCTGAACACGTGCTATCTATTGCTGACTGAAAAGTGATATGCAGGGTGGTCCGTTTAAGTGAGGCCACTTAAATATCTCTTCAAGGTATTGTGATGCAAAAAATATTTGTTATGTAGTGTGCATGGTATCAATGGACCAATATCTGGCAAAAATATTTTTTTCTCACTATCATTTTTTTCGGAGTTATCAAGGTCATCAATGTTTATGAACACACAGCTACAATTTTTTTTACTGCATCGTGTAGCTGATCGAAAAATACATTCAGATGTGTATAATAACATGACCTTGAAATGACCTTAATCTTTGAAAATTAAAGTTTTACGTAAAACTAATGTAGATGGTAGATGGAGATGGCTGCAGGAAACGATGCAGGAAAACTTGCTCTGTATTTGAAAATACCATTTTTGGAAGCTCACACCTAACCATATATACCTATATAATTTTAATATTGAAAATATTTAAATACACTTTGCTTAATTATTAATATAAACAACATTCTTTTGTGTTGAAAGTAATTACAATATCAAATGTTGATGGGTCAATACTCACACCATTTGGTACGAGTACTGTTTTTCGATACCTACTTGGTATCGCAATCGTACGTATCGATACCAAAAGTACTCGGTATCGAAACAAAAGTATCAAGTAATGCGCTCGTATTTATTTGTATCGATTCATCCCTAATCATAATGCAATGAGCTCGTTGTTGCTATCACGTGGAATATTCTTGTTATGATTTTTTAATAAATATATTGTAGACTAATATTAAATAATAAAAGAAAGATTTTAATAAAGTTTAGAACTGTTTATATTATTACTATTAGCATACTGGAACCCCTATTACAGGAAATGAAAATTTGTCCAATTTTCGTTTTTGTAGATTGGTATCTAAAATTGTTGATTCACGAAAGCTTGCACAGTGTAATAATTACTATTTTAATTTATATTCAGAGATACATATTTAAAAATAGAGTAACTTAATTGCGAAAACGGCATTACGACCAACATAGGTATTTTGTGAGAAAGCTTGATCTTTGTAAATTGATAATTAATACAAAAGTCGTCTACCGAAGTAAATACGAAATAGTTCGCCTCCCGCGTACCTTTTTTTTGTGTTACTATTCAGTTTCGTTGAGCTAATATATGAACAGCAAGGATATTCATATCGGATGTACATAACGACTAGTCACTTCGTCGATTATTATTGAGGACGGTCGAACAAAATTATTCCGGGTAGTACATAGTATTCGTTGCGTGTCAGATACAATGAAGCCGTGCGTGGAACGAAGAATGAACCAATTGAATACTAGTAAGGTCCGTGTTATTATCGCCAATCAATCGGGACGATATTAATAAAGCGATTTGTCGAATGAACGAACATTGATCGGTGTAATTCGGAGTGACTCCTGTCTTATGACAGAGCAGAATTTTACAAAAGGTATCGTTTAGTCTTTTGGATCGAATAGTGTTGTTGATCGTTACGATACAGTCGAATTATGATTCAATTAAAACGCATTGTCATCTTGACTATAACAGTAAAGGCAGAAAAATGAGTTCAACGCGTTCCATATCCAACGAGCAGTTCCATGGCCTTCAATTTATAAAATCAAGCAAATCAATTTTAGTTCATCGTCTGATCTCGATGTTTCGACTTACAATTAGTATTCTCATCTAAACGGTTTCAGAAAACTTATTATTCACAAACAAATTAAATGCCAACATACCACCATTAAAATTAAGTGATATTTTTCAAGATTGATTTAGCTTATTCTAGCTGCTAGAATCTAGCAGTTTCTCGTCAAACAATGCAATGTTTTGTTGATATACACTGAAATAATAATAGAAAATGAATCAGATGACTCTTGTTCTGAGTAAAGTAAATATAAAATTATTTATTGTTGTTAAGTGTCTACAAATTATTTGTTTTCAAGTATTTAGTAATGTTTTATACATAATGCACTTCAGTATACGTAAATTTGGCATTTTAATGTGTCAGGAAGTTTTTTTAATATCAAACAGATAATTTATTACTACATAGATTTTTATTAAATTGTGGCGATAATGTATCAAAAGTCCAAATTTTATTATTATCTTTGTTTTAATTCTATTAGTTGTTCTCTGGGTTCTTAATTTCTTCATCATTCAGAAGCACTAAATTCTAAAAAATTTATATACAAAATCCGAATTTAATATAACATTATAAGCAATAATTTGAAAACTTTTAAATTCGCCCATATATACAAATATGGCAGCCATGGGGGCCACATAAATATTTACTATAAAGTAATATATAGTAATTTTACTGAACTAGAAATCTGGAATATTGAAAAAAAGAATAGCCCGAATAAAGAAAAAATTACGGTGTTTTTCTAGAAGTGTCTTCAAAATTATTAAAAATAGAATATGGACATTGTCCATAAAAAATTATGACAATTTTTATCATTTTAATAAGACAACTCATTAACTGCAAAGGTACTACAACATTAAACTCAACTTATAAACGTCAAACTAAATGTACAAATCGTATGAAAATAACACGTGGTTGAAAAAATGCCCAGATTTTTGCAGTAAACTTTACGTCCCAATTGTAATAAGAAGTTGGTATATTAAATAAAAATTTCAAGTAATATTACGAACTACATTGTGTTACTAACATTATAAGACCGAAAAATTTGTAGCCTGTCATTTCTTTTTAATTTTTGTCCATTGGACGACACACTTCGTGGCCGCTAGAAATTCTACGAATCCGAATAGCGACTCGATTTGTATTTCTATCACGCAATTCGGGAAACAGCGTTCGGTTTTGATTGGTTAGATAGTTCCGCGAAAATTTCGGCTGGCCTGTCACGTGGGTAAGGAGAACTTGGAAGAAAAGACGGGGCACGGTTCTTAGTATCCAGGATAGGCTTGGCTAATCGCTCGTAAATACGCAGCCGATGCTTCGTGTTGCCGCGCGTATTCGTAACCCATAAACCACGCTTGACTAGAATTTCAACCAGCACGTCGTCTTGACCTAATGTCGCGATCTTATCGACCCACGAACGTGACGATCGAAGGACTGTGTCAGAAATCGACACGTACAGCAAGTTCGCACTTATCGACTTCTGTCATTTTAAGCGTCTATTAACGAACGATTAAAGTCTGTAGCTTTTACGTAATACATCAATAATGTTCGTTCAAAGGAGTATTCTACTCAGGACCGTTCCTGGGTTGTTGGCCGTCCGGGTGCAAAATTATATATTATGTATATATAATAATAATACTAATAAAATATTCATTTTAAATAAAACCATTCATTTGCTTGTTTCGTTTTATGAAAATAAAATATATTCTGTAATTTTTATTTTCATAAAATGAAACAAAGATCTTCCAAAATGAATGGTCACATATAAGTATGAATCCCTAGTAGCAATTACTGTTGGTATTTTTATGGGCTTTTGATGCAGCATTGATTGGCCAACAGTTAGAATTGTCATCCTTTTTTGCAACTGTTGGATAACTCCCAACTGTTGGATACCGTTGGCCAACCATAAATGCTACTGGGGAAACTACCACATAATGCTTGTAATAATGATGTTATGGTTGATAAATAGGGACTATTAATTACCTACATTAAGTATGGCTATATATCATATGCTATTTAGGCTGTGCATAAAGATAGTTCCTTCTAGTATACGAGTACTGTTACAAAAATTACATATGCAATTAATTTGATTAAATTCTGTCGGACTAAAATATTTATAAGCTTCGGAAAACTTTTGATTATTATTCTTACTAGTCCAAGTTCTACATATAATAAACGATCTGCGTCTGCCTTTAAGTTTGGTCGTCTTGTCGGGGGGGCACCTTCTGCACCCTTACCAGGAATGGCCCTGATTCTAGTGTAGACGCATGTTTTAAATATGACATTTGGTATTTTCTCTAGCAAAGAAACTATCACATTTTTTACAGTCACCGTTTCAGAGTATATTTATGCATATTTCAAGAACATTATAATTCTTTATAGTATATAGTAGTTATGTATTATAATTGTTTGCGTCGAGAAATAATAAAAATTGGTGACATTGCATGACTTCGTACACAATTGCTTATAAATAAAAAAGTCAAGAAGATACCTAATTCGATGAGTTGAGCTATACCAAGTACCAAAAGTAATTCCAAACCTTTTTTCTTTCTATTTTTTATAAGTCTCCGAAAGTTAAGGAAACATGAAATATAGATAGCCAGATATCGAAGTGTCGCCATTCTTTTAATTATCGACTTTTCTCTCTTTTTCTGATATCTGTCATAGCCAAACTCATCCTAATTAAGAATCTTCTTGGCAATATTTTTATAAGCGATAATGTACGAACGAAGACATGCAGCATCAGCAATTTTTATTTCTTCTCGAGATACAAAATTACAAATGTTCTGGAAATATGTGTAAGTATACGCTGAAACGTTGAGTGCAAAAAGTATTACAGTTTCTTTGCAAACAAATTTCAAATATCACATTAAAAACGGTCATTTACACTAGAATACCACCTTAATTTGATGATTCTCGTAATCTTTACTATACAACGGAATTTACTATAAAACAGAAACTTAATTACTATTGTTGGTGTTAAATTAATATTGTAATTAAATATTTTTAATGTAACTGTATGACCCTTTTCCTTCTGTTCCTCTTCCTCCTTTCATTCTTTTCTTTTATCGAGTAAACGTGAACAATAATGCACTGGCCGAAATTTCTATAAAGTCACCATGTTTTTTTAATGAATTCTTATAATTATTTCATGCCAATAAAAGCTCTGTGTTTGATAGTTTGGCGGCCGTCTGTTGACTGGAAAAATGTGATAAGGAATGGAGAAGGAGCGTTTTGTCCTGGGCCTGCTAGTGGACTCGTCAGTAAGGCTACCTATGCAGACCCTGCCTTCGATGCGGTGTTATACGATGATCGGTTAAGGACGTATACATATAATACGAACGAGGAAGGCTTCCGGTAGTTGCGGGAATGGTGTCAACTCGGTAGACCTCTGATGGCGAATGTAGGAGGTAGTGCCGCCACAGTAGCATTTTACGATTAGCTAAAGAAAGCATACACATCGGTTTCAAAAAATAAACATAACATTTATTTGAAAAAAAAAACAATAATATAATTCAACAGAAAACAAACTGCGAAATTTCCATACAATTAGTTGCATTTTACATAAGTAAAGTTGACATTAATAGTTGTTTGTCACTATTTCTATATTAATATTTAGAGTAACTTCAATTTTTATTTAATGAAAATACATTCTATGTGTTTTCTTTTCATTGCTGACTTTTAATATTAAAACAAATGTTTTTAGGACGTATGATTCTGCATAATTGCTACTACAAATATAACATTGCTTGTAAATAAGAATAATACTATTCCACATAATTTTTTTCAATACTGACTTCCTATTATGTACTAACGAAGGCACTATTAAACAAATCATCAGGAAATAAAATTAAGCGTCTTACATCGCACTACAAAGATTCCAGCAAACTGTTCATTTTCCGTTCCACTTGATTTACGTGTTATATCCTATAGTTTCATAACCTCTTTCCGTTGCACATTTTTTCTTATTTCTTAAGAGGTCATGCTGAGTCAGAAATTTGCAAAAAATCGATTTTTCACTTTCTACATTTTCTTTAAGTACAACATCTCGAGAATATTCTGTGCAAGTTTCAAGGTAATCCAATTAAAAATGGAAGAGTTACAGGCGTTAAAAAATGAATATTGTATATAAATGTAAGCTTGAAACTTCAAACGCGTTTTTCTCGAAACTACATTTTTCAAATAGGTGATGAATATTTCTCGAAAACTATTGTATCGATTTACATGAAGCCTTTTGCGCTTTATTTCAAATCTGAAAAACTTGTCCTTGAAGGAAGGATTCTTTCGTTCGTTCCATACTTTTTTTTTAATTGACCAAAAACGAGTGATTTTTTAGGTGAAAATCGCACTTTTTCAGGAAAACGTTCGCTATTTTGTTCCTAATCAATATTTCGAAAAAACCCACATTTAAGGACAAGATTGGTTCTTCCATTACATAAATCTTACTGAATTTTTAATTTCAGATGAACCGTTAAGAAGTTACAGTGATCACGGCAGACCACTTTTTGTGAAGAGACATCTGGGAGATCGCTCGCCATTTATTTACAAATACATATTTTTAAATAAAAAAATTACCTTACAATCTATAAACTGCAATCTTTGAAACACAAACACATTTTTTACAAAGGATTTTATAGTTTTCGGGAAAAAAATTCCCAAAGAAGATTCTTTTTTCGGGCTCCTGACTGAGCATAACCCCTTAATTCATTCCACATTTCGTTTCTTTGAAACCATAACGAGAAATGTCGACAGTCAGCGCAACCACTGACCCACTCGCGATTATCGAGAACCATCAGATTGGAAATGTTTAATCGACATTCCTCGTTGCATCGTGCACTAGTGACCTAATGAAATCCTTACGATTTCATACAGTCACCGGGACAATATAAACTCTCGGACAAAGGTCAGTAAGTCAGTTGAGCCCAGGCAAGCAGTCAGTTCTTATTTCGGCAGTCACCTTTGACGGTGCTTTGCCTCATCTTTACACGCGACGGCAAGCCGAGTGACAGCGGTTACTCAGCTGTACGGTATCGCGTTCCGCGACGTTTCCTATCTTTGGCGACGCAGCCTGACAGGTGTGTTTTATATGACATCGGACCGCGAAGTGTAACGTCCGAGACGGTGATAACGTATCCCACAATGCCTAAACTGTTATGATTAGGAAGTCTTTATTGAACAAAAGTAAGTATCGCTCGGCTGCTCGGAAGGAACTAACTTGTCTCCGCAGCCGTATTGTCAAGCGCGGCGAAGTGACACCCAAATAAACAAAAGAAAGGGCCGCACGCCTGGCGCTCTCGCGTCCTATGAATCACGCACGCATGCGATGTGCGCCTTTATTGTTACCACAACATAAACCCTAACCCAGAGCCGGCCGCAAGAGTGAAATCATTCATCTCCATAATTGGTATGTTAAGATTTATTTGTATCTTGTATTTATTTCACTGTTAGAATATATCTTTTTTGTTATCAAGGACGAGAGTGATTTCCTATCCCTTCCGTTCCCTATCCAAAATTGCGCACTTCACCGGTAAGTTTAAACAGGGCGTGCTTTACCACCTTAAAAGAGCCAGGACCTGTAATTATAAATAAAGTAACGACTGCAACGCGGGACGTAACAAACGTCTAATTTTAAATTAAGGGCAATCGCTTTCCACGCATCAAGTTTTTTATTGCGGAAAAAATGAAATTCATGTTTGGAGTCCCATAATATGGGAAAATTTTTCATATTTGTTGAGTGAATGAATAATTCCTGAGGGTTGGTACGAGTGAGTGAATGCTTGGTTGGTACGAGTGAATAGATGTTAAGTTAGTACGAGCGAGCGGATTGAGTGTTTTTTTTCTGAAGCGAGTGGTTTTAGAAAGTGCAGATGCGTGGAGAAGAAAGCACGTGTGTTGAAAGTTGAAGCTTAACTATTGGTACATTTAAAAGAAGTGAAATAGAATTTTTGTTTAAGCGTAACCTGGCGAAGCAATTTACAACAATATTCGTCAATTAAATGGAGTGCCACTTCGTTTGACCATTCGATATTACTTTTCTATCCGCATAAGACGTTTATATTACGAGAAATGCATCCTAACTGAGCATTGCCAGCACGAAAATTATTTTATAAACCGACGGTCGGGGATCGCGTTCATACGTGTTTAAACTACGCGTAAACCGTTCGTGCGCACAAAAATGCTCAAGTCAGTAGTGTCAATACATGGCTTAACAAACACGTAGGTAATATCGACAGTCTATTGATAAAGAGACAGACAGCACGATTGTTACTTTACTTATACTTTTAGACTCCGAAATTATAGGTCCTCTGGACCGAAAGACGTTGATGGCGGTCATGTCATCCTAAAACGCGGCGTTTAACTGAAACATCGCACCCCTTAGACTTAGGGAACGGTCAAACCATACCCTTTAAGACTAAGTTTGATGCGACGATCAGTCCCCTGGCAGGTAACCGATGCAACTCAAAGCACTAGAAAATTACCCATCGTAGTGAAATCGATGGGCAGGTTTCCTAGGAACGCGACATGCCTCCGGCAACTGACGGCCACGGGCAGTTGTTGGGATGGTGCATTATTACAACAATGGGATGCGCGCACGCACGACTACGTGAAGACACGTGATCGCGTTAGGGTATGTTTACACTGCCGCATCGGTGCACACGATACCATTTTGACACTGATTGTATCTCTTTTGTAGGCGGCTCAAAAACATGGCGTTTCGTCTAAGGAATTATCTGCCAAGACTCGTCAGTGGGGCTGACGGTAGACGACTCCAACCCCAGACACCTCGGTTGCTCCACAAGCGGAGCCCCTTAAGCAGCCAAAGGCTCTAATAACCGTTTGCGAGAGAACTCGCCACCTAGCGGCCGTTACCAAAAACCCAGGCGACTGAGAGAAACGTCTCCAACACACCGACTGTTCACATAAAATCTCTTACACTTTTATGTGCAACATACAGCTATTACTGGACTTTTGACGTCAGTAAGTGTAGTCACAGACGGGATACAAGCATAGACCTAACATGCAATGTAATTTTCTGTCCCATGCTTCGGGGGCGTTAGAAGTTCCCGTACCATTTCAGTATTCCATACTTTGCTAGCGAATGCGGAGCAGTAATGTATGTATGCATCGCTATATGCAGTCACGGGCGTGTGCGTGCTATGCGTCATCACGGTATCGAACTTAGTTCCTGAAATCGAAAACTTTTATGTACAGGTGTTCTCGAACCAACGTGATTTTCGTGGGACCCCAAGTCCCATAAGATGTTAGGTCTATTTTTATATCTCGTCTGTGGTCTAGTTATAAGGCAAGGGGTTAAAAATCATACCGAGCCAGGTGCCCCGTGCATTGCAACCAAACACAGGTATCGTTTCCCTTGCACGACCTTCCAATGTCCGGTTGCGTAAGTCTGGACCCGGCTTTACGCGCGATAGTTGCCCGCGCTTAGGCCACGGTCACCGTGGCGGCGGCGGCAACGGCAGCGGCAGCGCATGGATCCCGCGCATTGCCATTAAGTTGCCATTGTTCCGCAACTGTGCAACGGTTCATCCATAATCTTACGTGCTATCCAGGGGGATACAGTTATGGCCCCGGGGACACATACAGCCTCTACACAGTATTAGTGGCAGACCATTGATCATGGAGATGATCTCCTCCTACGTGCCGGCGGGACAGGTCGTGCGACCGATACGTGCACGATTCGGGGGAAGATAGACAGGTGTTCGTGAAAAAGTCACGATTCCGGGCTTTGCGGGTTCGGGCCACGTGTTCAAGCGTACGATCCACACGGTTTCCGCGTCGCTCGGCCTACTCCTTCCGGAGGATAATGTTCTCCCGTATCGCGATCGAAATCAGGGCTGGGACGCTGCCCTGCCTTCGCTGAGAGTCTCTTCTTAGAGCACCGTTGGTTGCTTATATACACTAGATTGATTTAATTGTGTATAGCTTAAGCCTAAGTACTCTGGACTGTTTAAACAACCCGTCAAAACTAACTTTGGAATCATTCATAAATCGGCAACTCTATTTGCAGGAGGTTTTTCGTAGCACCCTAACAAATTTTCCGTCAAATTTAACTTAATATGTTTGGGAATAAAATGAAGAATACAGTTGGCATTCGTTTACTGCATCTTTTGGGCTGTAGACGATCAAGTTTCCAGGAATGATGCATTAAACGAGTTAACTTGTTTGACGTAGCTAAATACAGTGATTCCTCGATGAATGCAACACTATCAATGGCGTTATTCCCACCACTAGGGGGCCCTCTCTGGAACCAATCAAAACAGTGTAAACAGAAACTAAGCAGAGGCTCGGCTTAGGGCAAAAACGAATTTATGAGGGGCTGAAAACCTTCCCGACTTGTCACGAATGCTCCGGAGCGGACCTAAGCTTGTCGCACTCATGAAGACATTACTGTATAGGGTGGGCCGAATGTATCCACTTTTTGATCATTTTACTATCTCCGTTATTTTTAGAGATATCACAAAAGTGCATTCACGGAAGTCATTTAGTACTGAAACATTTTATTAAAACAATATTATCTACACCGAAATACGTGTGATCGAGGGGCGTTCCCAAGATCCAATAAAGGAGTCTACATTAAACGAATATCTACTAATCTACGAATATATCTAATTTGTATTTTGGAACGAATATTCACTTCTTACAAAAAGAAATTTCGAACATGGGATGCTGAAATACCCCAAGCTACTAGTTTTCGACAGCTGATCAATGTGAAAAGTCCCCATTTTAATTAATATAATTTTTAAATATTTTTCAAACGCGTTAATGCAGACCTAGTCCAGACCTACAGGTTTTAACTGATTTGTGTTCAGCAGTAGAAGGTGTGAAAAAAGTGTATTATTTGCGACTTTCGCCTACAGCGATTGGTGAAATGCCAAATTGGTCAACCAAACACTGAAGAAAGAAATTTCTAACATACCATCAGAGTTTGGTCGCTCTGACTGTATTTATACAATTGCCATTAAACGTCCCTTCGCCCATTTGGGAGGTTCTTTTTGACAACCTGTTTTAGACACATTCAGTATTCTGTCAACTGGGACATCATAGTGTAAAATTAAATCGTTAAACTTTCAACCATTAAGTTCAAGGTATTAAGACATTCTAATTTAATTGCCAGTAGAATGATCCGAGTGTGTCATATACGAAAGTAAGAAATAGATTCATTGAGTACCGTACCAGGAATCAAATCTGGGTTTCTCCCTTTCCGAGGGTCTGTTTTAGTCAACTAATTATACGCAACCCAGGTTGTTGGAAATTCGTCTCCTAATTCATCTAACCCAAAGAAATACAGCTGCCGCGATCTAACGCTTGCTATCTAATTTCCTATGTACATAAACAAAGGAATTAGCTGCATGTATAGGTACATGCAAAAATAATGTTGGTTGCACTTAAAATAGTGTTACGGTTTTATGTTACCTTATCGATAGAGAATTCGACGTTTGTCAGAGAAATGGTAAAAATCTACAGAAACAGTAAGGAACTGTTTCGAATGATAGGCACTGCAGCAACTGTTCGATATTAATAAAAATTCTGGCTATAAAACATTTAACTCGTAGAGATGTGACTTCAGTTTAACAATAAGTCATGGATCACGAGAACCCGTAGCCCATTTTATCGATCGAGTGAATTAAATTATAAGGAACTAAGAAACAAAATTCATGAGAAATTGCACCGGAAGATGACGCAAGGTAGATGATTTTTACCGTTTAAGCAACGGCCTACGTTCTTTCTACTTAATACTCCAGTATTCCCCGCGCAAGATCGAGGGATGCAACCATAACCGAGAACCCGCAGTATCCTGCCGTTTCGACGGATAATTCCAATTCCGCGTCCGACATTGACGAATCATCAATTCGCGCGGGCATCATTAACCAACCAGCTACCTACGTGCGTGCGACGTTGCCAAGCCCAGGAAGAGTCGGGTTATTGGCCAGTGTGTTACTATCTTTCTCTCTCCTTGTTTCTCCCTGTCTATCTTTACATTTCTTTTTGCATACACCGACCTATCCTTTTCTTTATTTCTTCATTATCTTTGTCTCTTTCTTTTTCTTCTAGCAGTCTCGTGTACCAAAGAAACTGTAAGTAACGCACGCCAATGCACGCGGACCCTCTATGGCGGACACGCGATCACTCGTTACGAAAAACTGTTAAGATCGCGACGGCGGTTCGTTGAACTCACGCGGAATCGTGGAAAGTGTCGAGGGCGTCAGTTTCCTAATCGCGATAACACGATCTCACCATAAATCCTGGACAGCCATGACACCCGGACGAACGTATGCGTGCGCACGCGCACAGATTTGTCATTCGTTCGCGGAAATGAGTCATGTTCCTGTTTTTTTTTTCTTTCTTCAGTCGCCGAATTCGTGGTGCCGAGAGTATGCTGTGATTATGAAACCGAGGTATGGTAATCTATTCGATAGCTGGAAGTGAAAAATGTTTACATTGATACATGAGTCTCTATTAGGTTATTAAATGAGGGGAAGCTTGAATTTGGAAGCCTGTTGCAAAGTTCTGATAAATGTAAGTCCGAAAATAATTCGTTTTTAACACTTAAGTGATGGAGTGGATTCAGCGGTATCAATCAATGAAGTAGAGGGCTTTAAAGTTTACACCACATGTTCATAAATGAAACTTTCTTTTGTTAATTATATTGTTATAAGAGTTTTTCATGTTTAGGCTGGTTACTTAGATGTTATGAGATAATACGACTTGATATAAAGTATGAATTTTGTTGATCCCTTTAGTGTTTCAAGGACATCATGATTTTTTAGTATGATCAGTGTCTTCTTTTTCCCATTTAAATATCGAAGTAAAAATATTTTGAACTTCCTATGAATTAGTTAATATACGTGTACTTGTAAAAATACATTCTAAAACAAACTAAGACTTATATAACATAGAAAAACGGTTATTGGTTAAACAACACTCTTAAACTGTTCAGACTATACTTCTTCGATGACGTGAGCTATGGGAATTAGTGGAATTCACCTATTCCACCTCTAATGGTCAACCAGCCAAATGGTCGTCGACCGTAATTTGAATTTCAAAAGCTAGAAACCAGATGGGCGTTGAAAGAACAGCTACCTCTACGCGTTACTTTTTTCTACGTTCATTTTGTCGCGTGACTGTATCGATTCGTCAGATTGATTACGTAAAATGGGCACGGCCACGAAAGATCGAGGTGGATGACACGATAAAGAATATCATGTACAGACTACATACTTTGCTTCCTATAAACGTTTTGTTGACAGAAAGTTTTTCATCGTGTTCAAGTACTACCATTTATCCTGTAATTCGATCATCGCAAATTATGCTAGATTTCCCACATTATATCATGTTAATTGAAGTATACTGAAAAGCTCAATCAGAGGTCCTAATTTTTTTCGTCCTAAAGGGTAATTGTCATACATATGTGTAGGAGCGTTGGAAAAATGAGAGAGGGCCCCAAGCGGGATTCGAACTCACGACCCCCGGCGCCGAAAGCAGAGACTCTACCCACTGCTCCACGGAAGCCTCCCATTTTCCAAAGATGTTATATTTGCTCCTTTGTTGGGTATGGAGTTCCCGATCCCACATATGTGACCGTAATCATCCGCAACAATAGAACGTCGTAGACCTATCTAACAATTTATTGCTAAATGTTCCGGCAATTTTAGGAAATATGATAGAAACTTGACACTGGGGGGGGAGGGGGGGGGGAATGGGGATGAGGTGATACAGCAATGAAGGCTGGTAGGAGTCACGGTATGCTTGTTGGTTACTTCACCGTTTTCATTCATTGCATTAACTCTTCAGATAGTACGCCCTGTGACAGTGGCTTCCCGATAAATGATTTATTGGAAGAGACAAGCAGATACACTTCCGTTGATATCGTAACGATCAATACTCCGTGACCTCCGATATTTTTACTGCTTCCGTCACCCCCCTGAGACTTTTATATCTAGACCTATTTTTTTTTGTCTTACAAGCTACCACAAAATCTGAAAGCATACAGGGATACTTCCTAGGGACTCTTACTACATGATCCAATAGTTTTTAAGGTTAAATTATAAACGGTTCCTGTAATAACAATTCCTTCGCTTCGGAGTTACTTCAACGCGACATTTCGCTTGCGTCATAAAAGATGCTGTAGGGTCACAGAGGGTTAATAATAACAATACTCAATCCCCAAGAAAATGCACACTGATGGCTAGCCATAGGGTTGCCATTCATGAGCACCTTTTATCCAGCTTCGTCATAGATGGGGGTTAAAGATACTGCTTGCCAAACACACGAGCTAAATGGAACTCACATAGAAACGTATGTTTTTATTACATTTTGCCCAAAGCCTTAATTAAAGATATATTTTCTTATTATTTTAAACTTTGTGTCCAATAGCTCGAGACTGTGGCCTATAACCGGTGTCAGGACTGAAAAGGTTAAAATGATTGTCACCAATGATGATGACAAGGCATGTACCGATAATCGCCAGAAAACTGTCGGTAAATACACTAGCTGCTAAAAGTATGGAACAAGAGTTCACGATTAATGAACCAGTAACTCATTATTCTGCTACGAGATGATAAAAGTTACGGAATCAGTACACATACCAATAATTTCCAACCAATTCTAGCACATTCCTTTTACCAAATCTTTGTAGAATAATATTTTCCTCTTTCCTTAATTATCAAAGCTGGTCTCATACTTCTGACCAGCAGTGTGCATTAGACATACAAGAATGCTACAAGTTCGAGTAGATGCAACCTCGATCGCCCATACGTTCACCAGAACCGTTACTACCGTGACAATTACACGAACCACAATTCCCCGTCAACGACAAAACAATGCTTCCGATACCACACAGAAATCAAGAACACTGTCACGATTGATCGATTCATCACACGAACAATTAGACCGATCCGCGACCGACGTACCCGGAAACGGTACCGAGAAGGCCAGCGGCAGAGTGCAGCTGGTAGCCACGCGTCTCCCGCGTCGAAAGACCTTAGCCACTTCGTATTCGGTCGCATAATAAACTTTATTAATGGCCGACTCGCGTGACATCGGGGTGAGGTGATGGAGAGGGTGGCGAGGAAATGTGCGCGCGCGCGCGCCCGCGCGAATAAACGTATATACGAATCAGATGACGTCAGCCGGCGAGGTCGAGTCGTGCAAACACGTATCCAGGCAGCGGGCGTAAGCGCACACGCGAGAACCGGTGAACATAGCCGGGCAGCCGCCGAAGGCAGCAGTGCGCGATGCCTCGCAGAACGCGGAGGAGGAGAAAGAGAGGATGGAGGGAGGGGAGAGATCAGCTTAAGAGCGGATCGATCCCACCAACCAGGGCCCCCGTCACGAATGACGCGCGAGTCAAAGGGAGTGGGGGACTACCACTGGGCCCACTCTCGCTCCACCGGTAAAACAAGAGGCGCGTCGCCTAGACGACACCCAGGGCTTGATTCATTCATGAAAAACACGAGACATTATCCCAATTAACACGAGTCTCCACTCAATTCATGCGGCAGCGAAGATGCCCATTAATTTTCCCGGCGGTATGTACCCTCTCTAGGCGCTTGCTTCGATATCCAAGACGGCGGAAGAGGACGGGACCGGGATAGAACGAGGAAGGAGGAGCTAGAAGGAGGTGGTGGACCTTGTCCGTGTTGGTTCTCTCTCCTTTAGCTTTTCTCTTGATCTATGTACCTATCCCTATCCGCGGCAAGCGCCAACTTATATCCAGACACTATAGGGCCGTGCCGTACGTTATATCTCGCGGTCCGGGACTTGAATGTTTCAAGCCCGCGCGACAAGCTTAGCCTGTCGAGAGATAAGGACGCGAGGGCCCACCACCACCACGTGGTGGTTCTTTCGCGGAGAAGGCCGCCTTTTTCTGCCTTCACGGATCGCTGATTTTTCTGTTATCTCTCCCTGGGCTCGGTGTACAACCAACAGGCCCTCACCCCGTGCCTACTTCTTCTTTTCTGCTCCTCGTATTCCCTGTTTCTTTTTTCTTTTCATCTTTTAATACCGAGAATCGATCCGCGGCGACGGCCTACGCAATGTCCCCCTAGCAAACCGGTCCAGTTTAGAAGATTTGTAGCACCGTAGCGCCGTCGTCGGTGCACCAATAGAAAGCTCAGGGAGACGAGGATGCACGCGGGATAACTGGCCGTTCCTGAAAATCATCTCCGCGTGACCGTTCTCCCCTCTCCTTATCCAGCTCGTTGGCAAAACGCGTGTATCGGAGAGCGTGTTTCCGTATGACTGGCTTTAGAACACAGCATTTGCCTTTAATTGGACGATGTTATAACACATCAGTCCAATTAAGAGGTGGATGGAATAAATCGTTTAATCAACGACAGTGATTTACATTCTTCATGGGCCCCTTCGAGATGTCAGAATAACGGCGCACGCCTGGTCTCTTATTCCTGTTCTTGCATTATCACGGTCGTGTTATCGCCGGGCGGACGTAAATCATTCACCTTCTGTCAAAAATACGCACGCGCACGGGTTGGGGTCAACTGATGGCGACGATTCTAACGATTGAATTTATTGAAAGACGTGTCCGCGCGAGGAGATGTACAATTTTTCAGGTCTAGAATTTTACTACTTATGAATGATGGTATATGAATCCATTGAAAAATCAAAGGTTTTATTATCTGAAGGTCTTTACTATCATTTTTTTTAACCCTCGTATAACAATGGCTAGATCACTTCGTTCAGTATACCTTGATGTTTTTATATGAAAGAGGATATGTCTGATGGAAGAACAAGATTCAATTTTTATATTATCTTTTACACATTCCTGTACCTAAATGGATCTAATTTTGTTATATAGTATATATGCACACAGTGTCGAGTATTGGTCAAATGTGACCCGGCCATCGGCTTCCACGTCCGTCATACTGGAGTTAATCCAACAGGATCTTCAATTCTATAAAGTCTTACATTAGTATACAACGTAAGAACTTCTCAGCATTATTATATTTTAACGAACATGTGGCATTATTATTAATATGTATATTTATGTCAGATATTGTTAGATTGCGAATCAATATACAAATTTACAATGTTGCGCATTAATATAGAGAAAACAACACAGTACAGAAGTCTACAACTGTCCACAATTTTCAGTTGTCCACATTAGTTCGATATACATATATACTGATGAGCAGAGAATGTACATGATATTATAGTCATATCTATCTATATCACCATTGGAGTCATTCCAAGTAGAAACGGTCAGTAATTGTCAGACACGTCAGTTACATATTCCCTATAGCGCACAGCTCATTGAATTCTAAAGTCCTATTATTTCGAAATCGAAATCAGTCAAAGTGTATACTAATTTTCCTTTGTTGGACAGAGCAAGAGGACAGTGTATTGAAATGTAATTTAAATTTTATGTTACTAATAGAAACTTTTCCAGCAAATTTTAGAAGCAAATAGTCCTTATTAATATAATTAATGTTATTACCGCATTCATCAAATTCAGCAAACGTTAATCATATTTATTCTAATGCATCCAACTCGAAGAATTACGAAATTCTACATTCCCACAAACAAAACTTCGTATGAAAGAATTTTCTTCTACATTTCGTCTTTGAACTTGTTCGTAAAATCACTACCTCGATCAAAAGCATGAATCCCAAACGAATCTGTATGCATAAATTCTCAATTGTTTGTGAGTTTGTGAGTCAAACCACAAACTACCTACAAACAAGACGGACGTCGCTTGTTGTTGTTGATTTTTAAAGCGGTAACACTCATTCCCCGCAAGATTCCCCGGCAGAGACAACACACCAAGTCGTGTAAATATTTATCCACCGGCAGAAACGTCGTACCTACCGCAATTGTCGATCAGAACATTGAAAGGCTCGTGGAGAGGCGCGCAACGTATACGGCGTTACACGAATAATCATTACTTTATAATGTTTACACGATGTGACTTTCAGTTTTCTGCGTGACTCTCGCGGCCCCGTGCGTCGTGAAAGTCTTCCAAGTCATCGAACGGACCACGAGAAAGCACTTCCAGCCAGGCCGGGCCGTTCGTCGATGTTTATGCAGTCACTGACAATTAACGTTAAGTGTAATGTCATAGTTCGCATTACGTCCGCAAAGAGGAAATCCAACGACGATTCTGACGTCCTCTACACAGTCTAATGTGAAAGTTCCGACGCGACACGGAACGAGACAGACGTCGTAAGTCGTAACATAAATAATACGAGGGGAAAATGTTTGTTTAACACTGTCCTTCTATGTACGCTAGTAATTTGTATTTTGTGCCGTGATGAAAAATTAGAAGCGCTACAAATACTGTGGGAAATGAAAATGGGGAGGAGAATAAATATGAATTGATTTAGATGAACGCGAAATTAATGATTTACCGAGAAATTAAGATAAGCAACAGTCTGTCATTTCCACGCGAAATAGGACACTTTTTGAAGCATCATTTCGAATTTTGTTCAAATTGGGATATATTGTAGTCTTTATCGATATATGAACGTATCTCGAAGGATTTTTGAAAATTTTTTAAACTATTGATTTTACAGCTGTTTGAAATTTAGGGTCAACCTTTTTCTAATAAATCATAACTATTGAACTAACAAACTGATCAAACTGAGCTCTCTGGATATTTACAATGAAGACACAAGAGTACCAAATAAAAATTATTTCAGTTAAAAGAAAATACATTTTAACCATTTATTTTGCAATTGTTTCAATAAATGTCCTGTTTTCATACCGGGAAAC
This sequence comes from Dufourea novaeangliae, assembly GCF_001272555.1. Taxonomy (NCBI): domain Eukaryota; kingdom Metazoa; phylum Arthropoda; class Insecta; order Hymenoptera; family Halictidae; genus Dufourea; species Dufourea novaeangliae. Next base: position 369,917 of record NW_015373883.1, on the reverse strand, counting down.
TATTTAAAGTTTTGAAAACAATTAATTGAAATGAACGCTGCATCGAATTACGAATCGTACTAGGCTAGTCGGTACAGCTCGGCCGATCGAGTAGATGGGCTTTGACGTAATGTTAACTACAATCAATTTTCATATGGCCAATTTTAAAGTCTCCACATTTTTTTTAACTTTGTTCATAAAGAGGACAAACAGGAGTACATCGTTAATTTGTTTTCAACTTTTCCATTGGATCCAACTATTATAAAATTGCATTTCTTTAAAACAATTACAAAATAAATGGTTGAAAAATATTTTCTTCTAACTGAAATACTTTTGATTAGGTACTGTTATGTCTCCACCCACAAAACTCATTTTGATAAGTTTATTAGTTCAACGGATAAATCATTATTCGACCGATTGAGCCGGTATGAATCGACGCAACATTCACTTCAATTAATTTTCATATGGCCAATTTTAAAGTGTCCATATTTGTGAAGATATTTCCATAAAGAGGACAAATAAGGCTATATCCACAATTTTCTACAAATTTTTAAATAGTTCCCCGGTATAAAAACAGGGCATTTATTTAAAGGAATTGCAAAATAAATGGTTAAAAAATAGTTTCTTTTAACTGAAATCATTTTTATTTGGTACTCTTATGTCTTCACTGTAAGTACCCGCAAAGCTCAGTTTGATCAGTTTGTTAATTCAATAGTTATGATTTACTGAAAAATGGTTGACACTGCACTGCAAACAGCTGTGGAATCAACAATGTAAAAAATTTCCAAAAATCCTTTGTGATACATTTATATATCACCAAAGACTACAACATATTCAAATGTCAATAAAATCCGAAATGTTACACTAAAACGTGTCCCACTACGCGTGGAATGCCCCAAAATGGAAATAAGGTTGAACATTTTTTTTAGGTTCGAATTTGGTTGTAGTTCTTGAGGGCAGATTCCAAGACCTTTTTACCTGTGATACATGAGAATTACCGTGATTTAATATTACCTGATTGACAGTTCGCAAAAAATTAGTGCATAGACAATGGAAGTGACGAACACCCGTTTTTGTTAATGTTCATCTCGATTATTAATCGGTCGTTGCTGTGACATATTTTTTAATTAAATATAATTCTTAGCCCGCAATATTTATATCACATTATCCTACTATAAGTATACGATGGTATAGTACCGGTATTGTTCAAAATAGTGATGTACATGCAGAATGTTCGGCTACTTGTGTCAGAAACCTTTAAGATTCAATGCGTCGAAATAAAACAAAAATAAAAAATAATGAATTTTCATTGGAAGCTTTGCTTTCAACTTATTAACAGTTAACAATTCGCCTGAAACCAGGAAACCTGCGCACAGGTGGTAAGCGTAAGGGTGACAAATAAATAAAACGGTTACTGAAAAAATATACCTCTTTACTTCACCTCTTCTCTTAATCGTAACAACTGCACGCGAGGCGGGACTACCTCGCGACAATTCATAAAAATCTTCATTCGCATTTATGCACGACATTAAAACTGGTTGTTTGTTCAAATCCACAAGGAAGATCACAGCGCACACATAGAATAAACATCAAATAATCCAACTTAACCTAAACTAAAATCCACCATAATACGAAGATTAAATTAATATTATAAAAGATGTACTTCTATTGCTGTTACGCAGCGACTATACGTATTCCCGTTGACGACTTGTACCACACTAAGGGGACGTTACCCAAATGTCACCTAAATAACACAAAAGTAATAATGGAAAAGGTGTTTGCTACCAAAATAACACCTTAAGGTGCTTCGTGCCAAATTCGAAAGACCAGATAAAATAAAATCTCTTAAATACCAGCTAGATCGGATGTGTATGCTTATTTAATTATGTATTATAAGCACTGCATTCAGAACTGGATGTTATATACACTATATTCCCTTCCCTATTATATCAAACGTCAAATGCGTATTCGTTAAATTATTTATTATACTTATGTAACCGATATTATAGTACAGTGATGAAATTGGAGTTTACAACAGTAGGTGACTAAATATTTCACAAATTTTATTTCTACAATCACTTGCTCCTATTAGTTATACCAATAAGCAATTCACTATTTTTCGACGGAATCAGTAATCGTTTCTATAGAAAGCAGGAAACTGTTTTATTGTCACATTTATAATGATTTTAATGATGAAGCAACAATTTAAAATCCATCGTCTCATAATTAATAATATGTTATTATTCAAAACAGTTACAAAATAAAGCCACCATAAAGTAATTACTACATTTAATAAAAAATAATTACAGACACACTTTACTTTGTTGTTACAGTTATAAATCGTTGTGAAATATTTGCGTTTTGTTAATAGAGGCTGTTGGTCGTGTTTCGAATTATACTGCAATATTAAATAATACGCAGAAATTTTATAACTCAAATTCAATTTTTTTCTTGTAGGGGAGGGGAGGCAAAATCCAATTTTTTTTCTGGTAGGGTTGGGTAAAATCCAATTTATTCTTGTAGGGTGGGGTAAAATCTAATTTTTTTTTGTAGGGTGGGGTAAAAGCCACTTTTTCCGTCCAGGGGGAGTGCCCACCCTCCCTGGCTGCGCCCACGCCCATAAGTAAAGAAGCAATGGTTAAATTTCGCAATATTACAAACGGTATATCGTTCCTTCGTTCATTGGCCGTTACGACCACACAGAATCGTAATTCCGAAACCGAAAATGGCGGGACCGACGCTGCAAAGAGAGTTAAACGTAGTAATGGTACAAGTCGGTACAGTCTGAACGATACAGGTGGTCGAAGGAAACGGCTAATGAGCCGCGAAGTCGAGCATCAGTTACGTGTCCGTTCGAATATCCAGCACGGCGTGTCCTCGTCGGCGATGGAAAGAAGATGAAGAGAAAAACAATAAAGAAGGGTAGGGACATTATTATGGCGGGTCGTGCGAGCATGCACGTCGATGTCGACGCTTTCCGTTCGAATTAATCATCGATACAGCCACGGAGTCGGTCGCTAATGCGGCCAGTTAGTCAAACCGTGCGTGCAACGATAATAATTATTGGTCAGCGATCTCACCACTTCGAATTTCTTCACCGCATGGCAAAGAACTCGAGAGAAGAGGCGACGAGTGGTTCTCGTTTCGAAATATGAAAATGTGTTTGATCGAACGCACTAAACGTCTATTATGTAAAATATTAATTTTGAACTAATATTCGATCGTTCTGTTATTTGAACAAAGTGGTCTCACAGAAACAGATAACTCCTCCTATTACAAATATATAATGTTTACAATGTACAGGAATCTCGTGATTATTGACTGATTCTTGATTCACGATTATTGTCCATGTCCAGGCGTTATCACTACCACTGGTGGGGGATGGGGGGGTGGAGGCCGTGGATCCCGGCAAGCGCATACTTTGTTGCGCCGGCGCCTCGCTGCGGCTTCCCATTCACGAGCCGACGACTGAATATTGGGAGCCCACAAAAAGATTATATTCCCGGGTGTCGGTGAGACAGTACTAATGCAACGATAAAACGTTGTTATTTTTGGTTCTTTATTAATGAACGTTTTTTTGAACATATTGGTGAGATTTTTCTGATTAGAATGGTACCAAGCACGACTTTACTTATGATTTATCAAGGGGCAGATTTTGTGTTATCTGAAGATCCACATGACACTAATAAAATTCCTCCAACATCAAGATCTTGTTCTGATGGGAGACTAGTTAAATCTTTAGACGAATGTTCTTATGGAACTCAAGAACGTAAAATTACGAAAATTATAGAAGAAAATTCTGTCAATAAAATCATTTTTGCTGCAAGGCTAGCTTTACGTTCAGAAGGCCAAAGAAATGCTGCTAATCTGGTTAACAATTTTCTGGCAATTACAATCCCATATGAACTCAATACCGCGAAAAAATAATTTAGACTCGAACCACTGTGCAGCGCTCTATCGATCGGTCGCGGCTGCGTGAAATACTGCGAGCGTTCTCGCACTCGTTATTTCGTCTGATTCTATGGAATATGAAAGTTTTTATGTCGTTTCTTTCGTATGGCACCGGCATCGATGTTAATTTATGTGCCGTGGTGTTTTCCGCTGAAAAGCAAACCGGTTTACGCGCGTACCGATTTCAGCGTCGCGCACGCCTTATGTAAGGTCTCTGTGCATTTTCCATCCGGCGAATTTGCATAAACATTCCGTGGTTCGGGTGAATACGTAGTTATCTTTTTGTCCATTCCCCACTTGCACAACGCCGAGGTTACGTAATCCTCCCGTTAAACGGGAACTTCGGTTATCCGAAAAGTCCATTTTCTTTGTTAAACTTTGCAGGTCTGTGAAGGACTTCGATAGAAGTGTCGAGCAATGTTTTTTGTTACTTTATGGTTCTTCCGGGTAAAAACATTCTAACCTAAGTAGGATCCGACTTAGTCTTGAACCGTAGAGATCCAACATCGAGCGCCAACGTGTTGAAGGTTAATGTGTGTTTTGACATTTTCCTGTACACCTTGAAAACTATTATGAGTATAAAAAAAGTGTTGCATTGAAAGTTTAATGGCTTTTTATGCTGTACACAACTATGCAATGATGTTTCCAAAAATTTGTTTCTTTATATTACTTCTTTATTTAAACACCAAATTTGTAACAATTTTATTGGAAAGTTTTATAGAGTATAAGAAGCTATTAAATTTTCATTGGAATAATTTGTTTATATCTATTATAGTTTTCCAGTTACAGAAGAAAATAAGAAAAGATACATTAATCTTTAACCCCCGGAAGATAGACGTTTTGGGTGAACGAATAGATAACGGTGTCTAGGTGCAGATAGATTCTTAGTTGTCTGTCCCTAGATCATTTTTGGAACGAATACTCTTCCAAACATGCTGGTCTTTTTACGAAATGCTAACATAAGCAACTGGATAATGTGAGAACGTCGAGAAATCCTGGTTAAAAATGGATCCAGATACCGCCGTTCCAGATTTAAGGGACGTTTTCACCCTGAAGAAAAGCAAAAAGTAGCAGAACAAACATTTGTATGGTACTTCTACTAAGACACCCTACGAAACTACAAAGTTTAAAAAAAAATCTGAATTTTCGGCTCATCAATGTTGTCTACTAAACTGAAAGAAATAACGATGACAGGACGACTTCTCAGTGGAAGTAGCGTAGAGGTTTAGCAAGACGGCCGAATTCTTGCGACAGTTCATCGTCGGATGCTCGCGGTCTCATGTGATTTGCATGCGAATGCCATACGCTTGAACGGCTGTCCTTCATCGACAATTGCCAATAAGAGGCATTCACGCGAGGCGTGACATAACCTGACGACTGCATCAACTGGAGACCACCTTGTAGCTAGTGCAGGTGTTGGATGGATGTCCAGATGAAACGTTTTTCCTTACGTTTTCTAAACTGAACAATTTGTGAACCTCCAGTACCATCTAAAAGTTTGAGGCTTTATTCCATTTGAAATGAAAGTAGGTATATTTTGTAGATTAATGAAAGAGTAGTGTACCTTCAAGAATGTGTGAATCTCCTACTCGGAACTGGATCATCTGACATCAAAATTTCAGGAACATTTAATTAATACATATATTGGTTTGTCTAGTCTTTAATCAAAGTACTTTGGGAAAAAATCATTTAAAATAAAATCGCAAATTTAAAAGAAAAATAATATGGTCATTGGTCTGGTCGTCATAGGTCAAAAAATATCATCAACTTGAATCCTGAAGGCACAAGCATGTTTTATATCAGTTTTAAGTGTTTAGCCTTCTCTTGTTTTTTTTAATAATTCTTTAAATAAGTGTTCATTGTGTTGTATATTTTCGTAATAATTGTATTCCTTTATCCTGCAAGAATACGACTATGGTATTATTGTCCGTTTTGTAAAATTATACATTTACTTCTTTATCGGGTCTGCATGACCCGAACACAATAGGCGTACGTATTTATGAACACAACCCTAGTAGCATTTATGGTTGGCCAATGGTATTCAACAGTTAGGAGTTAGTTGGTATATAGTCAGTGTTTTTGCCTACAAATTCCCAAAATATGGCCTACGAAGAAAAAGTTATAACATTTGCCAACGAATATCCAATGGTGGGCCAACAATTATTATAGTTGGTTAATTAACAAGAAATTTACAATGATAATACACCATTCGTCCCCTCAAAGTTTGCCTACATTTAAATATCGTCTTGAAGACGTCAGAAACGTTGCTACAACCAACAATTTGTTATTATATTTCAAATTGCTTTTTTTGTTTTCTTATTTATGAAGATACTCACAATTTGTTACTGTCGCGCAACACATTTGACATTTGACATTTTGTAAATATAGAGTCAGGGGACAGAAGATTGGAAATAACTTAATAATTATTTGTAATAATTAGCTACATATATAAATTGTGCAAAATAAATTATAAAAGTTACATTGCTGGTAAAACACTTGTTTACCTGTTTAATATACATGTACAATTTATACATGTATATAATTATTATAACAAGTAATTATTATAAATATTATTTCCAGTGTTATACTCATTCCAATATTTGTAAAGGATTTTATGGAAGTGTATTAGTATAGCCAACTGTCTTCCTGTTGTTGGTTTATTTTAGATAGGCAACTATTAGTCCTACAGAAAGAAACCTCCAGTTGGCCCTTCGTAGTATAGTGACGCGGCTCTACGTTGGATACCTATGACTGTTGGCCCCTAACTGTTAGCCAACCAATAGTGCATCAAAGACTCGTCAAAAATGCCAACAGTACTTATTACTAGGGAATAGAAGGGTTAAAGATTCAAAATTCAATTTGGCCAAATATTCCTGGCCCATACAGTAAACCATTTGCTGTACTGGCCGTCTCCAAAAAGTCAATTCAATGCCGCCGAATTTTCTATACCTTCTAACCACAGACGACCCTTTAAGTTTTACACTATTCACCGATGTCGCTCCGTGAATCGTCGTTCGCGGCTTGGTAATTCCCCTCATAAATTTCTCTCCGTCCCCGTGCGGTAAGTGTCCGTGATAGTTGCGGGCACGCATACCGTGGTACCGCCAGTGGAACACCATAATGGAATGCCCATTAGTTCTGGATAAGTGGGTTAATTGTGTATGAGTTTCGAGGTGCACGCCGGCTTCAGTGGTGCCGGCGATACGTAAAAATCGTTTTACGCCTCATGGCTACCGAAAGGGAAAGGTGTCGTGGGTACCTTGATAGGGGGAAGGGCGGGGGGGTGGGGGAATTGCCCAACGTGCATTCTATGAGGTCGTATCGGAACTGGATTAGGTGTTATCGCAAGAGCACCTAATTAACAACCTGCCCCGGCGCCTTGCGAGGCGGGCTGCACCATCTTTGACGAAGGTATCGATAACGTCGATGACTTCTGCGTGTCAGACACAGAGCACGCGCGCGCGCATACCTTCTTCATGTTTTTTTTCTCTCTCTCTCTCTCTATACGCTGTATTGTCTGACAGGTTACGACATACTTTTCGTGCCACGTAACTTTTACGTAGGGAAGACCAGGGCTAGTTGACTAATGAGGTTAGTTGACCGACTCCCTTTAACTATTAGTATTATTGCATAAATAGTGCTTTTATTCGCGATATTGACAAATATGAATGACTATCTCGACAGAAACTCGCGTGTTATATCAATGAGAATAAAAAATCTAAAAACATCGGCGATGAGAAAATATTTTTCTTCTGACTATTTATGAATTTCTGTCCATTAAGAGGGGGTTTTACCATCTGGGTTCAAAAAAGTAGGTAATATTTGCGAATTTTTTCTATTAATTCTAAATAAAAAATATATTTTGGTTAGTCGTATGACTCCATTGTACTCGTTTTTGGTACGTTTGGCAACGTTGTTTTTACACGTGTATCTATATACGTGGTGCATGTTGTTTTCCCACGTAATCAATATACAGTGTTCTTATATGTAAAGTTAATTATATTCCCGTGAATTATAATTTAGAAAATTAGAATTCACTAAAACACAAAATAAGTAAAATATTTTTTAAATGTATTTGTATTTCGCGGGTATGACCCTACTGCAGCAACGTTGCCAAGTCCTCCGCATAGTCCCAATAACCATCCAATAACCTACATATCCTAGACTTTAGTGTCAAATATCTTCCTGGAATGTTCGGCTTGATACAAGATTTAGTTTATTACCAAAAAGCTCAGGATTTATACTTTCAGTACCTAGTTTTTAGTTAGCAGTTTTAATTTCTGTGAATAGAAAAGATTATACTTCCGGTAAGAAATCGTAAAACTGCCATAAGAGCTGTGTTGACATCACAATTTTTGACAAACATTTTCTTATTTATTTCATCGTCGACCGAGTCTCAACTTTTTTGTGTGTGTATTTCGTTATAATAAACAATTTGTGTGAATTTTATTTAATTATCTAGTCTTTCGAATTTGGCACGAACCACCTTAACACGTGACCCGACCTAAGCCTTCCATTTATGTCAAAAAATAATTCAGAGGAATTTTGTTTATTGTTTCCCTTTTCAAATAATTAAAAATTGTACTAACTGCAAAAATAAATCGGATTAAAATTGTTAAAATGGAACGAAGTATCGTTCGTTATAATCAAGCGTTCGGTGGGATTAAATGATATTTAACTTTACTTAGAGTGAATTTAAATTTTGGAAGATTTATGTATTTTATTGTATATTGCGCTATTCAACCAAGAGAGCCCTCGAAAGTTCAATAGCTCTGGGCCACAATAAACCTTAATTCGGGCCTGTGTAAAATCTATATTTTTTAATTTATGTAACCCTGAGACACCACACTAGTGCGAATTTGCACAAGCGAAATAACTAGCATTAACGGTTTCAAATTTTCATAGTTAAAAATTTGTTATTTCTCACTTTTGCAATTATTACCATTGAATATGATTATGAGTTCAATTCGATTTTATTCTCTTTCAGTTCTTAATCGTCAAAAATTCAAAATTCTAATTTGCACTAATTATTTATTACTTTATTAAATTATTTCTTTCTACTTTTCAATGAGTTTCCTTATACTATGCAGTTATATGTATGTATACAACTTTAATTTTTTTGGCTAATAAAGCAAATTTAATTGCTTTTAGATGGATTTTGTATTCGAAGTTTTTTCTTTATACGGAATATTCTAGGGATGATAGGGCAAAGTTTAATTAAATTGGTAGAGGCTGCAAAATTTTTCAATCGAGGTAGTATAATTTTTTCATAAGTTTGATACAACGTAAGGAAGATACAGTTTGTACTCGTTGAGTAACTTACATAAAATAAAACACATAATTTAGGTTTATGGAACTTGCAGATGTGATACTGATATTTAATTTTACAAGTAATGAATACAAATTAATGCGAAACTTCGGAATAACCAGGAGATGATTGAAATCTAAGGAAATGAGAATATTGCGATGGAAAGTACTCTCGAAGATTGTGGAGCTTATATAAGGACGACGAGTATGCAAATATTCTAAACTGGTGAAAACGCTGTCTTTTCTCTGACGTTAAGGAGAACCCGTATTTCTGTGCTTAATACATTCTGACTCATACAAGTGTACAATGAAGAGTGTTAGTTGAAAATAGAACGACACTTAAAAATAATATAGAAAACAATTTAATTGTATTATGTATTTCCAAATTGTTTTATGTATCATTATATTACAGTTAGACTACAAATGTTTATGTATTTACAATAGGCAGCAACCGAGAAGAATACAGTCAAATAAAAATTGTTTCTTTTTGTTTTCTTTTTAACTAGTAAAGTAATTAGGAGGTAAAGTAAATTTTTATTTAATTTCTACTGTATTATATTATGGATTTCAAATTATCTAAATTTAAAAAAATTGATTATAATGTGTAAAAATAGCAAAATTCCTATTTCTGCAATATTTCAATTTGACTACGATATACATACAGTGACTCCCAAAAATATTCGGACACTACTGTATGACTAACTTTACGGCTTGATATTTCGATTATTTATAAAGCAATCGCTATGGTTGTTGTTTCTGGCAATAGGTCATTTATTAATATTTATAAATGTGTGTCATTTATTTTAAAAAATTACATACATTGCATAATAAAAATTATTAAAACAGATAATGTCGTATTTTCAACTCACAAAAATATTCGGACACGTATTATATTTCTTTGCTAATCTCTTTCTGGTAACCCGATATTCCAAGAAGCAAGGATGTTTTGTTTACAAACAACGTCTAGAGGAGCATTAGATGTCCCTGCCGTTTCACTACTTTCAGTAACAAGCGTGAGTTTCTCCAGAATGGGTCGTTACAATGGAAGAGTAGCTAGAAAAAAACCATTTATCAACGAAATAAATAGGAAGAAACGGATAAGCTTTGCAAAAGAGCTAATTTCTAAGGATGAAACATGGTGGAAAAACGTAATATTTGCCGATGAAAGCAAATTCAATTTTTACAATTCCGACGGAAGAACTATGGTGTGGCGGAAAGCGAATAAAGAGTTTGCTTTCAAAAATACAAGAGGTACGGTGAAACACGGAGGAGGCAGTGTCATGGTCTGGGGCTGCATTTCGTCACACGGAGCCGGGAACTTAGTATTCATTGATAGTATCATGGACAAAACGCTGTATTTAAATATACTAAAAAATAATTTAGTTCAAAGTGCTGATAAAATGGGGATCAGTAATAATTTTGCGTTCTATCAAGACAACGACCCCAAGCACAAGGCACGCATTGTGTAAGAGTTTTTATTATATCGTTGCCCCAAAATTCTTCATCCCCCACCACAATCACCGGACCTTAATCCTATTGAAAATGTATGGAATGAATTGGATAGAAAAATTCGGCAAACTGCAATTTCTTCAATGGCAGAATTAAAACAAAGACTCAAAACTGAATGGTCGAATATAACAGTGCAATATTTAAACAAAATTATAAATAATATGCCAAATAGATTAAGGCACGTTCTGAAACAAAAAGGTTACGCCACGAAGTATTAAAATTATTTTATAATAGTAAAATTACATTAAATGAATGGTAAAAATTAATGTTGTCCGAATATTTTTGTGAGCCAAAAGTGAAACAGTTTTTCTTTTAATAACAATTATTATGCAATGTATGCAAATTTTTCAAATAATTTATACATGTTACTCAACAGTAATAAATGACTTATTATTAGAAAAAATACCTAGGGCAATCGATTTGTAAACAATTGAAATACCAAGCCGTAAAGTTAGTCGTACCGGTGTGTCCGAATATTTTTGGGAGTCACTGTACATATTCTGACCTAACGTGAGACTAACAAAGGATAGTTCAGAATATTAACAACTTCCTTCTATGCGAAGATTGCAGATAAGATTTCATGACGATAAGACAAGACAAAATTTACACATAGTTTTATGCATTCTTCCTCTTCTGAAATCTGTGGGTTTTTACGACTTAAGAAATTCATACGTCTAAGTGAGTTCCGGTTGAAAAGTCAACTACTCTTTATCAGTTCCTCGGTGTACATTTTCTAGAAATGACGACAGCGTTTATTATAAATATTAAGACAGTTAACCC
>NW_015373883.1:351634-358361 GCF_001272555.1 Dufourea novaeangliae | reverse complement strand
GTCGTGTACTCGTACACAAAGTTTAAATATGTTGATATTTTGATTTGACGGCCAAATTAATACAAACTATTTATTCAGATATATAAAATCCATGTTATACGGCATAAATATACTTCAAATATGTATATTTCGTATCTATTAAACTAATTAAATTAATTTTTTAACGAACACAGACGGGTACTGTCAGAACACGGTTCAGTTCATAACGCAAACCACTAGTTTATTATTACTGTTATTATTATGAAACAGGCCAGCATATTCTTTATTTTATAATAAATGGGAAGTAATTATAATCATATGAAAATATAACACAGGCACTTACAACAGAAAAATAATACATATTGTGATTGGACAAAATTGAAGCAGTTGTTTTATTATTTATGATCGATAACTCGCTGAAGATTATAAGGGTATTTCACGTAACTTGACCACCTTAAATATATCGCTTATTTTGTATGATAGAAAAAATATCAGGGGAGAAAAATATTCTGTTCGAAGGCGCCAATACGGTGATGGGCCGAATTTTTTTCTCAAGGTCATTTTTTTCGAGATTTCAAGGTCCTCGATTTTTGTTTTAATGGGACTACATATTTTCACTAAAATACTCTTATAGCATATAAAAAAACAAATCCACCGAGGTGCAATATGTTGACCTTCACGTGACCTTTAGCGAAAAAATCATGAAGTGTTTGTCAGTTAGCTCAGTACGCGTTCCGGGACGGTAAATGAAGGAATTTCCATTTCATTGGAACAGTGTACCGTGAAATTGTCCCTGGTGCTTGTGAACAGACATTCGTATTCTCCTTTCATCGGCAGAAAACATGCGACAAAGGGTTCTACATGAATGTAGATCAATTACTGCAGAGCAACTTAAAAAAATGTACAGCAAGAATTTATTTACCGCCTCCAAAAATGTATCCAGATTCATGGTACACATTTTGAACACCTTCTAAAATAAAGATTTAACTAAAGACTGTTTCAATGAAATTGAAATTCCTTCATTTACCGTCCCCGAACGCGTACTGAGCTTACTGACAAACATTTCATGATTTTTTCGCTAAAGGTCACGTGAAGGTCAACATATTGCACCTCGTTGGATTTGTTTTTTTATATGCTATAAGAGTGTTGTAGTGAAAATATGTAGTCCCGTTTAAAAAAAATCCGATGACCTTGAAATCTCGAAAAAAATTATCTTGAGAAAAAAATTCGGCCCATCACCGTATTGGCGCCTTCGAACAGAATATTTTTCTCCCCTGATATTTTTTCTATCATACAAAATAAGCGATATATTTAAGGTGGTCAAGTTACGTGAAATACCCTGTATATTGTAGGTAAAATATGCATAAAAATTTCAATACATATCTCGAATTATAAGAAAGTGTTAGTATTGGTATTGATTCTCAAATTTTATGTGGATGATGTAGTATCTTCTCTTTCAGTATCATCTAAACAAGAAATACACATTGTGTTTGCTTTAGAGTACTTCTTGCATACAAAACTTTAAAATGCCTCACATTTGGTTTTTGAATAATAAGAATTGGGTATTATTCGAACATTTGAAATAAACATTCCTCTTAGATTATTAGATGATTAAATTTTTTTTAAGTCTTCGTGTAATAGGGTCATTCCACGAAAAATGGAACACTTTTTGGAGCACCATTTCGGATTTTGTTCGAATTTGGATATGTTGTAGTCTTTAGCCATATATAAACGTATCTCGAAGGATTTTTGAAAATTTTTTAAACTATTGATTTTACAGCTGTTTGAAATATAGGCTCAACCTTTTTTCAATACATCATAACTATTGAACTAACAGTGGAGACATAAGAGTACCAAATAAAAATTATGTCGCTACATCAACTGCAAGACAATGTTTTACAAAACAACGAACTATGTAAATTTCAATTTTCCATATTGGTTTAGAAACACTAAGGTTTATAGGGTGCGATAATTCGCTATTGAGGAGAACGGGCGGAACGATAACACGAAACCGAAACACATAGTAATAACTACTTGCTTCGGTCACTGCCTGTATACCTGATAAATAAGTTAAGACTTCTTCTGGGAAAATATTGGGAAACAGTAAATGCTCCGTGAACGTACCATAAACCGATGTTAGGGACAACCGGCAACCGCACTGCTCCACCACACTGCAGAATGCGCAGCATGGTTTCACTATCGTTCAATTTAGAGACACTTCCAAACTGTATTTCAACCTAGACAAAGTGTCATATGATGTAAAAATGTCCACCAGAGGAATACATATGTGTGCTAGATAGATTCCATCACGGTAAAATGATTTTTTTCGCGAAAAACTGACCTCCGTGTACTCAGTACACGTACGCGCCCGCCAGCGGGTTAAGGAAACATTATAAACGTATTCAATAGTAACCACTGCATACGAAATGTTAAAATTCTTTCTAGTAAATAAAAAATTATATTCAAGTTTACATGACCTTTGTTAGTATAAATAAAATTATACTAAATATACCACTGTCACTTAAAACCTGACTGCCTAAAAGTAAATCTTTAAATTTGAAGTTCATATTTAAAAAGGACTATTAATTGTAATATTTTTGATAAATAATTTGTTTGTTAAAGAACGAGTTTATATCAGATTATTAAATAACCATTCGAGAAATTTGCTGTTAAGATTGCTTAGAATTTTCAAAGTGTAGGTACACATAAGGACCATCAGTAAAATTTTATCCGAGTCCATCATCTATTTTAATTAATTCTAAACAGTCTTTAAATAGTGTTTCTATTCAACGAAATAGTTCCTCGTAAAAATTGGAGGAATTCAAACACTTATTTCTGTTGAATAATTAAACACCAGCTTATGTCGAAGTGGATGTGTGCTTCCATCAAATATCATTCAGCAATAAGTGGGCTGCACAACTAAGAAGTTTACAGTTAAGCCTTTCGGCGGTTTCAAGAAGAACCCACGCATGAATGAAAATAGTTGACACGTCTTAATACTGTCTTACTTGGCGGAACGTGGCCTTAACACTTAACCTTACCCTACCTATATCCACTTTCGAAATGTTAATTGTTAATTTTAAATTTATAACGTAAAAGACTGAATTCCTAAATGCCAATTAACTGTAGAAACGTGGTAATAAATTAGAAGATTTCAATGGAGCACGAAGTAATTAAGATATTGATTTTTATGAGTTCCGTCTGTAAATTATAATATTTTGTATTAAACACTTAACGAAGTATACGAAATTCAGTTATGCAAGCACCGTTGCTTCAGAAACTTTATAAACAAACTTATTTTCCGAACAATGTCATTTACGTAAATATATTTCGATTAATTTTATAATACAGAATGTATTTATTAAAATTACTCGTATCACGGGTGCAAAAATGTATCAGAAAGAAGGATGCAATTTGATAACTTACTTTTCCTTAATAGTATAAAAATATGTGATTATTATAAATCTAAAAATATAATGGATACTCCTTCTAGTACCTGAAATTCTTAAATGTAAACATCATCCGACATTGCATACACCAATATGAATAAAATGGTGTCAATTCCCGAACAGTATTCAAAATAATCTTCTCGATTATTGTCTGGCTTGTTCTACACGTTTATTGTCCAGGCGTCATCCCCACCACGGAGGGGGAGGGGGGGGGGCTCTTTGCTTTTGCTGCCAAGACTCGGGTTTCGGGCAATAAACGAATTTACGAGGGTCTGAAGCATTTCTCCCTATAAGATTATTGTCCCGACGTGGACCCGATTTTGAGACGATAATCGAGAGGAGCCTGTATCTTGTGAAAAGATTCTACCAACCATGTAAAACATTTACAATAAATATAATGCAGATTTTATGCATTTATCTATAAATATGAATGTACAAAACAAAATACAATAAAATTTTTAATGGAAATTACCATAACTTTTAGTTTATTTCAAAACCAATACCACTTTTAATCCTGAGACACAACACTATTACCAATTTGCACTAGCGAAACATTGCTTCGTCAGTCACATTCCATCTTGCTAGTATAACCGTTTCAAGCTTTCATAGTGGAACAATAATTTCTCACTTTTACAATTATTAATATTGAATTTTTCAAGAAAAATTTACCCTAAAGAATATGTAATGAGTTCAATTTACTCTTATTCTCTCCAAGTTCTCATCATAAAAAATTCGAAACCCCAATCCGCGCTAGCATGTTATTTAAGTATGCTGAGGTGGGGTGTGGTATTTGGGAGTTAATAAAAGAAATGAATTTCAAACATAATTTCAGTTGAATAAATCAATCCATAAAAACCTAAATTCAGATAAAGAACCGCAGTTTAATAATAAACATTACACGTTACCATGAAATCCTAAAGAAACAGAATAGCCCGTTCATGAACTTCCTTGCCAGCAAAGATCAAACATCTCAAATCACCATAACACTACTAATAAAATTGTAAATCATTGAAATCAAAATCCAGCCAGCAAGCCAGCGAATCGTATCGAGAAGCCGATATTCACCGCGATGTCATTCTGCGGCGCGGGTCTCAAGACAATGTTACGCTATCGTCCATTATCCATTGTTGCCTATGCGCATACGTGAACCGAAACCGATTGAAAAAAGAGCCAGCCACGTGCGTCGGCTCGATCTTCCGGAACTCGAGAAAAAACCGGCAGACCGTAACGCACAATCAATATTCATAAAGGCGCGCTCGCAAACAAGTAGGGTGAAGGAGGGGGGAGTAGAGAGATCGAAGCGGAGAGTCCAATTAAGGCACCAGGAAGAGGGAGATTTCTCGGAGAGTTAGCGCGAAGGTAGCGTACGCATGTAAACGCCGTCCTCTACGTATGTATTTAGATCGTGCCGTGCCTAACCTAGGCCCCCCAAGTCCAGATTTATTATCCAGCGGAACGTAGGCAGATCGCCCACCACTACCACCGGACCCGTGGCTCTTCCCACGCGTCCCTCATTCGCCGATACCTACTTAGTCCCATCGGAGGTTGCTTTAGATCGGGACTAAGAGTCCAGCCACGAGATCGAGCCCGTCGCGCACAACGGTCCAGAACGATGTTTTAGGGAGTTGAAATTGTAGTACGCAATATGTCTGCAAAAATAACGGGTTGAAAATATACAGGCTGGCCCCAATTAGACTGAAGGATGTAAAACAAAAGTAACTTTTGCAATTCACATTTTTTCTTTTATTTTAATTTCAGTAATTGTAAAGCTGCGTCTACACTATATAGCAAAACAGTGTTATACAACAAAATGTTGTATAACCTTGTTATACAACGTGTTTTTATAACTTGTTATAAGACTATACCTTTCAGACAAATCTGTAACAAGTTTGTATAACATTTCGCGTCTCACTAGATGGATAACATATAACTTGCTATACACAGTGGACTCTAACTATATTGCCACTAAACATATTGCCACGCGAGACACTTCCCCTTCACACGTACTTTCGAGCACACAAATTCGCCCACTTACTACGTTGCGTACGCCGGCGCACCAGCATGATCTAGCTTTTGCGCAGGCGCTGAGGCCGAGGCTATGACGACAAAACTTAGCATGGAGGGGGCTCTGAACTCATTGCCATTTTACTCCCCTACAGCCCCGATCATGGCACTATACTTAGAGTCGACTGTAACACGAAAAATGTTATGTAACATCACGTTATATAACATTTTTCTTTCAGTTTTTCTAACAAGTTTTACAACTTTGCTATATAAGATGTTATGTTACATAGTGTAGACGCAGCTTTATACTAATCGATTTGCAATTCTATGAAATCTGACGTTCATTCACGTTAATAACTCTGCTAATAATGAATCGTTACTCTGTTGCAGTCAAATAAACACAACTACATGGTAGAATTCAATGTGCTAGTACCGGCAGTTTTTCGCGAATATCTCGGAAACTAAGTAACACCCCCCGTTATATTTATAGGAAAAATTTGTTCAAAATGTCGAGTTTTATAACATATCCAAAAATGATCAAAATCAAAGGGTAGGCAGCTTTTCTGCAGTTTGACCCGACTTTCTACTGTGCTACAAATGAAGTTTTCATCTCCTAAAATAGCGTTCTAAACCATTGGTGGCGTGGTAGTATTAAAACACCGTCACGATTTCGCGTCTACGCCGCCAGGTATGTGGCTAGGTATGCGCGGGAGCGCTCGCTCGCTCCCGCGCATACCTGTCCCAGAGGAAAAGTGTAGCGAATTAAGTAATCGGTAACCGTGAACACATCGGATGTCTTTGGTCTTGCTTCGGCTCGCTTCGGCGGATTCTCTTGTCAGATAGTACAGAGGCGTCCCAATTATCGGACTCGGGCTGCAAAGAGAGCGGAGAATGAGAGCCAAGTTTTCTTTCAACATTTACATGTTCCAGATTCTATTTATACGTTTTATAGATTGCTGGGTTGTTGATTTTGCGGAGGGATATGTGCCCAAGTACGTTCGACTGAATTGGAATGAATATAAGGTATAGACAGTGAACGTACTTGTGTTGAATGTGTACTACATGAGATTTTGTAATTACCATGTAGTTATAATATAATATGTAAAGTGTATGATAAACTAGTGATCTTTTAATTTCAATAATTGTAAAAGGAGTGTTATATAACATTCCTTTTACACGTTTTTTATTAGTATTTTCAAACTGCACCCACATAGTACAAGACGCCTTGAAGACGGCTTAAAGGCACCTTGGACCTAAAACAGCCGTAAAATAGGCGTCTTTAAGGCGTCATGTGC
>NW_015373883.1:216118-351615 GCF_001272555.1 Dufourea novaeangliae | reverse complement strand
GCATTCCTGTGTTCTCCAACGCAATCACGACTTCATTTTCTTGAATCTATTACCTACCTTGTAAATTCGTATCAGTGAAACCTTATTTATACTATGGAACAGCGAAACGAACACTTCGAAAACTGAAATTTATTATCCAGTATTCATTTGTCAAACTATGACAAAGTTCGATTCACACAAGAAATTAACTATCAAAATAAATTACTGTAATTTAACAAGACTTCAAAATACAGATAAAATGAGACACTCGATCAAGGGATCTCCTGTTAATTTTATTCCGGTACATATTAATTAATATTCAATCCGAATTAATACGTACAACCAAACTCTCATAGCGATAGTTTACGTGATTTTTTTTCTTTTGGAGGAACCTCCTTGTAACAAACCGGAAATCGTCGCGACGCCATACATTTGTTATTCCAAGCGACTTACTTCCAGTTCGCGTATTACATGTTCAGCTAGATACGACCGGTAGGAAGAGACACATATAACAAAATGACCGATCGGAAAGCGGCGCTAACTCAGCAGGTTAACCCACACGATCGGCCCGATCGCGTCATCTTTTTATATCCTCCACTGGATGACGTCACACGACAAACCCGAGAAGCAGGTTAAGGACCTATAAATCGATTTGAATGCCCCTATATCTGGACGCGTGCTTTAATTCGGCAATATATACGCTGCGGTGTCCCTCCTCTTTCCTTCAAAACCGAACTGACCGCCCACTTTCGACCGACCGATCATTTCTAAAGAAGATTATCCGATCGATTTGCATCGAAAAAAAAAAGATAACGGTTCACCAATCGTCTCCGATGTATCGTTAAACCCAGATTCTACATTCAATTAACGGCTGGTTAAGATCGATCTCTATATGTATGTATACAAGGTGTCCCACCTAACTCTGCCAGCCTTAATTATTCTCTTATTTTGTCACGGTACAAAAAAATGGTTCGAGAGGAAGTTAGCGCATTCTAGGGGGGAAATTGGGCTATGAGATTGAAGGTCATCTCAAGGTCATTGACAAGGTGATTGAATGATCTTTTTTCATTTTTTTATTCCAGTATCTTCAACTTGTTTATTTCAATCTTCAAGTTCTTTAATATTATTTAATAAAATTTCTTTCCCCTGACCGCAGAATGACGAGATACGGAACTAGAAAAGTCAAAATTTTGTAGGCTTTACACAAAATACAAATCGAGGAAACATTATACAGGGTGTCCCAAAAATGTCCTCCGACCCGGAAATGAGGCACTCGGGGGGTGAATTGGAACAACTTTTTCCTTAGGAACAATGTAATCTGAGGCTTCGTTACCGAGATATTAACGAAAAACTGCGACCAATCAGAGTGCGAGTTTACCAGCCGAGTTCCCGCGCTAGCGGTGGCTACGTGCTACGCTTGTACTACGAAGCTCCAAACAAGTAGGTCAGCATGCATCGCAGGAAACTGCGTATAATAGCAAATAAAAAAGACGTAACAAATAAAATCATACTTTTTATCATCTGCTGTTTGTTATTTAAAGAGATTCATGAATGAAACGTAAATGTAGGCAAATTATGTGTAACGTAAAAAGACGAATGCACATTTACATTTTTGTAAATTCCTTTTTACGAATTTGTAAATTTCCTTTTCAAATAACGTGTGAACGAAACAGTAATGTAACAGAGAATGAACGAGAAGTGATCGTAATTCGGTATTGGTATAAAAATTCATAGTTTAATAACGGTCAACAATGTTACTGATAATGAATAAGTTTCTTCAAAAAGCCCGAAGAAAAAGTTAGGTACAGAAACTTGCAGAATTATCGCCGGAAATAAGCCATAGCTTGCGTTAAATTAAGAAAATAATAATTAGCAATAAATTGATTAGAACTCACCCTTTCGGAAATTCACCTGCAGTTTGCAAAAAACATATGTCACTAGGTCACTGAATCGATCCTGGTCATCGACGGCCGAAACGGTTTATGGCAGGGTATCGCCCAGTTCGCAGGTGATCACAGGTATCCCTCACCAGCCGAAGTTAAGGGTTGTAACGTCAAGTGCGTCCTGGTTATTCCACCGAATACGTACTCACTTCACTGCACGACCACTAACACTGATCACCCGACACAATTACTTAATGTATTGTTAATCCAACGTGTTGTTCCTACGTTAGGAAAATTCGTGGCCCCGGAAAGGGTCGATTGTTTTTAATTTTTCAGATGTTTTACGTAACCAAACACTTGCACAGCAACACCCGCATATCCGTTATTCTGTAAATACCACCATAACATTGCGTAATACTCCCGTGAACTGAACATCTCTGTCGCCCGATTGCTAACCGACTGACAGAATTTTTCCTCTACCCCCAAGTAGTTTCCCATTGTTACATTATGAGTTCACTTCCACCGCGACAAGATTTAGGTAAAAAGGAACCAACGGTTCTAGGATAACACGTGCTTTGCAGAAGTGCAAGGAAAGTACCGTCGCACAGTATCACCAAGGCGCGTAGCTCGTTAATTTATTGCCAGGGTACCTACTGCTTCGAGATAGGAAATAGACATCACGTGCATCGGCTTGAGAATGTCCGAAATAAAGAGGACCACCAACGTGCCCGTTGCTTCGAGTTGAAAAGTACAATGTAATTGTTTTCCTCGAGGAGCAGGGAAAATACTTTACCGACACGTGTAAGTTGACGTTGCTTGGCCCTGGCCGACCACCCTTGTAGAGGCCGGAGCGGAATTTTCGGTTATTTATGGCTCAAAATCTTCGGCTTCGTAGCAACCGTGAACTCACAACAGAATTGACAATCGACAATTTTATTACAACTCTGTGAAATTGTAGTTCTCATGAAAACATTTCATACTTGTTTTTTCCTGTAAAATGTAAATATGTAACGTTTTATAGGGGGTTCCATTTAAAATTATAAAGGTCCCCCCCGCCCCTTAAAGGGGAAGGGGGCGCCACTTCACGTTTATGTAGTTAGAAAGGCCCTTCATAATATACGCGGCATGTTTACAACCTGCATTATATATTACATTTTTTCTAAATGAAATATTTACAACCAGTTCCTTGTTCTGATTTGTATTGATAGTTTTAAATGTTTGTCGACCGTGCGAAACTGTCCGTGAGTTAAAAATCTCCAAATTGATGGTGTAATTAAGAAACGATCGCTGGTTTTATCGGCGAGCGAGGTGATGATTCGTTTTTTGTTTGCTTCCTTCTTTTGTTTCGTTTCACTGTAAATATTTAACACCCCGAGTAACGAGTGTCGAATGTCCCACTTAAAATCACCGGTGCTCTACAAACGACACGATAATAATTTCCCCGATATCCCCTACCCGCAACTAACGCTTATAATGTCATAAGCCGGTGGCAGTTTTACAGAAAATAATCACTGATCACCGTCGCCGCCGCCGTCGCCGCCACCGCGCTCGTCGGAATGATCCGTCATCACAGAAAATTATAATGATTATGCGTCACCCTACGCAAACAACCCCGTCATCTTTTAATTTCTCGGCATCGATACCGCTCGACTCTCTCGATTACCGCCTGAACAATGCTGCGGGCGCAGTAAAAGTAATGGCGGGGCGTAGACGGGGGGAGGGGGAAGAATAGAAAAAGAAGCGAACAAGGAAAGAAAAAATACACATCGGACGAGACCATTACGTGTAATCTCGATCGCATAATGGCATAATGACACAAAATACGATCATCGACTGTCATTTCGATCGAAACATTTTACCATTTCTCGACTTTGTCACATCGAGGCATGAGGCATGACGAATGATATTTGCTGTCTGTTAATTTGAGAACGGTGTATTGTATTATTATTTCCTAGCCAGGGGAAGTAGTCGTATCGTTTTTAAAATTAGGCTATGCTCGCATAAATTCATTTGTTTATAATTTCTTCTGTCTCTTTCGTTTCGTTCTAATGTGAAGTCGATGTGTAATGACACCAGAAATTGTAACAGAAGTAATAAAGTCAGAGTAGATTCTATCCGAGTGATTATTTAATAATGGTCTTCTTGGGTGTGTATCATTTAAATAGTCACTTCTTTAACTAGATAATAACACATCTTAGTTGTTCCATAATATTTATATCATTGATGAAGTCAAATATACTGAGAGACGTCTACACTACACTGATGATTACACTATGTATCGTGCTAAGTGATGTTTATGCATTTATATAACATTGTAATCTGCAAAGCACGATAAAAAAAGGACCCGAATGTAGTGCAATAATGTCTGTATGTTAGTATTAACTGGTTGACTGTTCAAAAGGTCATCCCACGTCTAGCTTGATATAATAAAAATAAAATAGTCCAATACACTGGAAACTGGGGCTCTTACTGTTGCTCGGATTTACGGATACCCGATCTCGAGTTCTCTGATATCCACTCAATTTCGATCCGACTAACCGAATATTTCCAAGTATTCGGATGCTGCCAAATTTTACATTAATAAATTTACTTAGTTTTTGTCTTTTCAATCTGAATTCAAGCGTATAAGTAAAAGCTTCATATTTGAGTAATCACGAAAGAACACTCAAGTAGGTACTCAGATTCAAGTTCGAATACTATAGTACTTACTCAGATTCACATACGGTTCACGAATTGGAGTTCGGGTTATAACAAGTGCTGCAAGTACAGTAGACTCTAACTATATTGCCGTGGTCGGGGTTGTAGGGGAGTAAAATGGCACTGAGTTCGGAGTCCCCTTCATGCTAAGTTCTATCGTCATAGCCTTGGCCTCAGCGCCTGCGCAAAAGCTAGATCATGCTGGTGCGCCGGCGTGCGCAACGTAGTAAGAGAGTGAATTTGTGTGCTCGAAAGTACGTGTGAAGGGGAAGTGTCTCGCGTGGCAATATGTTTAGTGGCAATATAGTTAACCTAACTATGTTCGTAACAGAAGTCATGACAGAACTAGATAATATGCGTCACAGAACAATTTCCGTAATATCAATCATCACCGAGTCCCATCCACAGACACTTCTCGAAGTCCTCCAGAGCCCAATTAACCGCTTCATACTTAATATATTCTTCGAACAATCCTTTTCGACGACGAGCCTTGCGACACATCTGACTTATCCGCGATGAATCGTGCGCGCGCTCGGTCCACACTGCTCGGGGGATATACTTAAGTGCTACGGTTACAAGCCAGAAGTGGACGCGAGAAAAATTCGCTACAAGGGGCAAGGAGCTCGCGAGCAAGCCGATTTACGCCTACGGCAACAGGGGCTGTACGCTCCCCGTCCGACGAGACGGCCGTTCCCCTTGCCTGGCAATAATTAGCGCGTGTGACGGAACGATCCGTCATCATTGATAATTATGACGATTATACGCGGGACACCGGCGGATCGCGTGCGTTAACGCGACTTGCCGCGCGCGCGCGCGGTCTGATTGGTGCGCCACGTCCGACTTAATTGCGCTAACCTACGAAACGTCGATTAACGATTGCAATAACCGGGAGTCGGGACAACCGTCTTAAATCAAGGGTATAGAGCCCTACAGATTGTAGGTACGACGCCTTGGTGTCCAACGACCGATGATAGCACCCGATGTGCACGTTCCTTTATGCATGTCCCCCAGGACGTAGTGAGCCTCGGCCAAGCGAACTAGATCCTTTACCGTAGGTGCCCCCGTCTCCGTTTTCATATTCAAATAATAAAGATTTAATAGTAAACTACTTGTATAGTTTATCATTCGTGCGAATATAGTACATTATAGCGAATAAGGTTTATTGAGAAATATCTTGAACTTAGACTCGTCGGTCCATGAAGTAGTGTTTTACTTTCTTCTGTCCAATTTTTGTGTTATTTTGCCCAACTTAATTTTTTTGGTTTACTTAATGCGCGAAGGTATAGGGGTTCTGCAGCTACTCTACCTAAAAGGTTTACAGTAGATTCACGTTAATCATGCATTTTTCTGGAAACGGAACTTTAACGTGAGTCAGTGGCATACGTGGATCTCGTGGTAGCTCGGTCGATCCACCAATTCTCGGTTACAGAAGATAACCGAAGTGAGGTGTGCACACGTATGCGCATGATGCTTTCACGTGAGTCTACTATACTTCATTTGAGGTGGTTCGTGCCAAATTTGAAAGACTAGATAATTAAATAAAATTCATACAGCTTGTTTATTAGGACGAAATACACACACAAAAGTTTTTGTATTCTGATTTTTGTTTCAACAACATTCTGTAGCTTTATTTTTTAAGCCAGTAAATGCGGTCGAAAATAGGTTAGGTCACGCAGTCACCTGTCCGCATTAATTAACACACGTGGCGTAAAGTACTGCACCTAATACTTACGGTGAGAAATAAAAATTAAAAATAAACTGTAAATAAATGATTTACTGTTTTTTTGAAAAATAATAACGCCACATTACATGTTGATAACAAAAATATAAATGTTTTTTAAATAGGCGTTCGGAACCGCCATATTCGAAAATCGATCAAAGCTTCGTCTTGACGACTTTCAAACTACGATAAAAGAATTAATAACAACTTTGCTGTATATATTTACTAATAATTATTTGTAATAAAGTTTAAAATAATGTTATCATTAGTTATCAAGAATTTGTGTACTTTCCAACATTAAACATTATTTGGTTTATAAATCTCCGCAGTAATCGCGACATCCGCAGTAATACCCATACTTTACCCCAGCCCATCGGATCACGCGTTGACATATAGGCTGGGGCCACACGAGCGTTTTTGTCGGACGACACAAGACGGACGACTGTAGAAATACATAGGGTTACATTGTAGAGCGCACACGAGAAATGTTGTGCCGGCCGTCGACTGTACCGCAGGAGAACGACTTTCGACTGACGAATGTCACGGCCGACATAGAGGTACGTATATTGTTTGGCATTGGAGACCACACACAAGAGATGTACGACATTGTCGTTGGACGATGCGACGAACGTTGCTGTTTTCGTCGGTCGATTTATGCTATATGTCGTCAAGCAATCTGTACACATACATATCCCGAGAATTGGAGAGGCTTTAACATATGATTCTCTCGAGCAATATTGGACACTAATCGACTAAAATTTGTAACTTCATTGATTGATTAGTGCTTATAGTTAAAAAAATTAATTGTAAGAAATCGTGATTAATTTAATCAATTAACAAAGTCGTCAATGGTTGACTATAAGTATTAATTGTCAATCATCAATTGTTAGAATTTCAATTAAATTTCGATTAAAATTTATTTTCTGTATACTTCTTGAAAATGACGCATATGTGGATTATTTTCACCTCGTTTTGACCAAGTTATAAATCAAATAAATAAATTTGAATGAAAAATAGTATATTAAATTAAGTTAATGAAATAATAAAAGTAAATAATAAATTATTTTCCATCTCTTTTTATATACCCTTATTATATACTCTTATTATATTACCATTCCTGTAAATAAACGCTCACGACTTAGTACGACAATAATGGTGGTTTAGAATTATTTAAATTGAAATATCTCCTCAACTACTAACTTTTCGACATACATAGGTTAGCACTATTTTATAACGAATGTCCAGCTACATCGATTGATGTATTAAAAAATACCTCACTCCATTGAAAAAAAAACCCAAGTTGACCTTTATATGACCTTTACGCGTCCACTCACGACAAAACTGATAACGTCAGAATATGCTCCACTCGATACCATTCAAGCCTCCGCTGAAACATTTTTTGCTACGAGTAACAATAGCGAGAAAATCAAGATGTAAAAATCGGATGAGACACCCTGTATAAGTAAAGGAAGAAAATAAGTTACTTAATATTATTATTTCGTTGGCTTACCTTACAATAAATTATTTATTTTAAATGTAATTTACAGGAAGTATACATAAAATAGAATTTCAATTATTCGACTAAAAACTAATACGCAATTAATTATCAATTGATGTAACAAGCGTTTGGTAATAATAATTAACGATTAATATATTTATATATACTGAAGAATTAACGACTGATTTTGTTAATTTTTTTAATCGTGATCATTAATTAATCGACTGAAATGAAAAGTTAACTGAATTAATGCCCAACGGAAGCTGAAAGTGAGGCGCGAAATGATACGAAAGACGGTGTCGATGCTTATGTTCACGACGCACGTGTCTGAAAAGCTAGTCTTTGAAAAGCAGTACACGAGATAACACGTATTGTAGGTACAATTTAACTTACGAAATTTATTTAAAAATGTGTACGATAAACGTAGAGTCATTAATTAATGAAGTGCAAAAGAGATTAATTGAGAAGTGCGATCGTTTACGATCCACCAGCTCATGTTTCTCGATTGTTTCGTCGTCCAATAGTTGTCCGACTTGTGTCGTCCGACAAAAGTGCTGTGTGGCCCCGGCCATAGACGTAGGATTCCCATATCTGAGGGGGGGACACCATGACGGACTTCCAGTGCGTGCGGGGGTCATTCCAAGATTTCCCGCGCATACAAGAGCCCTTCTATGCTACCCAAATGTAATAACTTACACTTATCTTTCATAAAATTAAATGTATTCTCGATATGTATACGAGATATTAGCATAAAAAGTCAAATTATGCCAACATTATATTATAACGGGACCTCTTCTTGTGAGTCTAAACATTTTCATAAACCCCACAAGTCATATCGTTGGAATAATTCTGTTCGCAGTACTGTATAAGTACATAGGTATAGTTCTTGCTCGTACGTTTTATATTATACAGCGATTCACGGCGGCCCCGCCCTTTATCACGCTTCGGATTCTCTGTTCTCCGAGGATCGGGGCGTTTCCTTTGGCCGCGGTTATGGCTTATCGTCAGGTAATAATTGCTCGGCTCGTTGAAGATAACATATTTATATCCACGGTATTCAATACGCGGCTGTCGTTAATATTTTCGACCATACCCTTTTCTCGTCCAGTCTTATCGTTGGACTGCATTTAATGGACTGCTGGGACTCACTGGTTTGTGTGGTCGGCCGCAGGTACGTGCTCCGCCCTTCGTACGGAGGCAATTATCTTCATGTTTCAATTGGAGTGAGAAGTATCTTGATACGTTGGTATGTCCAGTATTCAGATTTCGATTTTTAACCCTTGGAGGAACGACCGTCTGATTGTGGAACAAAGAGTAGGTAATGGGTCAATTGTGATCCTTACTGGAACTTTTGTGTAATCGATCATTCTGGTCGGATTTCTGCAGCAACAAAGGTTGTTTTATATTCGTTTCATTCGTGTACAGGGTTTCGTTTACATATCTCGATTGTCAGTACCTATACGAAAAGTATGTGGTAGAATATTTAAATTAGTACATATATTGTAACTGGATGGCAGGTACAAAATGAATTATAGTTTAGTAGTTACAACTATCGACGTTATACATTATGTTGTATGATAAATGTACTCTTTGAATTGCAGGGTTTCGACAGTTACAACTTAGTTTTAAAAGAAGATCTTCGTCGGACGACACAAGTCGGACGATTGTCGTTTTGTAGACGGCCAACAATCGTCCAACTATCGGACGACGAAACAATCGAAAAACATGAGCTGGTGAATCGTAAACGATCGCACTTCTCAATTAATCTCTTTTGCATTTCATTAATTAATGACTCTACGTTTATCGTACTTATTTTTAAATAAATTTCGTAAGTTAAATTGTACCTAGAATGCGTGTTATCTCGGGTACTGCTTTTCAAAGCCTAGCTTTTCAGACACGTGCGTCGTGAACATGAGCATCGACACCGTCTTTCGTTTCATTTCGCGCCTCACTCAGAAATCATTCATCTACACCAAAATTCCAAAATAAGGCAAACGTTGCTGCTTGAAAGAACCTTGTAACCTTCGTGTTAACCCCATTTCGAGTTTTGTTAACCTCATTCGGGTAATTTTCGGTCGCAGTTTCTGTTAGAGAAATCCCTGAATAAATTGGATATCAAGAGTTTATACACAATACAACTTGCTATAAAATAAATTTGCCCCTATAATTCAATGTGAAATTTAACCGAATTTAGTCTGTTAAATATTAATGTAACAATCACCCGAACAATACACGTGGATTAAAACACGGCTATCGAACGACCCAGCCTTCCTATCGCTAGACTCTAGGTTTTATACGCTTATACTGTGCACTATTGCCTATCTAGAAATCGATACAATACAATGTGTGAATTAATAAATTTCTCTATATCTCGACTATCCGCGAAATTAGTCAATACAAATTTATACCTGCACAAATATCGGCAGTCTACTTAACACACATGGGTGAAAAAGGGAATTTACATGCTTGTATGTTACGTAACAGGGACAGTCGAGCGTGAAAGGCACACGTTGAAGGATTAAATGCGCCGTGCGTTGAAAGCTCACGACAGTTTATGCCTTAAAATCCGGAGATACTAATTTACAACCGTGCACACCGGTACGAATAAAGAGCCACGGGGAAAAGAGGGTTTTGCACTTTCACCGGCTGGACGTTCCCAGCAGATTATATTACCGGCGCGAATTGAAATCACAGGAACGACGACGCACAGTGATACAGAACGCCGATTTAAAAGTTCAGAAGCTTAATTTGGGTGTCAAAATGGGAATTTCAAAACCAAACTTGGTGAGCATGTATTTAATGTTCATATTTATTGTTACGTGTTACCCGATAGGTAGCACGTATTGTATGATGTTAAAGCGAGAGACTTCAGGTTAGCGACGTCGTTTTGGTAACAACGCCAAAACAGAGACAGAGTAGAGTCGTGATACGACTATAGAATAGAAAAGACGTGTTAAGATAAGTACTCCTCCTCTCCAAATCAATAATTCTTCCTTTTTATTAATATTGCCTTTATTTATTCGGAAGTCATGCCGCGTCCACGCAACATTATTTTAAAAAATACAAAATTAATAAGTAATGTTTGTTAATAATAATTCTTTATAAACAAAATAAAAAAATATTTTTTCGACGAAGTTATCATTGTCAATTACAAGTTTTCGTACATCATTCTCGAAAATTAATGGACT
Organism: Dufourea novaeangliae; assembly: GCF_001272555.1. Lineage (NCBI taxonomy): Eukaryota > Metazoa > Arthropoda > Insecta > Hymenoptera > Halictidae > Dufourea > Dufourea novaeangliae. Next base: position 340,650 of record NW_015373883.1, on the reverse strand, counting down.
TCTTTCAATTTCTCTTCTGGATAACGAAATTTCAGATATTAAACAATCAGAGAATGCTAGTAATTTATGGAACACATCAGTAATTCTTTCAATTCAGGACAATTTTTTACATATTTGTATGAACATTAGATGTATTCACAGAAGGTTACAGAAAGTGTACAGAGATGACACTATTGACAAGAACAATGTGGACAAGTGGATGAAAAAGTTTACAGAAGGGGAAACCAATATTGAAGATAAACCGTGCAGTGGGAGACCATCGAGTGTAAGCACTGACACGAATCGTCGGATCATCGACAGGCGTGTCACAATCCCCGAGCTTGCTGTACAACTGGACTGTGGTCACAATACCAAAGATGGTAGGAAACTTAGTGAATCGGGAAGTGTGTACAAAGTGGGTACCTCGGCAGTTACCCGAGGCCCGATTTGAAAAAGAGAAGGGTGGAAGTCTGCTGTGATCTTCTTGAAGTCTTTGAAACCAACCAAGACACATTTTTTTCTGATCTGGTGGCAGGGGATAAAACCTGGCCGTATCTTTATAATCCGGAAACAAATACCAGACGTGGTGAACGTGACTGTGACGAAGTGGACAGGACAATGCACACCTGACTGTTTTCAAAGAGGATTCGAGAGTTGGGTTCAACGATGGCGCAAATACATGTAGGAAAGTCGGGGTTCCACAAATGAAACAAGACTGTGCTCTACGCATTCTGCTTAACGACTGCCCGATCGCCGAAAACGCGTCGCTTCGCCCGTCTTCGCCGAACTACGTCTTTCGCGCGACAATGTATTGCGTTCCGGCAGCTACTACCGTTCCTACATACATTACTCATAATGGCGACTATATTGAATGGTACCTTTGGATAGAGGAAGAGTTCCTCCAGCAACATGTGCAATATGAACAGCCCATATCGCTTAAGAAGTAAGTTGTGCCCTCTTTTGCATTACTTTCGGTACAGCCCTCGTATCTTTACCCGTACAGAACCAAAGGATGAACACCACACAGTCGTCATTTGTGGCCCACTGTGCCTTCTTCAGCAAACGGGACACACCGCTCTCTTTTTTTTCCCATCTCCTCGGCATATCTCGGCCAGGCAAAGTGAACAACTGTCGATTGAATTAACCAGCGACAAAACGGCGCTTTCACTCGAATCAATTGCTGCTGTGGGGGGGGGGGGGGGGGTGGCTCCAATTGCAAAACGGCCCGGTCAGCGTGACGAACTTTTAAAAAGGTTAATGGCACGCGTGTGGGATGTGTTTTCTTTTTGTTATCGGTTTATTCGGCCGATCGCCGAGCACGGGGCCACGCCGTTTGATCGTAATGACCGGCTTTCCCTTTGTCGAAATCCACCGAAGGGGGGCACCCTGTACCCGGCCGTCTAGTGTTTTTATCGATCACGAGAACGCACGTACGTATTATCGGCCGCTCGCGGACGACAGTATATCACCGACCGAGAATTCTGCTGCAGCTTTGAACGAAGAGATTATGACTGGCCGCGAAGCCGGAATTATTACCTCCGATAACCGCGAAGTCATTCTCGCCCCGAGACGTTATCGTTCAAACCATCGTTCAGACGCCGCAGAGAGAGAAAGAGAGGAAAGATAATTAAAATCGAACGAGTCAATTGAGCATTGAACACAAAATTATACCAGCCTGTCCCTGGATACTGCACGGTCACTGAAATTTATTCATTTCATCTTGGGCATAAATGAACAGCATGGGATCAGGTTTCAGGAAATATAGAGGAAAAAGTGATTACTTTTAACACGTTCACTGAACAGAAACTTTAGCAGCTTATACGAATATGTAGCTAAAGCAATGAGAAATTCTTGAACCGAAGTACCTCACAAATTTATGTTTTGCCCAAGCCCGAACCTCAGCAACAATAGGGGGGGGGGAGGCAATATATTATACGCTTGACAGGTTCCACACCCTCCCCCCCACCCCGCCCTCCCCACAGTGATGCGGTTGAAATGGAAACTCTCAAGAGGAACTTCCTATCTGACTCTCACGGAGCCTTTACTGTATTGTACAATGACCAACCTAAGTACCTATTAACTTTGATTCACTCTATGAATAACCGCGACCGCGCTGCTCTGTCCCAACAAGTTGGTCACTGAACTCCTACTTACTCATTCTACACTAAGGCCCACAAGCATCCTCTTCCTACCACAGAGCGATATTACAATAAGACCCAATGCAATTTCATAAACAACTCAATTCTTGTTCGGTTACTCCGATGCTGAGTGCTCCATTACGAATACAAACCACTTGTTAAAGTTTTACTTAAAACGGATTGTTCATATGTCATCATCCAGAATTCAGCAATATTATTTCAATAGAAGTAGATCAATGAAGAAATTGTTAAAAATTTGCGATAAAACCTCTTGGATGACTACATCATTTACTATCAGTGGTGTTATTAGTATCATAAAAGTATGCAGTTTTAAGGAATTTGTTCTTAATGGTTAACTCAGATTGATGATACGAAACAGTCTCAGGAGGACAATGAAGCATAGGACAGATCTTCCATGGTTAATAATAATAATTGACGTTTTCTTTTTTGGCAAATAAAAGAAATTTTGTTTTTGGATCATTTTAGCTACTAAACTTTGATTCTCCATAGGTTGTAGGTATGGGTCCGACATATTTTAGGCGTATTTGCTCCGTATCTTCAACAATTGACTCGCTCATTGTATTTTTTCGGTACTTTGGGCAAACATTTTTTTCCACAAAGTCAAGAACCAATAGTCCTTTTAAGACTACTTACAACATGTTTAATTTCTTTTTTATAAAGAGTATATTTGCTCACGATAAATAACAAACTAATAGTCACAAAAACACCGTTTTACTAATGTTTGGATGTCATTTAAAGAAGTTTCGTACTCCCGATCGGCAAGAAATGTTCCAGATATTGTCACTAAAGTAGGCATCTACTGTAGTAGACAAATGCAGTTAGCGGGTTAATAGCTCAGAAACGAAGCCTCGAACGTAATTCTTAATTTCCACGTTAGTTTATCGCGTAAAATCCAATCTCTGAAAGTGTTCGACAATTTTATTAAGAGTTCAAGGAAAAAACGATCAAAATTATAAAACCTAAACTTTTCAATATTTAAAAATAAATTTTTCGAACTCGCGCTCAGTATGCGTTATCCAAAATGTAATATTCTTCTTCTTTATAATTTGTTTCTGAACCCTTTTAAGAACATTAAACGTTTATAAATTTTACGGCAGCTAAGCTCTAACACGTGAAGCTAAAAATGTCAATTTCAGCTTAGAATGGACTACGATCATTTTACCCCTGAACCCTTCAATTTCAATTACAATTTTGCGTTCCTTATCGCGCGTAAGAATAATTTAGAACCTAGAAAACATATACACTTTCGTGCCTGCAATTCGTAATTTTATTAAGCTATAAAAGGGTGAAACGTCATCTAAACATCCTTCGTTCATTGTATCCAAATAATCACGTCGCAGACCGTTCGCAAAATACCAACTGCCTTAGATGAAGACTCCGTCCGGTCCCGCCGTTTTTCTTTTCCTTTTCTCCAGGTTCCCGTGTCCAGGTCGCATAGCCGGTTACGCTAATTCGAAGTCTCAATATGACATTAAATCACGCCGTTAAATTTCGCGGCCGCGAACGTCTTTCCACCGAAAGAAAGGATACAAATAGCCTAGGCCCCCAGGCGGCTGAAAAGGGAGGAGGAGCAGGAGGAACGACAGAACGAAGAGCCCAAAGCGAAGATAACATTTCTCGCGACCGCTAACAGCCTATTCGTTCGTTTCCTTTTTTTCCCGTAACGGGCTGAGTTCCTCGAATTAGACGCACGTCGACCACGCTCGGGCTGCAGCTTTTAAGAAATCAGTTGCATATCGCAGCCGCCCCGACACGAGTTTCGTCCATTATGGCGGAAAGGTAGAGTTTCGGCAATTAGCCCCGATGGCTAGTGGAAGGTGCCCCGTGGCTAATCCTTCGTCCATTTTCAGCTGGGCCACACTTTGTCTCCCGACGCGACCAGACGGTATCTCGTTCGGCGATCTAGTGGCTTCGTGACAAAGGAAGAAGAAGAAGAAAGGGAGCATCGTAAGGAGAGATAGCCAGCTAGATAGATAGATAGATAGATAGATAGATAGATAGATAGATAGATAGGTAGATAGATAAATAGATAAATAGATAGATATATAGATAGATAGAGATGGGGGGGGGGGGGGAAGAGAGAGAGAGTCGCCTCTGCCCGGCCTGAAGTAGAGAAGATCCTCTTCCGAGCGAAATGTCAAGGAGGAGGTGGTTAATTCTCAGCATTTACCGAGGTAGGACTCGAACCCAACTATTCATTAGACGGGAGTGCAGGTTGTGTTCCCGTGGCATCCTCTTCAGCGACGGTACAGAGAGGGAAAACCAGCGGTCTTCGATGGAAAGAGAGGTAGTGACCGATTGAGAAAGGAGAGGGCAGGGGGTGGGGGGACTGACGTTGTGCAACCGGGCTCAATTCACTTACCACGTTCCAGCTGCGCGCAGAAACGAGACTTCGGCCGAGCGTGTCGTGGCTGGCTGATGCTGCTCGCTGGACCCAGGCTATAAAATATCCTTTCCTAATATTAGCACTTGCTCCGGGCGACTTTCACTTGAAAAGTGATAGAATTCGAGCTGTATATTTCGGGACAACGGTGTCTTTCGACGAATCGTGTTGTTCGGAAAGTTTATAATCTTGCGAATGGAGGAGTAGTTCGCTTAACCCTTTAACTCCCAGTGTTGCACCGGTGCAACACTCAATTTAAAAGAGCGCCAAATGCTGTCGCTAGTTAATATTTAACTTTTGTCAACAAGAATCCGTAGATACACTCAACGTTTTCGGTTGAAAAATTGAAGTATTCCCTCGATGAATAAATAACAATAAGAAATATAGATCCTTTTAATATTGATACTTTCGACTGCAGAATAATAAAATATAACTGTATATGTGTATCAATATTATATGTTGAAATAACGATTTAAGGGTCTGGGTATTGAAGGGTTAACCGATAACGGGGTATGTTTTGTATTTCTTTATAGAATGTTGTTTCTCTTGATAAACAACTTGTATTAAATAGTAACACTGCGCTAGAATAATTTTCGAAAAGTGTATGCTGTTCTGTTAATAAAATACAAAGGGCAATGTATGTAATTGTATCGATAGAGTGTAATTATTATACGAATTCGTACTTCCTTTACCTAAGCTTATAAAATTAATATTCGATCAAAGAATTGTCTCTTCCAATGAGATTCCTGTTACGATTTTAATAACGATACAGTAACTTTTATGATCCTGTCATTGTTAGGATGTTCCAGGTAACTTTGAGGATATGTAAGATACCTGTAAATTTTATCATACCCATTTATCCCTTTCTCTGTTCATCTATTATTGAAACGTTTAGAAAGCAAAGTGTTTTATTCGGAACGAGTGTGAAGTCTGAAAAAACATCTCCGATTGCTCGAACCGGACACGTTAGAAAAGTTGGAATTCGATCTGGTCCCATGACTCTATGAATTAATTACCAGTCTCAGCACGCTGTGCCAAGCAATAACTCTTAAGTTAATGTTGCTTAAATTTCTGCCGTGGCTAATGCACAGGCTATTACCAAGTCAGTAGGATATAGAAATGTACTTTTTATCAAGTCTCAATAATTTAAGTGGCCAAAAACGGGACTGTTTCGTAGAGTTTACACGTTCTTATCATTTTTCCTCAGGAATGCAACATTCCTTTTGACACATTAACGTCGATACCGTTCTTAATGATTCGACACTGACTTGGTAGAAAACGTGATATATGTATATCTCACAAATACACACGAAAGCTAGGTATTACAGTACGATTAATACAAGTAATTACTCGTTTTAGAATAGAATCTATTTAATGTATGTTACAAATTATCATAAAAATTTTATCTGCCATGACAGTAATATTCACAAGTAATGGTTATACAAAAATAATTAATTAAGCAAAAAGTTAGAACAGAGATTTTTAACTAAAATTTGAACTAAAATTTTTGAACCCAAAACGAATTAATTTAGATTTATTTTTATATCAATTCGAATCTGTAACATGTACTCTTTTTATTCACTGAATCTCATGTACATAGAGGAAATGAAAGTGGCTAAACAACGAAAACGGGTATGGAAGAGGCCTTCTCAGAACTGATTGGTACTTACAACAGAACTTTCCATACAAAATTTGCATGAAGTTATTAACACTAGAACTAACGTATATCTATTCATATTGGATCGATAATCATGAAATAATTTCTTCATTTTCAGGCTGCAGTAAATTTTCACCGCTATAAAAGTGTCTCAACCAGTCATTTCGACTGCTTTCGGAGTTCTAGGGTTAAGTATACAGAATTAATACTCAAAGCAGGATTATAGAAAGAGAATACTGCGCACACATTACAACTTAAAAATATTAACTCACGTTTCAATATTAAAAAAAGAATGAAACGTCATTTTACAGATATTTAACACATTCATCGCCAAGATTAGTCAAGTTCCACTACCTAAAACTCGCTGATCTAGAAATACATTCCCTCAATTATTTACCCTCGTATGACGATGAGTGGGTCAATCCGTTCAGTATACAGTAAATCCTCGAAGAGTGTTCGACGGCTCCTCGGCACTGAACATTAAATATCTTATAAACTAATCAGCGACTCATGTTCTATCACTGTGCTAAAGCTAGTTAAAAAGGCAGAGTTACACCTGGAGACCTTTCCTTGTCAGTGCCGAGGAACCTTCATACACTCATCGAGGATTTACTTTTCAATGATGTTTCGAGGAAAGAGAATACGTCTAATCCGATTTTCACAAAAATATTAATTTTATAATATTTTTTTTAAAAAAACTTGCAAATGAATGTGAAAACTTTAGAGAGAGTGTACATATACAGGCTGTAACAAAAATGTAGGTCCCCGAAATGGGTTACTCGTGAGATGATTTGGAGCAAGTTTTTCCTAAGCAAAAATATTATCCGAGGCTTTCTTAACGAAACATTAACGGAAAACCCCGACCAATCAGTGCGTGGTTCTGCCGGCCGAGCTCCCGCGGCAGACTCGCGCACTGATTGGTCGGGTTTTTTCGTTAATATCTCGTTAACAAAGCCTCGGATAACATTTTTGCTAAGTAAAACTTGTTCTACCTCATCTCACGAGTGACCGATGTCAGGGACCTACAACATTTTTGTTACACCTTGTATGGCGTCTAGTGTAGGTCAGAAGTGATCCGGCCATCGACTCTGACGGTCCGTCATGCGAGTATTAATATACACCGACACCACACTGCATAAAAAAAAAATCTTTTCATTCCATTCCACCCGACGAAAGATTTCCAATAGCACGTAACAATCAGTACACATCAGACTTATCCGTTTCCCTCGCAACAATAACGTGTGAACTCCCAGGTTCGGTGACGTCTACCCACGAGATATGTACATCCTCCACATCAACCGCCAAATTGTTTTATTTTTCCGAGTTTTTGCGTTCCACACAATGTTGCGAGTATATCTTGGTTTCATCGAGTCATAACTATGGGAGGGGGGAGGCCTACGCGAAGGCATTCGTTCGCACGCAGTACCCGACCAGACAAGCCGGTTCGTGGAAAAGAAGCGCGGTGGAATGAGAGAATGAAGGAGGATGGTAACCGACTTTCACTTCAGCCGGCGCCAATCGGCACTGTACAGTCATCATCGCTTAACTTCGCCGATAATCGGCCGGCCGCCGGGTCGTTCGCTTACATAACTTCCGGCGAATCTCCCGAACGCTCTTTTCAGCTACATCCCTCCCCATACGGAGAATTTCCCTATTCCGTGTGGATACCAGGGACTTCTACCGAAACGTAAAATACCGCTGTTATACCGGTATTTTCGGCTGTACCTTCGCCCTATATAAGCCCCACCCTTATAGAAACCAACAAAATACCGGTATTTATTTCGATGTTCGGTAATATATCAGTTTCGGTATAGCTTTGATGGCATAATACCGGTATCAAAATCATACCGGTTTAAGTCCCTGATGGACACCATACCTGGGTGATCCACCTAGGCCGCACCTGTGCTAAAGTGTAGATAACGCGAACGATATCGGACAGTTTAATGCGAAATCCTCGTCCGGTACTGTTCCGTCAGCAGCTTCTCACGCGTTTTGCATCATCGACCGGGTCATTTGTTCCCTACCACCAAGCGTGTATTCAGCCTTTTATCTATTTAATTAACCACTAGCCCCAGGGGGAGAGTAAGGGCCCCGGTGCTCCGCGCTTCCTACATATCTTGCTTACTCGAGCGTTAATTTAATTAATGGTTAACGGAGCGGGCGGACCCTCCACATTCCAGGCGAACAGAGGCCCGGTAGTCACGGTCCTCTGGATGATACGTTATCGTTACGATTCCACCACCCGGTTAACGTACCCCGATACACCGAACAAATGCCATTCGTAACCGTGTCGCTGAATTATTACCGGCTTAACTGGAAATTATGGCGAAATCCGCGATCGTTCCCCGGTCCCAGGATTTTTGTCCGCACGATCAGACCCTGACGTACAACCGGGCGAAATTCCTAGCTCAAGATCCACGATCGTGAGAAGCGGTTACGAGATCCACCGCTCGAAGACAAGTGGACCAGTTTCAGAGAAGGAAGGGACGATGGCGGGAAGTTGGAATTCAGAGGGAATCTATTGCAACACTAGAGTTCGCCGGGAGATAATGTTTGATGAACGTTTCGAGTGGAAATAGATGGGATTTCGCATATCCGTTTGTTTCCTGAATACGTGCACTGCTTAACGGGTGACATGGATACATCGCGGAAAATATTGCACGGGATCTTTAGCTATTTTATCAACGTTCACGGGGCGGGGAGGGGGCAGAAGGTTTGCCACGGTAGAAGCGTTTCTCACGTTTCGGGTGATCGTGACGTAACACTGACGGTTACCTGATTTCCATTCTTCCCGTCCGACCGGTGCACACAATCGCAGTGCCGTTAACGAGACTGGTGATTAATAATAGTTACGCGGAAGTGCCCGTTTCGAGCAAGTGTCTTTCTTTCCGCGGATACTCTTACGCGGGCACGGCGCTACCGTTAAGGCGAAACGCTGATACGCATAAACGGGAACCACCGGATGTCCCTTTCCTTTGTTACGTAGGTGATACCTGTTGCTATTTTTGTTCGGGTGAACGTTGTTCCGTGTCACGGGGTACCGTCGAAAGTGAGCGTTTCGTCAGTGAAACGTGTCGCAGAAATACCGAATGAATGGATAGTTTAACGGTGGAACCACCGAACCAGTCAAAATGATTGGTTAGTAGACACTCATAACAACGAATAACACTAGAACTATCAGATCCGTCTAAATGACGGATTACAGATTTACTGTTTTACCATTACTGGAATTATAATGGTGTTTTTCACGGCATTTATGTTGGCTTTTAAGGAGTCTCTCTACTGTGACGGGAGAAAAATATCGATTTTTTTTCCATTTTCTCAAGACCTAATATTTTAAACCCATAATCCCAAAAGGATTTCGCCCGATTCGAAATAATAAGGAAGTTATTAGCCTTTAACGCCGAAACTTTAAACGTGTTTTTCTCAAACCAACATTTTTGCAAATGGCTGCCACGATATCTCAGAAATTATTTGACGGAATGACTTGAAACTATGCAGACATGTGTAGTAGGTGCATAGTTCTCGCCCGCATTAGAATGAAGTTTATATTTGCAAAATTCGAATTTTGCAACTTGAAAAATGAGCGACTTTTTTCGCGAAAATCGGCACTTTTTTGCAAGACTCGGCCATTTTGTTATTTTTCAATATTTTTGATTCATTCTAGTACGGGCATTAGCCACATTCATACAGATTAAGAAGTTTTCTCAATTTTTGATTTGAGATAACGTAGACAGCTGATATAATGGCATCCATGGAGGCACCTTTTTTTTAGACAGTCTCGGAAAATAACAATAACTTTTAATCTGTACTATATTTTCAAATGAAAAAAATTAAGCTTATCCTATTAGTGTACACAGATTCATAGAAAAAAGTTTAACATCGATATAGCTAATAATAGCTTTTTCTATTCCATATTTCGCCTAATTTTTTACTCCTCACAGTAGGAAGACCCCTTAATTTATTTATTTATTTATTTATTTATTTATTTATTATTGATCTACGGGTATATAACCATTTAGTATACAATTCAGTTATAATCAGTCAATTGTAGGTAACAATGTGTTGTATAATCTATGCCTAAAAGAAACTTGGGAACTAAAGAATTCCAGGGATACACAGAATTTATTATCATTCATAATTATGCGGTTTATGCAACTATATTGTCCATAATTCGTGCGGTGGGTCTCTTGAAGTAGTAGGACATGATTTCTTCTGGATGCCGCTGACGTAATTAACTTAAAGCGAGATAATATATCAGAACACATGATGACGCCATGAAGCACCTTATGCGCCAATAGTAGGTCAAACATAATACGTCTGCGTTCCAGAAGCCATAATTTTAATTGATTATACATATAAGAGAAATCATGGTCATAAATCGACATTGGACGACCCATTCGATGGGCAACTAAACGCAAAAACCGATGTTGTGTACTTTCCAACATATTACAAAGGTAATGCTGGTATGGAGACCAAATAGTGGAACAATATTACAAGTGAGGACGCACATATGAACAATATAGAATTCTTAGTGTGTTAATATTCTTAAAATATCTAGAGGCTCTATTCAGGAAACCCAAAGTTTTGTATGCAATGCTAGTGATATTGATGATATGTCTAGTAAAGGAGAGATTTGACGAGAATGTGACGCCAAGGTCGCGAATATCATTAACAGTAGATAAAAAGGAGTTATTGAGAGTGTAATTAAACAGTGTATTGTGCATCGTATGTGAGAAACGAATAATAGAGCATTTAGATAAGTTGAGAGATAGCTTATTTCGCACGCACCATAATTCTAGGTTACGAAGGTCCGATTGTATAAATAGAGTACTATCAGAATTATCAATGGCATGAAATAGCTTAACGTCGTCAGCAAACAACAAGAATTGACAGTATAGAAAGCACTCAGATATGTCATTAATGAATAAAATAAAAAGTAAGGGTCCAAGGTGAGATCCCTGGGGAACACCGGAATTGACATTAATAATACTAGAAAAGGAGTTATTAAATCTAACAATTTGAGATCTGCCAGTGATGAAGCTGGACAGCCACAATAAAAGCTTGCCGGATATGCCGTAAGCACGTAATTTCGATAGGAGTATAGAATGACGCACTGAGTCAAATGCTTTACAAAAATCAGTGTAAATACCGTTTATCTGAAGACCCTTCTCAATTGCATTGGATAGATAACTTTGATATAAAGTTAAATTTGTGCAAGTGGAGCGACCAGCCATAAAGCCATGCTGCTCCGGAATAATTATGTTCTTGCAGAGGAAGGTGAGTTTCTTTGCGATTATAAAATCAATCAAAAATTTTTGGGATGACATTTTGAATGCTAATGGGTCAGTAATTTTGAATATTAGAAATATAGCCACCTTTGTGTATGGAACAGATAACGCAGGTTTTCCATTTTTCGGGAAATAAACCGGTAGTAAGTGACTTATTAAATATTAGCCAAAACATCTCTTCTGGTACCCTAAGCTCAATTGATTTGTCCATATGCTCACCACACTTAGCCGAAGTCCTTTCATGGAAAACGTCGACCGACTTGTATGACAGTGACCATTACCCGATTACTATAACAATAGAATCCAACAATAACCCAGAAGAAATCTTTATACCAAGATGGAAATTCAAAAAAGCTAACTGGAAAGAATTCCAAGAATACATAGAAACAAATAGTAATACTCTCTCAAACCCCAGCTGTTACACAAATAACGAACTAGACAACATACTTGAAAAATTCGAAAACCTCATAATAAATGCAGCAACCAAAAGCGTTCCAACAACTACGGGAAAATTCGGAAAGAAAAATTTACCCTGGTGGAATGAAGAATGTGAATTAGCGATAAAAGAAGCTAAACACGCTTTTAATACGTTCAAACGACACAGAACCCTTACAAACCAAGTAGAATATATAAAGAACAGAGCAACAGCGCGACGAATAATTAAAAATAGTAAAAGGAAATCATGGTACGAATTCATTTCAAACATAAAAAAAGACACACCAGACAAAGAGATATGGAATAAAATCCGCTCTATAAACAACAACAAAAAATACATGAAAACTCCACCTATCCTTAAGACAGAAAACACATATACATGCAACTCCTTGGAAGCAGCCAATCTTCTAGCTCAAAATTTTGAAAAAAATTCAAGCGATGACAATTATAACCAAAACTTTTTAAAAATAAAAACAGAAGCAGAAACACAGCAAAACTATTTCAACGAAACAGAAGCAAACAGCAGTTCAAATATCTTAAATAAAGAATTTTCACTATCAGAAATGCAAAACACTCTCTATTCGTGCAAAAACACCAGTGCTGGACCAGACAATATACCTAACATCTTTTTGAAAAATCTACCAACCTCAGGACTACAATACCTTTTAATTATTTTCAACAGTATATGGCAAAAGAACATTTTCCCGAACAAATGGAGAGAAGCAATAGTTGTTCCTATACCAAAACCAGGCAAAAACCCAAGCCTCAAGGAAAACTATAGATCCATAGCATTAACCTGCTGCATGTGCAAACTTATGGAGAAGATGGTCAATAACAGGCTCAAATGGTATCTAGAATCCAGAAATCTAATCTCTCCACAGCAACATGGATTCAGGCAATTTCACTCCACAACCGACAGCCTCATTACGATACACATAGCTGTTTGCGAAGCTTTCATCAATGACCAACACCTAGCACTTGTCGCGTTAGACATAGAAAAAGCATACGACACGGTCTGGAAACATAGAATCATTAAACTACTTGCAAAAAACCAAATAAATGGACATATGCTCAATTTTGCAATTAACTATCTAAAAAATAGGACCATTCGAGTAAGAGTAAATGGGCAGCTTTCAGAGTTAACTGAAATTCAAAACGGAGTACCACAAGGAGGAGTTATAAGTGTCACCTTTTTCTTAGTAGCCATCAACGATATCATGCAATCTCTCCCTACTCCTATCAAATGTACAATGTATGCAGATGATGTAACTATTATGATCGCAGGAAAAAACATTAATACCACTCAACAAATTCTTCAAAATACACTAAACAAATTACAGTCGTTCGCCAATAATACCGGATTCAAATTCTCACAGTCTAAAACCACAGTCACCGTCTTCAAAAAAAACAACAAAAACAAAAACAAAGTAGAAATAGAACTATTTTTAAACAATCACAAGTTACCGGTATTAAAAGAAGTGAAAATACTTGGATTAATCCTTGACGAAAAACTAACATGGAAAAATCACATATTAAACCTTAAAGATAGCTGCAGCAAAAGGCTTAATCTTTTAAAAGTATTAGCTTCAAGAAAATGGGGAGCAGAACAAGAAATAATTAAAAAGACTTATCAAGCATTAGTTCTATCAAAATTAGACTACGGATCAATTGCTTACATCTCGGCAAAATCAAAACTACTACAACTCTTAGAGCCTATACAAAATACAGCAGCAAGACTAGCTACTGGCGCCTTTCGAACCAGCCCAGTAGAAAGTATACTATGTGAGGCAAACCTTATCCCGCTCAAATTCAGAAGAAAAAAATTATGTTTGAATTACGCTGTTTCTACCTCAGCTACACCACAAAACCCAATTCATAATCTGTTACAATCAAAAACCTCTGAGGAACCTTATAAAAAAAAGAAAAACTACCCAAAACCTCTAAGTATTAGAATTAAAAACTATCTACAAGAACTAAATCTAACAATCCCTCAAATACAAATACGGCAGTCTAGCAAAACCCCTCCTTGGATCAGATATACTCCAATCGTTCTTAAACCAAACATTCAAAAAACCAACCTTGAGCAAAGCACTCTAAAAAACCTTTTTAACACAAAAATTAGTCACTACAGTAACTTTACTCAGATCTACACTGACGCATCAAAATCTAAACGAGGAACAGGCTGTGCCATAGTACTACCAAACAAAAATCTTGTATACAAACTACCAGACGAATTCACAATTTTCGATAGTGAAGCCTTCGCAATATTAGAAGCACTAAAACACATCAGAGGAGCCAAACTCAAAAACTCAATAATCTTTTCAGACTCTAATAGTGTGTTATCAGCCATAGAACACCAATCTCAACATCACTATCTGGTACAAAACATCTTAGAAGCATATAACGATATTAAATCAACACACGAATCCACAGAAATAATTCTCAGCTGGGTGCCATCTCATGTAGGCATCGAACCAAATGAGAAAGCTGACTTTTTAGCTAGAAACGCAGCTGAAAATCACAATAAATACATACATCTAACCCTACCTCTTAACTACAAGGAAGCCCAAAAACTGACTAAAAATGCAATACACAACGCGTGGAACGAAAAATGGCAAAATATAACACCACAAAAACTCCATAAAATCAGGGAAAATATACATGAAAAAAGCCCGGCATTAAATTTCTCAAGACAAAATCAAATCACCATAAATAGACTGAGAATTGGGCACACGAATTTAAGCCACATACACATTATAACAAAAGGAAACCCAAACATGTGCGACAATTGCAACATCCCACTAACAGTGCAACACTTAATTATCGACTGCCCTCTATTTCAAGAACAAAGAAGAAAGCATCACATACCACAAGACCTTAACACAAGTCTCAACGATAAAGCTTCATCTGAAAACACCTTAGCCTTCCTAAAAGAAATCAATTTTCTACACCGCATCTAGACTCAAAAGTATAAAAATAGCAGTAACGTATATGTAATCAAATATATGTAACGTAGTCCTAAGTCGCTAATGACCCACAAGAGGTTGATGCGACAATAAATAAACAAATTAAAAAAAAAAAAAATATTAGCCAAAGAATCCTGGACATTATAAATGTACATGATTTGATTAAACGAGGGTGAATACCATCATTACCTGGACCTGTATTTATATTTAACTTATTAATACTATCATAAACTTCGGTAATATTAAAATCAACGATCTACTTACTATTACTTATAATTTACTACAGATTTGATTTTATGGTATATTCTGCTATAATATCTTATATATCCTGTATATTATTGTGTTATACAATGTAATTTAGTATACATTCAATGCTGGTAGTTCTAGTGTCAACGTGTTAGAAGTTAGAACTGTACATTTTCTCAGATCTTTCGATACTTTTATTACAATATGAAAGTGAAGAAGTTGGTTAATTCAAGAATTTGAATATTTTCAAAAGGTTGTCATAATTATCAATCTGGCAAAAATAAATGTAGGTTCATCGTCGATAGTTCTAGTTTAAGTAAAGAAATTCGTTCTTGGAGTTAGTCTACAAGTGATTCCAAACGTTTAGTTCACTGGAGATATTGAAGAAATGATGTTATTTACTGACGATTTAATCATTCACGGATGACGTACGAAGTCTTCTGAACCATAAGAATTAGGACACTTATAAGATTTCAACTAGATTTGAAAAATCATTAGAAAATTGTTGATAGTATCGAATGCGTACTACCCAGGGAATATTAAAATTAAATTGGAAAAATGTAACGTTAATAAAAAATCATAAATGCAGTGCAAAATTTGTACGAAACCTCGTTTTTTCTTCAGTTGTAGATGGTATCATAATGTTTATGGATGGGACTGTCGTTCTTTTGGTAAGAAGAGTTATCATAAAGCAGATCTCAGATATTATTGCGTTTAAAGGAGAGAAATAAACTTGTTGGGTAGAAATGATGTTGATTATAATGTGGCCAGTATGTACTTCAGATTACTATACGCTGCTTCTATTTGTGCCAATATCATATTTTGAAACATTATGTTGCATCAATTATTCCATTAGAAGTTTATCGTCACATTCATCAATCGCTCTACCTTTTTTATCACAATACACAGGGTGTCCCAAAAGATGGGACAATCCGCAAGATGGAATTTCTCATGCAAATACAAATCCAAAAGTTCCTTTACCCTTTTGTAATCTGAAGCTTCATTTTCAAAATACTAGCAGTTGAACTAACACGACTTAACAGTTAACTGCTAATATCTCGGAAACGAAGCTTCAGATTACAAAATGGTAAAGGACTTTTCGATTTGTATTTGCACGAGGAATAGCCAGTTTGCGGATTGTCCCATCTTTTTGGGACATCCTGTATAATAATGCCTACATATGTATATGTATTGTTTATATAAGTGCCTGAAAATTAATAAGTGGTTTCAATTTTAGAGTCCTTTGCTGCAAGGATCTGCAAACAACGATTTTCTAACACTGACATACCGGCGAATAATAATATGTAAACAGAAAAATGATGTCAAATCTATATTTATCTATCGCAATATATAGACACCAACAGTATCCGTATTTAATAGAAAATAAATAAATTGCTATTCAATTGTTTCTTTACAAAATAGTTTTGAAATTTGGTAGAAAAAGAATAAACCGTTTAGTTCTATCTCTACGAAATTAGTCTCTACAATTGTTAGAAAGGAAACAAAAACTTTGTTCGATTCTTTATTTACAAAATAGTTCTGAAATTTCTTATCAAAAGAATAAAAATTCTGTTAAATTCTTTCTGTAAAAGTCAATCCCCAAATTTCTTACTCAAGAAATAAATTTCCATTCAGTTCTTTCTTCTCCAAATCACGCTCGAAGCAGGCAAGATTAATGCTGCTGGCGCTCCTCTGCCGTCACAGTCGGATTGCATTTCGTGCACTCAGCCGCCGTGACCCAAGAGTATCAACGTGTGGCATCTTAACACACGGATATTACAAGCGGGACAAATGCGCGCGCGCAAAGGTCGAGTGTGCGTGGTGTGCGTGATGTGCGTATGGAGGTGCGTGGCACCGGCGCGCAGGTCTGCATCATGGTCCAGGTCGTCGAGTTTGCGACATTGAGCCAAGGTCACCGCAGACCGCACTGGCGAACGGACATTTATGCGTACGTTGACACGATGTCGTGCTGTACTAGGCGCACACGCCTCTGTCACGCATTACACCGCGTGTCTAGTTGAGAATATTATTCTCACTCGGATAAACACATACAGGGTGAGTCATCTAACGTTTGCACCTCAAATGTCTGTGTTGTTTATAAAGTTGAATGGTTCAATGGGGCTTACACAATACCAGAAAAATGCTTGTCTTTATATTTTTTTTAAAGATATCAAGGTCACCTTCATTTTTTAAAATGGAATCACCCTTTTTTAAATACTTACAATGATAGTCACTTACATTAGGAATTCAGTAACTATAATTATTCAAGGTCATTCAAGGTCACGAACAGAGAAAACGTATAGGATTTGAAATATGAAAGCAGAATACGTTAATCACGAGTGAGACTTGTAGTAAACATACTAAGATCCTTCAAGGTTATTGAATGTTTTCAAACATCCTCTAGTCGATTACACTGCGCGTTATTTGCTATCGGTATGTTTCCAACCGCGATTCCGCTATGTCTTCTTCAATGATTGAAAGGTGTGATATGATAACGGTTTACTGTGATTGTAGACAAAATGCAGTGCAGGTCCGATTGCTTCATGAAGAAAGGTACACCGAGCGAAACTCACATTCTAGGCAGACTTCTATTAATATTTACAAATTCTTTAGAATTACTGGAAGTGTAGATGTGAGAAAGCGTAAACGCAAGAAACCCACGACTAATGAAGACAATGAAATTAATATTTTAGCAGCTATAGCTGTCAATCCACATGTGAGTACGAAAAAAATTGCTCGAGAAGCGGGCATGACTTTTCTCTGTCCGTCACCTTCAATGACCTCCAATAATTATAGTCACTGAATTCCTAATGAAAGGGACTATCATTGTAGGTGTTTATACAAGGGTGATTCCATCTAAAAATATGAAGGTGACTTTGATATCTCTAAAAAAAATTATATAAAAACAAACCTTTTTCTAGTATCGTGTGAGCCCCAGCGAACCATTCAACTTTGTCTTTAAGATATTTGATGTATCTTTAAAAACAACAAAGATATTTGAGGTGCAAACGTTAGGTGACTCACTCTGTATAACATCGCTGATAACGGTGAACCTGCAGAAAAGCTGCCTACCCTTCGATTTCAAACATTTTTGTATATGTTGTAAAATTCGACATTTTGAACAACTTTGTCCTGTACATATAACGGGGGAGTTACTTAGTTTCCGAGATATTCGCGAAAAACTGCCGGTACTACATAGCACATTGAATTCTGCCTATAACTGCATTTATTTGACTGCAACAGAGTAACGATTTATTCTTAGCAGAGTTATTAACGTGAATGGACGTTTAGTTTCATAGAATTACAGACGGATTAGTATAATGCTTCAGAGTTGGTAAGAGACAATTATTTTTTTCTTGGACTGTGTCTAATCAACTCTGAAGCATTATACTAATCGATTTGCAATTCTATGAAACTAAACGTCCGTTCACGTTAATACCTCTGCTAAATAAGAATGAATCGTTACTTTGTATCAGTCAAATAAACGAAAGCTAAGGTTCAGTTAAACGAAGCTAATTCAATGCGCTAATACCGGCAGTTTGTCATGAATAGCTCGGAAACTAAAAACTCCCCCCGTTATATGTATCAGAAAAAGTTGTTCAAAATGTTGAGTTCTACAACATATCCAAACATCATTAAAATCGGAGAGAAGATAGCTTTTCTACAGTTTCACCCTGATAAGTATTAGCATCTCTGGTCTCTTTAAAGGAAATGTGATATTTCGTAAAAATGATATACTTTTATCCAAATTTATTACTTGAGAATAACATAAACGTCATCCATCGAGCTTGAATGTGCCCTAAACAATATATGTTTCAGCCTGACAGCCATGTCATAGTGCGCTGTCATATTTACTGCATATTCGATAAGTGTCCTAATACTTATGAGCATAAGTGTACACGCCCGTCCATGAGCATTTGTGTACTCATCGAGTGTCAAGTAAACCAAATGAAACGTTACGCAATTATTGAAGGATTTAAATAAATATTATCTTGAGAATATTAAAACTTGATGGGCAATACTTAAGATATCATGAGGTAATAAACATGGTACAGAAGATGCAATCTATATAAATCCTAATACAGTTACGAGCATAGTACGACCATCGAGTAGAAGATCAAAGCTTATTCGCATCGCATTAAAATCGAGGAAACGGTCGATCTTCGGTGACGTCAAGAATATCTATTTAATGGAAGTTATATTCGCTAACTATTTATTGTGTTATTACTAATTTACTGCCGCTATTGTTGTTAATTTTAAATAAATTCATTATCTGCAACAGGTAGGTACAGAGCCAAACAACATGTTCTCGATTAATGTAGATGTCCTAATAATCATGAATTGGAGTATACAGTAAATCCTTGACGAGTGTTCGAAGGCACCTCGACACTAACAAGGAGAACACACCCAGGTATAATGCTGACTTTTGGTGAGGTTTAGCACAGTGATAGAGCATGGAAGTCTGAAGCCAATGACATTTGTTTCAGCTGCATATGGCCATTAGTTCATGGAATATTTAATGTTAAGTGTCGACGAGCCTTCGGACATTCGTCGAAGATTTACTATACATAGTATGCTCCCAAAGAATTCGGACTAACCCTAATGTATTGAAGGAAAGTGAAAACCTTTTCCATTTTATCGTATGTATGCTCTGTATTTTAAAATGTATACGTAAATAACGGACAACAATATTATATAAGTAATAAAACAATGAGAACAGTTCTTGAAATTTTGATCGAATACATCTGGGTTGATGCGGAAACCTTTGCACCCTACGATGAGCCAGTCGAAAATTCTACTGTAATTTCATCCACACCTTTAATACCAGAATGAAAAAACAGAGAAAGAAAATTATAAGAATAATAACGTCTGTCTACATCAAACTGTTGCACACACTGAGAACTCATTAAGACTCTAATTTACAGTAAATTTCATTCGTGTTGATCTTCTTGTTTCGAATGTCTAATTAGCACCGTCTTCAACCTTAAATGGCTCAATAAGCGCGAGTCGTCATTGATACTTGTCCTCCGTAGAGGCGGATCTATTGTTTGCTGCCGCCAACGTAGCGAGTATCAGGTGTCGATTCACCGTCGTTATAACGCGTGATTGTCTTCCGTTCTCTTGAGGAGGTGGGTCTAACTATTGTTTCCCCCCTGTCATTATAGGCCGGAATATTAGATCCTAATTACTATCCACGAAATCCGGCCGATCGAATCACATGACATGTTACAGATTCTAACGTTCGATAGTATTGTTCTTTCAACGAAGGGGAAATTCAATGTTGAAACTGGATATTACATTCAGTATGTTGTAATAATTCATTTTTACGCACAGGCCTAAGTATTGTATCACATTTGTTCAAAATTGGAGTTTATTGATACCATGATGTATATACCTTAGGAAAATAGTTCTAATATTATGTAATTAAAAAAGGTAATTACTCATGATATTATTATACAAGATTTAATTTTTAACGTTTTGTAGATTTTCCACAGCTTTGAAACGTCTTTTTCAAAAAAATAAACAGTCTATATACGAACATTTATCGCATCCTTCAATTTTTTAACGTTGTCAAGACTCCTGAACCTAATCGAATTTATACCACTTAATAATCTACCTGATGATATGAAAGTGTTAACACAATAACTATCAAAACAGTCAAAATAACTGGAACCTGAAATCATATAAAATGTATTAAAACACTGTAATAGTTTATTTTCCAATATTTTTTATAACATTAATTGCAATATGTAAACGCAGAAATTAGCTACTTCATAAATTTGTATATTTTCAAACAGCTATCGAAACAGTTGATCAATTCTGAATAGAACCATACGAAACAGTTACGGATCCAATAGAAACAAGTACACGTTCATCGTTCGATAGTTCTAGTGTTAAATACTTTATTAACAATAAACCTTTCGCTTCAAGTACAGTAAAGACCCCTTAATTGCTCGGAATTCGGACCCCCATGCGGTCAACTAGCGAACAGGAACATTATTCCCATCACTCGTGAATATCGATCGAGCTTCCGCAACTGACATTAGGTTGTGGTCATAAGGGCACCGACTTCGGACGATTCGCTCGACGTCCGATGTCTGCTGAACGTTTCAATGTATTGGGAAGCACTACGTCTTCAATAACCAATTAAATCGACCGACGTCTGACGAAAACAATCTGACGACCAATGCGGTGCCAGTGTACCTTAGTAGCAATTACTGTTGGCATTTTGATGGGCCTTTGATGCACTATTGGTTGGCCAACAATTAGAATTGTCACCCCTTCTTGCAACTGGACCAATAATCGTACCCAACGTAGGGCTCATGTCACTGTACCACGAAGAGCCAACTGGAAGTTTCTTTCTGTAGGGCCAATTGTTGAGTATCTACAATAAATCAACAATAGGAAGTGTTCGACCATTTCCTCAAAGTAAATTATTTTCCATCGCAATTGGCTTAACCCAAACCACGAATGACCTTTCTAATAGGTCATTGTATTCGTCTTGAAATACTGTATCTGCATTTAAGTAAAAAAACATACCGTTCCATTTAAAAAAACAGAGATGACCTTTATATCTCCTTGACGCCTCCACCTATCAAAAATCTAGTGGCGTCGGATGATCAGCCCCTCGATACAAAATAATTTTGGCCTGATGCATTCCTTCCTATCACCAATAGCAGCCACGTTATTCAGATGGCCGGTTTTAAGTGCCTCACCCTGTATATACATTAAACATGTAAACAAGTGTTTTACCAGCAAAGTTACCTTTACCATTTATTATGTACAATTTATACATGTAGCTAATTATTCGAAATAATTATTATAAGTTATTTCCAATCTTCTGTCCCCTGGCTCTATTTTCACATTATGTCAAATGTCAAACGTGTTGCGCGACAGTAACAAATTGTAAGTATATTCATAAATAAGAAAACAAAAATATCAATTTGAAATATAATAAGAAGTTTTTGTTTGTAACGATGTTTCTGCCGTCTTCAAGACGATATTTAAATGGTGGCAAACTTTGGGTGCGCCAATGTTGTATTATCATTGTAAATTTCTTGTTAATTAACCAACTGTAATAATTGTAGGCTCAACATTGGATATTCGTTTGCAAATTGTCATATATTTTTCGTCGTAGACCTTATTTGAGGTATTTGTAGGCAAAAACAGTAACTATGTATATCCCAACTAACTCCCAACTGTTGGATAGGTGACCACGACTTTGGTATATTGCCGGAACAGAAAAGGACAGCGATCGAAAAAGAGAGGGGGACTAAGCATCGCCTCGAGCCACGCTGTCGAGACGTCGCGCCGTAGAGGCATCGATGAAGGTGTAAATATCTTCCGCGTATCGGTGACACAACGCTAATACAACGATGAAACATTTTTATTTTTGCTTCTTTCTTAATGAAACTTTTACTAACGTATTGGTGAGATTTTTCGGATTGAAATGATACCAAACACGACATAATTTGGATCATATTTACTCATGTAGAATGTTTGTCGAGGCAACAAAGTAACAGCTGGACAGCCCCCCCCCCCCGCACTCCCTGCCATGGCGAGAATGATGCCGAACAATATGTAATCGTGTCGAACCAGCCAGACGATAATCCAGTGGAGTCGTAAATATGATCTAAATTATATCGTATTTGGTATCATTTTCATAAAAAAAATCTCACCAATATGCTAGTAAAAGTTTCATTTAAAAAAAAGCAAAAATAAAAAAGTTTGATCGCTGCATTGGTATTGTCTCACCGATATCCGGGCATTTAAATATTTTTTGTGCTTCCCTCGTTCGGCCGTCGCCATGCGTCTGCCTGCGTCGGCTGTTGGCTCGTGAAGGGGAATACATTATACATATATGTATATGTATACAGGGTGCAACAACAGTGTGGAGGATCCGGAAATGGGAGACTCGTGAGGGGATTTGAAACAAGTTTTCCTTTAGCCAAAATGTTATCCGAGGCTTTGTTAACAAGATATTAACGAAAAACCCCGACCAATCAGAGCGCAAGTCTGCTGGCCGAGTTTCCGCTGTAACGTTGGCTACGCGCTGCGATTGGTAGCCAACGTTACCGCGGGAAATCGGCTGGAATGAAAATTTCTATACACTAAAATAATGCGATTAAGTATGGCGTTTATTTTGTTTCTGCAATTCATTTTCTATGAACTTCCATCTCAACCAGTTTTGTGTGAAATTTTCATAGTGTGATACATTGTTGGATACGTTTTGATCTCCTCGTTGTAATGGCAAACAAAAATATAGGGCATTCCATTTAAAAAAAAAGGTACCATTAAAGAAATCTCAGAAGATATGACCTTCAGATCACCTTCAATCTCATAGCCTAATTCCCCCCCTAACAAACACTAACTTTCTCCCGAACCATTTTTTGGTACCGTGACAAATACGAGAATAATTAAGGGTGGCAGTGTTACGCGGAACACCAACAGTGCCCCATGAACTCTATGTACCTGAAATATCTTCGTTATTTCAAACAATATGCGAAAATGTTACGAATGAAAGTTGTAGGATTTGAAAAAATACATAATATGGTAATAATGGTTTCTTGACAGGTGGATGCGTAGAGGAGATATAGAGGTCATTTTTGTTTTCTTCAATGGAATGTCCAGTTTTTTTATGGCTGATTTAGACAAAATGAGTATAAACGTACTAAGTACATTCATCCTGACATTTACCGTTTCTGAGACATTTGACTTTGTTCATCCTATTAATTTCGTTGTGCAACATGTTCGAAGAGTTGACCATGTGCAACGTCATATGAACAAAATCAAATATCTCAAAAACGGTAGGTCTTAGGATAAATGTACCTTACTACTTTTACACACAGAATTCGCTGTTTTATCGAAATCGAACATAAAAGGTCGGACGTTCCATTTAAAAAAACAAATTTGACCTCTATAGCTCCTCTACGTATCTACCTGTCAGGAAATCATTATTACTATACAATTATGTACTGCTTTAAATCCTACAACTTTTGTTAGTAACATTTTCACGTATTGTTTTAAATAACGAAGATATTTCAGGTGGACAATGTTCGTGGGATACACTATACATACATATACATACTATGCTTGACCAGTTCCGGGGGTGGGGTCCCGCCCAGTGGTGGAGATGACTTGCGAGCAGTTATCGGACAGGTCTCTCCGTGCAATTAAAGGGTATTTACTGTATTTCTATCAATGCAATGTAGTAAGTGGTTTTATATAGGCGTTTCTTTATAAAAACAAAAAACATCTCTGTTAGCCAGTAGTGGCTCGCGGTCTCCTTTGTTCTATCTATGACAATAGTATTCGCCTCAGGTTCTTCCCCGTTCCAATCTTCTTTCCCGTTTTCAGTGGTTCTTTTCGTTAGACGCCCCTGTCTCGGTGTTCGTGAAACGTAGAACGTCGCTTCTAATTGGTCACCGCGGTGATGTATAGGTAGCCTCGGATTTGTTGTATCTACCGGACACATCTCTAACCTTTTGGTCTGCCGAATCTCTAATGATCTTACGTCGGGGCTCCGCGATAGCCAATTTAACGATTCGCTGGCCTATTTTGCTGCGACGGCCAATTCATCGTTAGCCTAGCCGCCATTGTGTCCCGTTGAACGGGGTGGTCCCTGTGTCTCCACTGAATTAATCCTTCGAACGTCTGAGGTGTCTGAACGTAGAATTCAAGAAGGAACATATACATATGTAGATATTCGAAAAAGTCGTGTGAACTGACGAACTAATTTATTAGTTTTAGTTTCCTGTAATTATAACAATTACATGATGTACCTTAATTCAAATTTAGATTTTTGTAGTCTGATTTACTGAACTGAAATGAACTCAAAGATTTGCTTTCTTTATTATAGGTTTTATTAGGTCCAGAATGGAGTGAAATCCATACTAATATTTACTCAAATTTTTACTCTGCTTAATTACAATTATTATATAATATATTAATAATTAAAATATTAATTATGTACAATATTATTGATTAATTATTCGACCTAATAATAATAATTGCTATAATAATCATAGTATTTGAGTATATTTTCCCAAACGTAGATCACTATTTATTCATATACACATTAAACTGAAATCTATATGCGGTTGCATCCAAAGTGTTATGTTATATACATACTATAATCATGGAATAAGTAGAACTTTGGTGAAGACAATTGTAGAAATTATTGTTTAGCGAAAAATTGAAATTGCTTGCCAAGGCAAGTTGTTTGAAATTATAAGAGTTACTTTAAAAAATTCCTATCTTTTATATTAATGGTAAAAGTACACCTGTATTCCGATAGCAAGGTTGTATTTATAGAAACACTTCTACCGTATCGCATTCAACAAAGTTACTATAAATATTAAAATAACATCAGGTGTCACCGTAACAGTCAACAACTGCGTGCACTAGAGTCAACTACTTATCGCTAGTTATGGACTTAAACAAGACGAAGTATGTATCATGTATGATTAATTATATCGTCTCAATGACCACCTTTTAGACGCTTTAAAGGACATTTTCTGTCACCATGTCCTGGCTTATAAGACGACCAATTTTACACAGGTGTGTTATGCGCACGCTCAAGGTTAT
Source organism: Dufourea novaeangliae (assembly GCF_001272555.1). Classification (NCBI taxonomy): domain Eukaryota; kingdom Metazoa; phylum Arthropoda; class Insecta; order Hymenoptera; family Halictidae; genus Dufourea; species Dufourea novaeangliae. The sequence goes on along the minus strand of NW_015373883.1, from coordinate 314,947 downwards.
TCGAAAGTTTACACATTATCCGCATATAATTTGTCTTTCTGTCAGTCGAGACACTGCACTAATGAAATCGTAGCAGTCCAGTTCTGAAGCATTGCAGACGACCTCGAAATTTCAAGAGTAACGAACTTCTGTGTAACTCGTCATTAATCATACTTTCTGTCTTGACAAAATAATTTTTCACTAATTCAATTATACTCGTATCACTAAATCTATGTCCACAAAATGTATAAGGAAACTATAATTTCCGGTATATTTAGGAATGTTATTCTATACTCTAAAATGAATCGAAACTTTTTGGTTTCATGTAAATTTCGTTGTAAAAAAATGATTTTGAATCTTATGGGTTCCATTTACTTTAAAGGATTGAAAAAAAATCAATTTTTTCTATATTTACTGTAATCATAGATTATGTATTATAGAATGTATATATAAAAGTTTATTGTAAGTTCGTGAAAACGATAAAATTATAAATCTGTAAATAAAACAGTGGAAGGACAAAAAATTGACCTGCACATCATGTTTGATTATTACTTGCCGCTTAAAACAAAATGTATGACCAAACTTTATCTTTAATTTGCACTTATACACATACACTGAGTCACTGAAGTATTCGTACCCTCGCAATGTTTGAATTCAAATGACTGAATAATTCTTTAGCAGTATATATTGTGAAATGCTTATCAAAAAGCATCTGTATTAGTTTATTGAAAAATAACAGTTCATAGTAATATAAATGAAAACTCATAGTGATATAGTAATATATTACATAATTTCATAGTTCTGTTCTTGTGGAATCAAAATATTTGTAAATATTTGCAAATTTCCTGTGGCCCGTAAATTTTACGAAATAGAATACTTTTGTGAGATTAAACTTTTTTTTGTGAAAATAAATGTTTCAGAATGTATATTGTTAAAGAATATTAATCATTCGTATTAAACAATTGCGAAGGTAGAAATACTTTTGTGACTCACTGTATGCAAGACAGGTTACATGAATATCGTATCTACCATAGTTGTTATCTATTTTGTATATTTCATTCTCTTGTAACAGAATAAAAACAAAACTTCTCTCATACTTTATTCAAACGAGTATTATTCCGAAATTATTATTTATAAACACTCCATTACCCTTTCTCCTATTACACAAACCTCAGACACAGTGTGTCTCTGCAGTCAAACACACTGAAACTGGTCAATCCAGAACAAAAGTAACACAAACTGAAAGAAAAATACAACTGAAAGACAATAAATTTCAATTTAAAAAAAAGACATTCTGCTTTTTACCGAACAGTTTCAATGGTGTTCCTTCAATCATTCTCTCCGATGTCACAGACGCGAATAAGAAAGAACGGTGGGCGAATGTGTCGCGACACCATACCTTATTCTTTATAGCCCAGCAAGTGGGCTGGAAACGGTCGTTCTAATTTAAAACATAGAGATATACCCTGTTTACCCGGTCGGATTGGAAAAAGATTACCGATCTTTTTGGCCTTCGGAGGACCCCATTTATAGGTTACTATTTTCAACCGGTCCGAAAAACTTCTGCCCCCATGCAGCGGCGGCACGACTAACGATGTAGTTCGCCACGCGTTATTGTACGAAACTGACAGGATTATTTAGGGCCCAGCACTTGGCCGAATTTACGAGACGACGGGTCTTGTGTGCCGAGGTTAACCAAATAATGCGCCTCCCGCTGCCCGATCCGGGGATCCGAATCGATTCATCGTATTAAAAGAACCTAGTCCGCTGAAGAACGACCTTTTACGAACCGTAAAAGATGTTTAATAACTTCCGGTCACAGGATACCGATAGTTGCTGTGTTAGATACGGTGTCAGAATCAGCGACATCGAAATAAACTTTGATTGTGTTATATGTTAGTTCAGTGAATTGCTATTTTGGTGATAATTCATTTTAGAGGTAGAGTACTGTCATATACATATGTATACGTGGTGGTCCACGCAATTTATTCACCCTGAATAACTTCTAAAGTATGCATTGCATGAACAAATTTTTTATAGAAAAGTTGTGTGGTTTGGAGGAATACGTTATGTAACGCATATTGTATATTTTTATATATCAATGCCATATTTTTTATGCCAAAATATCGAATACCGTTAAATTTTGAATAAAAAAGTACTGACCTTTATTAGCCGTAAATCTAATAATTAACGAATAATTTGATTTTGTTTCATGAAAATGGTCTGTTCGTAATATCAAGTAGGTTGATCATAACTTCTCAAGACTGATCAACGATTCCAAACGTAGAATCGATCATGTTGCGAAATCTTCGCTGGTATTGAATCTTCAACTTGATATTACGCACAGACTATTTTCAAGAAACAAAGTGAAATTATTTGTTAAATATTAGGTTTACGGCTAATAAAGGTCAGTACATTTTTACTCAAACTTCAACACTCTTCGATATTTAGGCATAAAAAATATAGCATTCCATTTAAGAAAACGAAGTTTACCTTCGAATCTCCAAAACACCTCTACTTACGAAAAAAAATATATGCATTATATAATGTATCCTTTTAAACCATACAACTTTTCTATAAAGACTTTTTTCATATAATGCATACTTTAGAAGTTATTCAGGATGAACAAGTTGTGTGGACCACCCTGTGTATACAGGGTACTAATTTTAACTCGAACACCTAAATTATTTCGGCTACTATTTAAAGTAAGAAAAACTGGCTGTTTAGCTAGGATGTACATACACGGTTTTAAGGCGTGCATTTGATGGTGATAAAATGTTTTATACTTCTTGTTGTGTTTGAGGAAGGGCCGGCAAGGGATGGCGTGTAGGCCACGAAGAAACGCTGGATATTTCTATATCGTTCATTTGGATATATTTGCGTCTTAGATAATCGCACCCACGTGTTCTAGTTACTATGAGTTAATAAGTGCGTCTTATCCCAGGACGCATGGTTTTATTTTCGCAAATCGTACACACACACGCGCACACGTACTTGCTTATTATTGCGTCTATTTGAATGCAGGATGTAACACTTCTTATTACGTTTATTTATTTCTGCATTCAAACTGAAGCCGATTTCTTCGCCTTCAAGGTCACTCGAAGGTCATGGTGTGTAGGTCGTTGAACTCATCTTATAAAAAATACATGTTAATATGCAAAAAAAGACGATGACCTTGAAATAACCGTTAAAACGACCTTCACAGGATTTTTGTATCACCATCAGATGTACGCCCTAAAACCATATACATTCTATTTAGTCATTTTTTCTGACTTTCAATAGTAAAGTCTGCGAATGCTTATGCATTTATAGCATACGCCAAATTGCGAAACGAATTAAAGTGAAGGTTTTAATAGAGTTCAATAGTATTTACGTATTGTTATTAAAGCAGTAAGACCTCTAGTACAGGATTTAAAGTTCTGTACAATTTGAGTTTTTGTGTGTTAGCATTTAAAATTGTTAATCTACATAAAATTCCAGTCTACTGAAGTGTGTTAATTTAATTGGAATAATTTTTTTTATATGTTTAATGTGGCATTAAGTGTAAATACGTGGTTACTAACAACGATGAGTTAAGATAAGTATGTATACTTTACCATATTCTGTCGTACAGTCTTCAGTTTTTGCTACAAATGTTCATATTTTACTAACTTGGTTTCGTTAATATAATTTTCCGTACGGTATTTTCTAATGTTATTTGAATTAATATAACAATTTTGTAATTATACCCTTTGCACTTAATTTATGAAATTTATTTTCATAAGCCTTAATTGCCACAAGATTTATTTATTATTGTGTTTCACATATTTATAGATCAATTTTTCTGTAATTAGAAAAGACTCTTAAAAAAGAGTAACTGTCACGCCTTTCTTGTGTACCAACGAGTAATCCCATAATTTCTTAATAACATTCAATATACATATTTTCTCGCGTCTTTAAATCCTAGAAATTACGTGTGACATCGGAGATCAATAACGAATATTATTAAGGAATTGTGTATTTTAGACTTTATAAAAAACAAACAATTCATATACAATGAATAATAGTTTACTCGCTGAAGCGCTTAATATTTATCAATTAATAATCACGATTGAAATAAGTTTAATGACCCTTCATTACTGATGCTGCAATTGAAATTATTATTGCCAAATGTGTAATCACACTTATAAGATGAACGAAGTTACTACTCAATCACCCTGTATGTATAAGAAACTTTTATAACCAATTAATTGGAACTATATTACAATTATCTCAATGAAGGAAAACTCCAAGAAAATACAAGACATCAAAGTCTCCTTAACTATTTATCATAAAAAATACAGCCGTACAACTATTAATTACAATCATCAAGTGCAGCAAACAACGCTGAAGCAATTCGAATGTCTGTCAAAATGTTAAAAGGTAATATAAACATAATCAAAATACATTGAAGAACAGCTACACACATTCGCGATTGCGCTGAACTGGTTTTCCCCGTGAATTTACATTTTAATGTTGTCACGAATTTATTATCCAAAGGGGAGCAGTCCTGGGAGAGTCTCCACGCGTAATCCGTTGGACGGTATATGATCGACTTCCTATATTTACGGACCACATAAATCCGTCGAGAATTCAATTAACGTTCAAGTTGAAGGAGGAATGATGCATCGCGATGGTGCGGTTTGGAACGAATTTTAGAACGAGTTCCAATCGTGCCGGAGCGTCTATCCCCATAACGCAACCAATACGAGATAGCGAATTCAAGACGACCATTCGTTTGGCCCAGGTCTCAAGGGACCGTAGCACAGTGGGCCAGAGCGAAGAATTAGCTGTTCACAATTGTTTTAACGTTATTTCAAGACTTAAGGGCTGAATTCGTCGTGACGTCAGTTATAATATTATTAAGTAAAAAATATGTAGTTACCACAAAAAAATCAAGGTAACCTTATTTTTTATTACAACAAAATTTTTTTTTTTATTTTTTATATTGGAATTTGTAAAACAGGAAGTGCTGATTAATCTTTGTTCTAAACATTTTTTCGTCAGAGCATCGAAAATGCCTGAGAAATCGTGATGACATGTAAATAATGAATTATAAATTTCAACATGGAGTGAAATCATTCATTCATAACAATTATTCAACAATTATTCTTTTCAAACAAATAGAGTAATCCATAATTCTTGAATCAATGAACTTTATTACATTTAATCAGACAAGAAGAATATGTTATTATATTCTTCTTGAAAATACTTAAAAAATTCAAACAAGAATAAGTGTTATATTTTAACAAATTAGTGATTATAATAAGTTAACCGTACGGATTATCGGCTTATAAAGAAAAAAAGCATTCTCATTTTTATTATTCTTTATTAATAAAGAAAATAAACTTTCTACTAGAGCTTTACAATGTATTAATTTATTTATCTAAAATTTATTATCTATAATGAATCATCATCGTCTTAGAGGTCTTCTTTTAACATTAATCTGTGTAAGTAGTGTTCTGCAACGGGTCTCGCGCAACGCGATTCGCTACTGAAGTGCGTGTGACGCAACACTTTAAACAATAATAACTTTTGGGGTGGGACGAGGAGGGAAGTGAATCTTGCATGATTTTATAAAGAAATAACGCCTGAAAATATTCCACTTTGATAGAACGCATAACTCTTTAAAACTTTAAAGATACCCCTTGTCTCTTTACTAGACTGAGTATTATTTTTTGAAACAAATTATGAATAATAACTTTTTAATCCAGGTGCGTTCTCAATAAAGACATACTATTCATAAAAAAAATATGGACACATAATGTTTAATAGGTTATCCGGGGCATCAATACGAAAAAAAGTATAATAACTTTTTCGGTGAAGAATGATATTTATAAATGTGTGATCTTTAAATGTTTGTTTTAACTACAATTTTTAATATATCTCGTTACTTTCATTGTTTTCGAATGTGATACACATGTAGAAAGCAATCTACATTTGTTAAACATCGATACGAGGAATTTGATTTTTTGGCAAATGAACAGCTAACTCTTCGATCTGACCTACTGTACGTAGGCCCGAAAGAATTACACCGAAAGAGCCCCTGAAATCTATTCTATCTGACAGGATTGAGTATTATCTGAATAGAATATTTGAAAAGCGATCATTTAAATATAATAAAAGGCTATTTTATTTGTTTAGCAATTATCTTCAAACGTTTGTATGGTATTTTAACTGAACAGAGGAATGATATCTGTCTAAATTATTTATCTACTTGGAAATTAAATAAACTCTTACCTGTACCAATATGCAATCCACTAGATCAGGGGTCGGCAATCTTTTTTTGGAAAGGGCCAAATAATAAATAATTTCATTTCCACAAGCCAAGGGGCAGACTCTATAGATAGAGTTTCTATAGATAGGCTTACTTGAATAACAAGCAAGAAACAAGTTTTTACAAATTTATTCAACAAAATATACCGTAATAATCAAAATAATAATACAAAATATAAGTAATAAAAAAGAATACATTAAAAATGTTGGAAATACTACTCTTCTAATGGGATGAATGGAATTGGTTTCTTTGGGAACATATTTCACCAAACTGGGGTTTAAAGTTAGTACTCCCTATCATCAGTATTGATTGCAAATGTTCGTCTGTTAATGCTGACCTGTTTTGAGATTTCACATACTTCATCCTTGAAAATGTCTTTTCACACAAGTAGTTACTGCCAAATACAGATATAAATCCCCGGGCATATGATCTAAATTGAGCATATTCAGAAATTGGAAGACATTTATAGAATTCCGTCATAGTTTTCGTTAGTGGATATGCATGGGTCATAAAATGAGAATGATAAAGAGAATTATTACAGATTCACGATAGAATAGCACGAGAAGAATAACGATACACGTAGTGCAAGGACCTCGCGATTGACTGTTTGTGGATCCACGATTATTGTCCAGGCGTCATCCCCACCTGGGGGGGGGGGGGGGGGGGGGGGAGAGGGGAAAGGCGTGGAACCCGGCAAGCGCAGACTTTCTAACTCACGAGCCGACGCGACGACTGAACGTTGGGAGCCCACAAAATGGTTACATTCCTGGGTGTCGGAGAGACAATACTAATGCAACTATAAAACTTTTTCAATTTTGGTTCTTTATTAAAAAAACTTTCATGAGCATATTGGTGAGATTTTTCTGATTAAAATGATACCAAACACGACACAATTTAGGTCATATTTACTTATGATTTATCAGAAGCAATAATGAACGAATATGAATTGCTAACACTTTCTAATGTAAATATGATTCACATTATGTCGTATTTGATATCATTTCAATCAGAAAATTCTCACCAATATACTAGTAAAAGTTTAATTAACAACGAATCAAAAATAAAAAAGTTTCATCGTTGTATTAGCGTTGTCTCACCGATACTCGGAAATGTAATCCTTTTTTGGCTCGTGAACAGGAAGCCGTCCCGGCGCGCCGGGCAACAATGTATGCGCTCGATGGACTCGACAGACGGAGCAGGGGAATGTACGACGATTAGTCGAAGCGTTCAATCGTCAGCGACCGCCCAGAGTTGCCGACGAATTAAATGTAGTTGGATCACCTCCAGTCACACGTATTTTTTATCTCTGTTTTTCCATCGCTTGTCCTTTTCTATGTTCGGAATACTGCAAAGGCGAGTTGCCGAGGCTCGAGCTTCGGGCAAAAAACGTATTCATGAGTATCAGAATCGTTTTGCGTAGTCCACGATTATTGTCCCTGCGCGGACTCGAGTTCGGGACAGTAATCTCGAGGCCCCTGTATTATAAATTCGGCCTAATTGTAACTGCGACTGCGTGGAGTAGCAGCAGAGGCGTGCGAATGAGAAGCTACAGCAGCGCCATATGCGGTCATTCCCGAAACTCCGCAATTCGACTGTCAACCGTTATAGCGTGTACTTTGAAATTTTCAAATCTAGTTTTAGCTCGCGGGTCGTACAAAAAAGTAGTTTGCCGACCCCTGCACTAGATTCTGTTAAATTTAATATTTATCTTCTAGGACAGTGGTTCCGAACCAGTACTAAGGGGTACGTGCTTGGTGTTCCAGGGATACGCGGAAAATTGAAATAACAGCAACTATATAAATTACAACCACTTTTCGAATATTAGTACAATTTAGGGAAACTGGCTGCCAAGTGATACACAATTCAAAGAAGGTGGAAAACCGCTGTTCTAGGAGATCTGAAGCGTATGTAATATTTGTTTTAACCTTAAATACACATCATTACATTTAAGATAGAGAAAGAAATGATATTTTGAATTTAAACTATATTAACAGTTTACTGAAAGGAAATGGTGGATTATTTATTGGTATACATAATATTATTTTATTTTGTTACTTGAAAAAATGCCTCTTGAAATTATCTCATTAAGCGATTTTAATTCCGGATCTGGAACAGACGATGAATTGTATAAGCACCGACTTGCTTGTCGTTTGCAAGTATAAAAATACCATCTTACTGTAAGGTTTTTTACGTAATTCTTTCTAACATACTTTAACGATTTCCGTTTGAGGAGTGGAAAAGCTTCATAATCACGCAAACGCGAGCAATTTACGTCTGCGGAGAGACTCCTTTTACCCGTCATAACGACAGATTTACCGGAAATCAGAATTGACATTGGACGAATCCTAAGAGAAACCGTTGATGATACTTCATAGATCAATTTTATTTAAGTACACCCTACTTTTCCTGGCAAAAGTACAATGATTATAATTCGGAATTAACTGCTAGCTTACTTGAAAAAATTCAAATAAATATCACAATGAAATAAGCGTATGCTCATACAATTATTTTATGAATTAACAACTCAAGCTCATTCCCCAAGAACGAGGATCTACTGTACTTTCGAATAGCTTTACTGGTAAAACAAATATGCCTCATAATTATTGGTTATTCACAAACGTTAAACCAAGCATACCGAACAATAAACATGACATTTCATATAGGTACAGCAGTGGACAAATAAGTTACCATTTTCCCGTTCTTATTTATTTTTATTATTTCTTAACATTAACTCAAAACCTTAATATACTAGATTTTGTTTACAGCTCTTAATTCTCTATCAGAATATATGTATATTAAACACATACTAAAATTTTAAATTGACATTAAAAAATAATAAAATTGAAACAAATCGAAAGTGGTGACTTTTTTGTCCGCTACTGTCTGCAGTGGGGCTATATTTTTTTTCAAACATTTTCAGTGTAATTTTTTTAAATGTTCCATAGAACTGTCTAGTAAGACTATTTAAATGACTCGTTATTTTAAATGTTACTTCTTTATCTCGTATTTCAAATAATTTCTGCTGAAGCCCGATGCCTAGCACGTGGTATTCACGAAGAGACGAACTAGCGTAGCCCGAAGGGCCAGACACGGGCCCTGTTATACGCCTATGCCGCCACTTAAAATCCCGGGACCGGGTTCTAGATTAGGGAATTCAGACGTTCAGGCCCGGCCAATACGGAGGATGCGGTTCTCGAGCACCTTTTTTGTCTAGGGGCCGGGGCGTAATGTCCTCTCGGATATTTGGCCCCTCGTTAGATCGTGCGGAACATCGTTACCAGTCAAAAGGTCGTGTAATGGGAATAGCCGCTATGAGCAGTTTCATGGGGAACATTAGCTGATTGGCCCGTGGCGAGATTGCTGTTATAAATTCTGGTGATATTAATGCCCGGTTCGAGACAGTTTCGGGAAACTTTCAATCGGACGTTGACGTGAATCCCAAACTTGGCTACTAGAGAAAATCTCCCCATTACTGCCAGTCTCCCTAATAGAGTAAGTGTGGGTATTACTACGGACTTTTAGGATAGATTAACTTTAAAGTGCTCGATAAAACGTTCAAATTAATGAAAGTCCCTCTTTCTTGTTTTTAGAAAAGTTGGATGATTTTAATTCCATAAAAAAATTAGAACGGGCTACTTAATAGACAGATATAATAGAAACCAAAGAAACTAATGCCACATCCCATTGCAGGAATTACCTACTACTGCGCGTATTGTATTACTGCAGACTTGTGTTAAGCAAAATATTAGTGCAAATGCCTACCTATATCTTGTAAATAGAAACATTATTTAACTTTATTTGTAAGAAGGACGTGATACAATATACAAGACATAAAGTATTCATTTATTATGTATATATTTAGAGTATTATATTAAGACTTATTACAATATAAACAGTAATAATAAAAAAAAATACTAAACTTTTCATAAGAAACTCAAAAGTTTTGTATTCTGATTTCTTTTTCAACAACATTAATTCTGTAGCTTTATTTTTTAAGCGAAAAATGCGGTCGCAAGTAGGTTAAGTTATGCAGTCACCTGCAACTAATACTGCGGTGAGAAATAAAAATTAAAAATAAACTGTAGATGAATGATTTATTGTTTTTTTTTTTAAACAATAATTCTTACTCTATGGAGTAATAACGCCACATTACATGTATTACTGTTGATAACAACAATATAAATGTTTTTTGAATAGGCATTCGGAACCGCCATACTGGGAAATCGATCAATTCGTCTTGACGACTTTCAAACTACGATAAAAGAATTAATAACAACTTTGCTGTACATACTTACTAATAATTATTTACAATAAAGTTTAAAATAATTTTATCATTAATCTTCAAAAGCTTATGTACTTTCCAACATTAAGTATTATTTGTTTTATAAATCTCCGCAGTAATCGGGGCATCCGCAGTAATACCCACACTTACCCTACTACCACTTTATTTATTTTATGCAGTAAAAACGTAACGTATAAATCATTGTGTAGAAAAAACGTTATTATTATATTGAGGCGCTGATTTACATAAAAACTAAGAAGTACGATGTACTTGTATGTACCTGGTAATTAAATATTAATGTTGAAAAATGAAAATGCAATTTAACGGCGAAATAATACAAAATAAAAAGCCGAAATTATACTATGCAACCTATATCTATTGTACAAAACGAATTGTTAAAGTACATTAAAATTACTTTAATTTCTGAGTCACTGGGATTTCTCGCAGATTTTAATTAATTCTTAATTAATTCTTCATATTTAATGTATAAAACTATTTTTTTAAATGAAAGAGATGTTAAATAATATTGTTTTTCAAACTGAGAACATTTTTAGGAGAAACAACACTTATAATTATTAAATGAAGTTACACCACGATCTGAAGGTCACAGCAATTGGAATATATGTATACATTATCAGGATCACATTTTAACTTTAGTGATTGTTCAAATGAAATTTTTATGTTGTTTGTTATTCGATTTCTTCTCCCGTCTCCGTTAATACGGTTCAAGTAATAATATTTTTGACAAGTAAAGTATTTTCTTCTTTGATATTTATTGAGAATATAAGTATTTATTGTATAAATAACATAAGTCGACGTTGTACTCCAAAACCACAGATTTCTGAAAATAATTGTCATTCATAATAACAATCTGTGGTATTTGTAGACTTCACTCAGTTCACACAGTTGTATCATAGAACAATTTTTTACTGTTATTTTGTATTATTATTTAGAATAGTAAAATACTCGATAAATTTAATTTAACAATAATTTATTTATAAAAGAAGATCTTGAAACTTACGTTTACTGGGCTTCGTTTCTAATAAATTTATATGTTATTTCCATGTGTATAATAGTAACACCTGCAAATTTTTACTGTTATTTATGTAAAAAATGTCTAGCTCTTGTAAATACTGAAATAGAAGTGGTGACTATTAAATGTGTGAAAAAACAAAGTAATTAGTAACTAGGTACCAGTAACTTTAAATATTAAAAATATCAAATTCAGAACTAGACACTATCTAAACCAATTATTTCAAAGCGATCATTCAAGTGATGAAATAACTTATTTGACCAAAGTAAATCATTAAATACTATGCAATGATTCATTTGATGAATCAAATGACGTGTTTCTGAATTATAATAATTGTACCTAATAATTTCTATAAGTTTCCTTCAAAATAATTTCCCCAATAACTTTGAATATACTGTTATTTAAACTTTATATTCTAGAGCATGTCAGAGAGTAAATATTATTTATGAAAGCAAAGGAGCATTCATGGTATCTCTATGGAGTTCTCTAATTACACATTGAAGAATCTATTCAAAATCCTACATTATCTGATTGTCTCATTCGATGCAGCAACTTTAAGTAAAGAATTATTTTTAAACAATGTATTATATTTTTATTATATAATCAAGTGATTTTTCTCAGATTGTCATTTTAACTAATTTGCTGCCTAGGTTAAATCCGATTCGTTTAGAAATTCAGAAACATTTTAAAAAATATACAGTAGTAACCTTTTATATTGGGTAAATGCTTTGAAAAAGAATTTAAAAATGCAAAAGAAATAGTAGGTACACGGGCAGTCAGCGTCAGGAAAAAATTCCCAATTCTCTACCACAGCTACAAATGATAATAAATTCTTATAATGAATCCAAAGAAATCCTTAAAGAAACGTCACAATGACAAGTGCCTATCGTTGTCTTCTCATTCACCTAGGCGTCCATATGTCACTGTGATAAAAACTACATATCGATTTTCATTCTTCAAGATTGGTTCAGTCCTGGCCGCTATGACGAGGATGCCGATGTCTAAATAATCAATGCCGATCATCTGATTGTTTAGCGGATGATAGCTGACAATTTCGTGAGTCAGCTTTTGCCCCGGAGGGCTTGGCGAGGCTCGTTAGCCTCGGCCATCCAGTTAGCGCCCTAAACGCGATCATCAATCACCATTAACCCCGGCTATCCGATCGTCTTAATCGTTTCCTAAAATCGCAGATTCGTAAATCCTTTACGGGGTGGACGCAGCGCAGGGGGGCCCCGATTGAAATCATCTCAGCCACCTAATTGTAATCCAGCCGCGGAACCAGATATCCCCGGTTTCGAATGAACATGTCTCGATGCCCAGAAATGCCTTTACAAACGGATATCATGAATCACTTGGCCAAAGAAGAGGGAACGGATCCTCTGCACCAGAAGTCGAGCATCATAATTTACTGAATTAACGACGTAGACCAATAAATCTGATGATAGACGATTCCATTTAATAATCCCCAGGACGGGGTTCAGGAACAACCTATTTTAATCCCTATACCGCCTTGACGCTATTGGCACCTAATTATGACCCCTTGTTAGTGTATACATTCGACGCAACTTCCTCCATTTGCATAATTTCTGTTAGTTTAAAGTATGCAAAAAACGGAACATTATTTCCTAGACAAAGTATACGGTGTCGAAGGATTAACAAAATGGATGGAGGTCGTCGATTAAGGTATTAATAACCGTTGGAATTCTGCCTGTTGACTCATTTTATACATAAAAATCTAGAGCCTGATCGTGGCTTTTTGTATTTCATTGGGTAGTTTTTATTTTATAAATCAATGATGAGCGATTTTTTTGGTGAAAATCGATACTTCGAATTTGAACAGCCGCCGAATAATGTCGTAAATTAATTTTTCAAAATAATGAACGATCGGGTAGTACATACTTTAATATATTAACTAAATTTGATCGGATTTTTTATTTCAGATAAACGAACTCGAAGTTACACTGGTCATCGCAAAACACCTAAAATAAAAACGCCGCCGGGAGATCGCTGATATTTCCCCTATTTATTCATATTTTGCATTAAAGAAATTATTATAAGCACTTTAAAATGTACACTTTCGAATACAATGACGTATGTTTAAGAAAGTCTTCAAGTTTCTTAAAAATAAATTCCGAAAGTACATGTCTTTTTTCGAGTTCTCAGGTAGGCATAACCACTTAAATATTACCGATAATTACATTTTCTTGGACGCACATATGCGTGCATAGCATTCACGGAGTTGAAAGTAAGAAGAACAACGTGAAAAATAACATTCGGCCTACTTTTTAGCCACGTCATGTACAGTGGCAGGAAAAATTAACCATACGCCGATGACATTTACCATTAAAGGCAATACTGGTTTTAGTCTAACAACAGGTTAAAAATGATTTCCATCAGGTTACACTTTAATAAAGAAGCTAACTCGTTTCGGTACACTTTAGGGCCGTTTGATAAGTATGGTAAAAAAGTAAGTTAAACACCGTCCAGCGAGTTTCCAATTTTTTCAACCCGTCGAAAAAGAAGTTTTAGTCAAAGGCTGCAAAATACGCATTGACAGCGGCGCGGCGATGCATCCTCATTCGACTAGCATTTCTTCCCACTGAGCCAAATTTTCAAGTTTGGGAATAGGAAGATGTTGCTTGGGGCCAAGTCCGGAGAATAAGGTGGATGTGCCGGCAATTTTGCCATTGCAACGGTCGATTTGTGGGACGGCACATTGTCTTGGTAAAAGAGCACCTGTTTGTGCACCAATCTTGGTCGTTTTTGTTTCAGCTCATCTTTTAAACAGTCCAATAATGTTGCATAGTAGCATTTTGGCAACTGCTACAATGCTCGCTTCAAACGTTTATAAAACGTGAACTACGCGTCATTTCTGACTGAAATTTGGCCTAAGCTAGTTGAAAGCGTGACACTTGCCAGCCGTGACGTCACCAAACAAATCGTGGCACCATCTCTGGAAAATTTACCACACTTATCAAACGACCCGTAAATCATTCTTACCCTAATGTTATACATAGTGAAAATAGTATTTCCAAACCATAAAAAGTGTTATTAACGTACAAAGACTTTTCCCTTCAACAGTATTTTGACCAGTCCCATTGCTACCAATGAACGTAACCCGCTTCTTGTACTTTTTCTCGGTCGTTTCATCCGGATGTATCCGTCCGAGTAACCAACAACGGAGGACCATTCAGTTGCCTGATTCTCGAACGGTTTCCACGAAGATTCCGTGGAATCGTGGGACGCGGGCCGCTTTCTCGTCTAGAAAGCACAACGAAGCAATAGACTTCCTAGACGCGGCATGTGGCATTCCGTGAAACTGGCTACCCGCCGGCATGCGGCACCAGGATGAGCCACGTCTCTGCACCGTAATCAGGGACACGCGCTCGATCCGGAGCTGACTTTAACCCAGAAGGTTAAGTATAGCTCTTCCTGCCATGGTCTTTCTCCGTTTTCCTCTTTATCCACGATTTCTAAGCGGTTGAAGTCCAGTTCCTGTCGCGATTGATAGGAACAGTGCACCAAATTGCAGCAGACGTGGCTATAGGTTATGTTGATCTAGATCTGACACTATCTGAACTGTCATAACTAGACCGCGGATGTATATCCATCTATTGCAACTTCTAACTTGTAAAGTATAGTAAAATAAAGATTCTAATATAGTTTAAAGCCATTTAAAGCCATTTAAACTATATTAGTCCCTCATAACCAGTTTTGTACAAGTTTCGAGTAAATTGCCAGCAATAAATGACAAAAGTTGTCTAAAACACCGTAGCCATCTATTTCCGCATTTGACTTGGGTTTTGTTGGCAACGCCAGATGACAAAGTGGTAAAACAAGTTGGCAGAAAATCATGTACCGTGACCTATGTCAAGTTGAGAGCAAAACCGAAATAAGGCTTGCGCAAACTAATTTGTTGCATACGTTGCTGCCAATGTGCGCGCAAGGCGTTTATAGTAAATCTTGCATAAAACTTGTAGCCATAACTCTACAACAGGCATTCGACAAAATTTGGCTTTGCAGGTTTGGCTGACAAGGGTTGTTAATATACTGAAACCTCTAGTATAAGAAGTTATATTCTTTCCAATATATTATAGTTTTAATATATTAGTATCTAAAAGGTGGATTTTGTATAAATGTCCGCAGTCTATTTATTGGGAGACTTAATAAATTATATTGACGTGGGTATATCACTATATGAACTGTCATAAATAGACTGCAGATGTGTATACGTTTATTCCCAGATAGCACATGACGCCCAATGACGCCTTGAAGACGGCTTAAAGGTGCCTTAGACCTGGAATAGCCGTAAAATAGGCGTCTTCAAGGCGTCCTATGCTGTCTGGATGGTATTTCCTAATTTGAAAGGCATAGTAAAATAAAGATTTTAATAAAGTTTAAAGCCATTTATGTTTTGTTAATATGCTGAAGCCTCTAGTACAAGAAATTATATTTTTTTCAATAATATTATAGCTTTTATATGTACATATACTAATTTCTAAAATTTAGATTGGCATAAACATTCGCAATCTACTTATAAATATACTTAATAGATTATATTAATATGGATATGACACTATCTGAAGTGTCATAAATACACTGGGGATATTTATGTATTTATTGCAACTCTCAATTTGCGAAGTATAACACGATAAAGATTTTAATAAAGTTTAATGCTATTTATATATTATTATTAATATTCCTAAGCCACTAGTACTGGAAATAAAATTGTGCCCAATTTTAGTTATTGCATACTAGTATTAGAAATTCTTAATTTGTTTAAAATTCCGTAGTCTAATCATAACGGAGTCGGTGCTTGAATCAAGGGAAAGGTATTCAGGAATATGCTTAAGTAATTTTTTAGATTTTAAGAGATAATCACAGTATGCAAATAATGAAATTAGAATCGGGTGAAAAAAAAGGTATATCGTAATATAGCTCAACGAACGTCGAATTTTTACCGTAAGTAAAATTTATTTTACTATACTGTACATGTACAATGTAATTCTATCGACTGTTCTAATTAACTGTTGCGGTTGTTGAGATATCGAAATTGTATTCCTTTAAAGATTTAATTAAATTGGAAAGATAATTTAGACTCGGAAAGAATACTATATTTTCACTAACACAGTACTAATTATTGTAACTATATGTCTGAAAATAATTTTTTGACTGTTATATTTGTTCGAGATTTTCAATATTTATCTCTTATTTCTTACTCAATATAAAAATAAACTGTGTCAAATCATTTTCTATAAAGTACACCCTAATAAATAGTACTTATTTAGTAAATAGTAAACTTAAAGAAATAGTATGTTCGTAATAATAATATAATTTACTGATACAAATTTGACGCAAACAAAATATTGTACGATATAATAAAAAAATGCAAGTATTCAAAATTCAAAAAAGGTAACATTACATAAAGTCGCTATAATATGCTAGAATAATAAAAACACATAGCATCGATTCTCTTTCAATTCGATTGCATCAAATATTGAAAGTTGATCTCCCATTAAGGTAACGACCTTGATTGAATACGCCAAGGAAACAGGTGCAGCCTGGACACACTTGGTGTTACGCGTTCACACACACGCCCTGACCTTCGTTTTGAGGTCGCGACTATTCTCCCTTCTAGTATCCTCAATCCACGTCTCCCCTGATAGGATCATTATACGGACTGGTAAACAGTAGCCACTTTCAGCTGATAATCGCGTGACACTGGTTCCGCCAACGGTGAGTGTTTTCTCACGTGTTGCAATGCTAAAGTAACACGTAATAAAAATGCTAGTCTTTTAAGCATTATCTCCGTGAAGCCTTCGTTTCGAATTAATTCCTGTATTTTTAATTCCCAAGCCGATTCATCGTTCCGCGATATCCACTGTTCCGAAGACAGAAAAGTTCCGTGAACTTTGACGTGCGTTTCGTTATTGGAAAAAAGATACTGTTTAAGGTCAATTCATAATGATGCAGCGACCTCCGATATATGTATAGTAAATAACGCGACTAATGGATCGACAATATGGCGGGTACTCATAAGCCCTAACACAACTTTAACTAGTGATGTGCACCATCGACTAAAAAATATCGACTAAGTCGATAGTAACCAACGACTACTTTCAGTCGACTAATTTTTTCAATCGTCGACTACTTTAGTCGATTAAATTTAGTCGCATCAAGTGACGAGAGAGAGAGAGAGAGAGAGAGAGAGAGAGAGAGAGAGAGAGAGAAAGAGAGTGCGAGAGAAAGAGGGGGGAGGGAGAGATATAAACAATGAAAGAAATATAAATAATGAAAGATATACAATTACATATTAGGATAGGGATAATACCAGAATATTTAAGTAAATAAGGAAAAGGAAAAGCCAGAGTTTAGTAGCGAGAGCAAGATGCGGAAACTTGAAAAGTGGAATAGATATTGGGAAGGAGAGGAGGCAAGGAAATGTAAAATATGTGAGCGCCGATGGAGAACGTTGAAACATATGATAAGGGAATGTAGAGGATTAGAGGGAGGGAAGGTTAGACTCGAGGATGTAGTCAGTGGCAGGAAAAGTGAAGAAGTAGTAGAGTGGTTGAGAGAAGTAGAGAGGGAGGAAAAGAAGGCGGTTGAATCGGTGACTGAACGCAGGGGAGAGAGAGGGAGAGAAACAGAGAGAGTACAAATTAGACAGTAAGAAAAGTTATAGAACATTTTATAGAAAATATATATTTTAAATAAAATAAAATTAAAATTAAACAAAACTAAACAAAATTAAACAAAATTAACAAAATTAAAATTATTCCCTTTTTTGTTTTTGATTTTTAACAGCTTTGACAGCATTATTCACATCTTATTGTGAATAATTTTTTTTACTCCCCTTTTCCTTCAGCATCTTGAAAGTTTTATTGCTATAAAAAATTCCGAAAACAAAACTAATAAAATAAAAAGGTGATTTTTAACGAATATTCAGTACGCGAATCGCATAGGTTATGGTTGTATCAAAATACAGTAGGCGATCGTTTATTGCAGACTTTGGGGTTGTCTGAGGGCCAGAATTCCAGGAATACTACAATAAGGAAGCTCAAATCATCCGCGCGCTCACCCCTCCGTACGGCCGTTTAGTTGTGCGACGCACGTACATATAGGGTGGGCTGGATATACGCACTTTACGATCATCTTCATTATCTTCGTTATTTTTGGAGATATCAGAAAAGTTTATTTACAGAAGGTGTTTAGTATGGAAAGGGCTATTAATTTGCAGTAACAATTTTTTCGTTGGTCGAGGATATCCTAAGTGTTCAAGATTAATTGTTTCCTATTTAATGATACTGAAATATTGTAGAATAAACATATTTTTTTACGTAAGTGGACTCTTTTAAACAGTCTGCGTAATAAAATATTAAGGTAATATGTGAAAAAAAGTAATAATTCGTGAAATATTTTGCATACAAAATGTAAAATATGTCACAAACAGTTAATTTTTCCTCGACCTATAACAAAATTATTTCTGCTACGTTATAGTCCCTCTGATATCAGATAAATTTTGTGAATAAAATTTATTTATACATGTAGAAATAATGAAGATAGTTAATGTGATCAAAGTTACTGGACCATTGTTTATAATGCATGTATAATTGAACAGTAGTTTCATTTATTCTTCTTTATTGAAAACAATGTAATCAATAATATGAATATTTGAATTTGTTTAATTGTGACATACCAAATGATTAACAACTACATTTGCTTATTAGTTATCTTATTTATTTATAAAAGTGTAGAAAAACACATGTTAGAGATCACAAAAACATACTGTAAGGAGCAAAACTGAACCAATGTGACTATTTTTCCAGAAAAATAAGTTATTCATTTAGATGCTACTAATACGGAATAACAGAAAAGCTCAACCTGTATATAATTCTACACCCATTTCAGTTTAATAGACAATTAATGTTTTCATTTCATTACATCCAGTTTATTAGGAGTAATATTTTACTTCTGACTCATAATCAGTCATGATGGCATAACCAATATTAAATTTTCATAATATCTTTAAGATACTCAATCCTATTGTTCTATGATTTCATTATTAAGAACTTTCTGTTAATATTATCAAGTAGAGATCACTCGACAAAGAATTAAACATTTACCAATACTTTTATAAATATATTCAGAAATGTCTTGGAAGTAAAAGATTATAACTAACAAATTGAAGAGAATATACTGAAAAAATGAATTGCTTCTTAAGCGGAAATAGTTGTACAATTATATACAGGTTGAAATTTTTAATTATTTCATACATGTAATATTTATAGGAATAATCATTTATATAAAACAATATTATTGGTTCAGTTTTACTTTGTACTATTGTAATAAGTTTTGCACTATCACGCCCTAGGAAACCACATTTTTTTTAATAGGTATTAATCTCATTTATAAACTCCATATGTATGAATTTTTAACTTTTTGCAGCTTTTCAATTTTTGTGATCAACCATCTTAAATAAAGACATTTACATAACATTCTAGTACCCAAAGAAGTTATGCCCAACACTGACTTTGTAATAAGTTTATCTGCTTACATAACTACTTATATTCAATATGAATTAAGCATAATACGAGATGTAGTTGATTATAACTAAAAACATCTAAAAACATTGAAACATTTTCTTAAAACAATATTATACACACTTCGCTTTCTATAGTGAAATATACGAGTGAAACGCGACACCGTATGTATTCCGTCCTGGGCATGCTGGACGACAGAGTGGGGTGCGCGCACGTGGTGAGAAATACGTGTGGGCGAAGAGCGTTTCCATATTGCAATAAAAGGGCCTGCAATAAACGATCACCTACTGTAATATGATATTTATGTATGAAATATATAAAAAAACTATGACCTTCGAAAATGAAACTTTGTTATTAATATAAAAAACACAAAAATAGTTACTGTAATATAACGAAAATAATTTTTTAAGTCATACACTAACTCTCTACACGATACTGCTTGAGTGACTGGACAAGCGTCCAACGACTACGCAATCAGCATTCCCATGTACCAGTAAATAAACTCGATAATTTCGATATTAAAGGAAGCTTTATTTCAACAAATTTGGTATCAATTCTGGAGACTTTAATAAGTTCAAGAAACCTTTACTTAACAGAAACACACGAATTATTTATTATTTACAAGCTTAAGAAATGCGCACTCAATGTTAGCGAAACATTTACGAAGACATTCATGTCGCCTCAAGTTCATAATTGCTAAATGATAATATTGCTTTTAAATAATACATTGCGCTTTTGCGAACATTTTTATATGATTTATGATAAGAAATAACTAAGGATAATTATTTTCTATCCTGAAGTTCGCTATTATTTAAAAAAAATGTAATAATAACCAAAATTCACGATAGTGTCCAATCACCAGTACCTGTCTAAACACTGGGAATTCGACTAAATGACGCTATTAATTTCTAATTCCTTTAGTTACAGTCGTTTCCGAGCAGAACCAATAATTGTGACACGTATGAATAAGAAAACATGATAATATCTTCCCGTGAATTTGGATATTTAACGTTCTAATGTACTAATATCTCTGAATTAGTATGGACAATAGACCATCTATAGCAGTTCTACCAGCCTGAACAATTCCCTGCTATGTCACTCGACCGCAATAGAACACGAAAGGAGATTTTCCCTGACCAGTGTTACATTACCAGGCGTGGGCATCGAACAAAGGTCATCCTTCCCGTGACACTGCTGACGTACCAGTGTAATACACATAAATAGTGTTAGTCATCAATCGTGACCTTATTCTCAAGACCCTCTTGACCATCCTTTTACGACATACGGCACGGTAGAATGCATAATTTTCAAATTTTTTCCAGCCTACACCGGCTGACTTGATTCGCGCCAGATGACACCATCAGCGCGCGCACACGCGTTCCAAATTCGTCGAAACTATTATTATATATAAACCATCCTCGTGATAAAACAAGTATATTATTATTCTGTCGTGGCGGAGATCGTACCGTTAGCCTGTTACCAGTGCAGTTATCTAAACGTTTTCTATCGGCCATGGATCTTTATAGGCTCCGATCACACGATCACTTAACATACGCAACGTAGACACGAATAGAGCTCACCACGGCGGAGGCGCCACAGTGGTCCAGAAAGAAGAATTAGCTGTTCATAGGCAAAAACATCGATATTCATTGTAAGTCTCTCGCTTTATAAATGTCCATTGCTTCAGAAAACGATGAAATTAATGACATTTATTAAAAATTGTGATTAGGATAAGCATTTCTGGATCAACATTTTCTGAATCCTACTTTACCCAAAATAATGCTCTCTAAGAACCTATTTGACGTAATGGTTTCAAATTTTTTTAAAATAATTAGTATTTGCCAGTATTGAGAGTGCACTTTGGATTAAGAAGCATTGTTTATAATTTATAGAAAAGAATAATACTCACTGAACTAAAGAGAATCGTATAAGTTTTCCATAATTGACGAGGGATATATTTTGAGTCCCAAGTAGTTCCGCATTTTTTCAAAATAGAATATTTTCATTATACTTTCCCCTATATAATCATGCAAGAATCAACAAATTATTATTGTTTGAAGGGAAACAGTCGCTGGAATTGCGTAACGCATTAAGAGGAAATTTTCAAGACAAAAGAAAGTAATTGATCTTTTTCACGCATTATTACACACATCTAACATTCTGATATCTTCAATTTCATTAAATAATCAACAAATTTTTAAAAGGCAAACTTATTTTAACGATGAAAGTAAAAGATTAATAGAAAAAGACCTTGACGAAGAAAAAGATGATGATACTTAAGGGGTCATGCTCAGTCAGGAGGTCGAAAAAAGAATGTACTTTGGGAATTTTTTTCTCAAAAACTATATGACCTTTTTAAAAAAATGTGTTTGTGCTTCAAATATTGCAGTTTCTAGATTATAAAGTAATTTTTTTATTTAAAAATATTTATTATTAAATAAATCGTAAGCGATCTCCCGAATGTGTTCAGTAAGATTTATGTAATGGAAAAACCAATCTTGTCCTTGAACGTGGGGTTTTTCGAAATATTGATTAGGAACCAAATGGCGGAAATTTTCCTGAAAAAGTGTGATTTTCACCTAAATATTACTCATTTTTGGTCGATTAAAAAAAAAGTATGGAACAAAAAAAAATCCTTCGTTCAAGGACAAGTTTTTCTGATTTGAAATAAGGCGCAAAAGGTTTCAAGTAAATGGATACAGTAGTTTTCAAGAAATATTGATCACCGATTTGATAAATGTAGTTTCGAGAAAAACGCGTTTAAAGTTTCAAGTCAAGCTCACACCTATATAAAATATTCATCTTTTAACGCCTGTAACTCTGTCATTTTTAATTGGTTTACCTTGGAACTTTCACAGAATATTCTCGAGATGGTGTACTTAAAGAATATGTAGAAAGTGAAAAATCGATTTTTTGAAAATTTCTGACTGAGCATGACCCCTTGAGGTGCTACAATGTTTATTATCTACATTATTTCTTTATATCTTTATTTACTTACTTGTTTATTTATTTAAGATAGAATAGCGGCATATACCAAAATCCGTCGTATCTCAAAGTAAAGGACATTACATGTACATTAGTAAAGAACATTAAATATGTTAATTTATACATTTTTTATATTTTAATTAAAATGTTTTTTGCTGCGAAATTTCAGTATTATGGCAATGTTAAATAATAAAACCTATTACTTCAAGAATTATGGATTATTCTGTTTATTTAACTATAAAATCATGAAATCATGAATCTCAATTCACACGTCATCGCGATTTTTCAGGCATTTTGCGATGGGCTGACAAAAAAATGTTCCCGACAAAAATTAATCAGCACTTCCTCGTCTACATATTCCAATATAAAAAATATAAAAAAATTTATCCTTTTTTTTTATAGAAAATAAGGTCACCTTGATTTTTTTATTGGCACTATATTGTTTTTACCAACAAAGACCTATACAACATTAGTGTCTTGAAATAACGTTAAAATAGTTGTGAACAGCTAACTCTTGGCTCTGAACCACTGTGCGGCACGTGGAACTCTTTACACGTAAATGAATTATTTTTGTGTTTTTTTGCTGTACCATTCGGTCGGTTGGGCCGATAGGATCGTATTGTAAGCGCCGTTGTTTCACGAAATTCCTTGGAAATCTAACTGAGGATGATTGGAGTCACGTAATAATTGTTTGATTACAACCAGACGATAGTGTGTTTAGGTCGAGTAGCGAGTAATTTCCGTTTCTCGTGTTTAAATTTATGCGAGCCCTAGACACTCTATGTAATAAGCATCTATTTACAGATTCCTTAAGTATGGGGTTCGCGCACACGAAACTGCCGTTTGAAACCGAGTAATTTCGAACGAAGGTAATTCGTATCATTCACTTTGGTAATTTTAGCAAAACAAATAAGTTCACTGGTAGGTATGTTTCTGAAGGACTAATTAAATGATTTATGCATTCGTTAGGAATACTGACGTCCTTTGATTAAGTAAATTCCCGCTTATTATCATTGCATTCCTCTATTGGAGCTACTGATCTTTCGAACAGTTACGAAACTGCAGGTCGAATGGTAACTTATTACAGAAAAGTTTGGTAGATAATATAACGATGTGTATACAGGGTGTCTCGTGCCGGGTAATACAACTGGACAGGACGTGATTCTATAAGAAAAAATAAGTCGAAAGAAAAAAATAACATTTTTTCATGATGCTTCGTTTTCGAGATAAACGAACTTCAAAATTTGTTGGATACACGAACAATACACAGAATAGAACTTGGTTAACGCGTCAGTTAATTGCAAGCCGTTTCCACTTACTGCCAGCACAAAAACATGCGATTCAGATGAAATTCCAAATCCAATTTTCTCGAAAACGAAACCTCATACGAAAATAATTTATTACTTTCTTTTACTTATTTTTTCTTATAGAATCACGTCTTCGTCGGTTGTACAGGGTGGTCACTGAAAGATTGAAGGGTTTGAAAAAGTCATAACTTGTTCATTTTCTAGCATCCTTAAAAAGATCTATTAATTATATTTCCAAATAAAAGAATGAAAAATTAGAAAAATATGTGTTTGTAAAAGTTATTTTTGTTTCATATCATTCAGTCTTTCAGTAGCCACCCTGTACAATCCGACTTGAGACACCCTATATATTTCGAAAGTATTTAACCAATTTGTGGTCCAGTACTCGAAAATCGTACTAACTTTTTACTGTCGATTGGATAGAATCCTCGAACCGTTTACTACTAAAAATATTGGGTTGGCGAAAAAGTAATCTCATACTTCTGCAACAGATGATGCTTTTTGTTATTTCTATACAAAACGCACTGCTCCCAATTACTAAATTATACACATATTCTGAAAAGGAACACTTCAACGCAACGTTTAAAAAGAAAATCATTACGATTGCGTTACATTTTCTTGAATCGGCCTTGTTTCGAAAATGATCGACGAGAAGGTGTACTTTCGAGTAATTATACTTTTTTTTATTTCCATTCGTCTACAGCACCATCGACATACATACAGAGGAAATCGTTTTTTATCGTTTGTACCGCGTTTTTCCCTTTTCGGAAATAAAAAAGCATAATTGTTCGAAAGTACATCTTCTCATTAATAATATTTTCAAAACAAGGCCAATTCAAGAAAATTGAGCAATCGTGATGGTCTCTTCTTTAAATGATGCGTTGAAGTGTCAGCTCTCAGAATATGTACACAGTGTGAGTTAATATGAACTACTATCTAAAATAACTCATGACCTATTAGTTATATCAAAATCAATTTCAATGAATTATATAGAATTTTAAAGGACGCATCGGATCGATAAAATTTGATTTCATTATATTTCATTTTTTTTTAGACATCAAGGTTACCTTGAGTTGTTTCAAGGTAAGTGTATCTTTTTTAATACTATCATGCTACAGGTCGTGGAATTCGTCCTTGCATCGACAACAATATGGTATTAAGAAAAGATGCATTGACTTTGAAAAAACTCACGGTCACCTTGATTATTTAAACAAAATAAGATATTAGAAAAAATCAAATTGTATCCATCCGATGCATCCCTTAAAATGCTACCTAATTCATTAAAACGGTTTCTGATACACTCAATAGGTCACGAATTATTTTAGATACAGTGGACTTGAACTACAGGGTGTCCCACCCAACTCTGCCACCCTTAATTATTCTCTCATTTGTCACGGTACAAAACAATGGTTCCGGAGAAAGTAAGTATATTTTAGGGGGAAAATTAGGTTATGAGATTGGAAGTGATTTAAAGTTCATACTTTCTGAGATTTCTCTAATGGTAATGTTTTTTTAAATGGAATGCCCTAGTTTTTTGTTTGCCATTACAAAGTGGAGATCAAAAAGTATCCAACAATGTATCACACTATGACCTTGAAATGACCTTGGGCCGAAAATTTCACACGTAACTGGTTGAGGTGGAAGCTCACAGAAAATGAATTGTAGAAACAAAATAAACGCTATAATCGTATTATTTATTATTTTAGTGCATGTTCGAAGTGTTGTCACACCCTAGTGTGATACATTGTTGGATACGTTTTGATGTCCTCTCTGTAATGGCAAACAAAAAAATTAGGCATTCCATTTAAAAAGAAACAATACCATTAGAGAAATCTCAGAAGATATGACCTTGGGATGACTTTCAATCTCGTAGCCTAATTTCGCCCCTAAAATACATTAACTTTCTCCCGAACCATTCTTTTGTACCGTGACAAAGACGAGAATAATTAAGGGTGGTAGAGTTTGGTGGGACACCCTGTGTATTGCCTCTAAACGTATTGCCATGCGAGGCACTTCCCCTTCACACGTACTTTCGAGCACAGAAATTTACTCTCCCACCACGTTGCGTATGCCGGCTTCGCTCCCCTACAGCCCCGACCATGGCAATAGTTAGACTCCACTGTAGTAGCTTTTATTGACTCACCCTGTATATTTTATTATAATAGTTAGAAGCAGTGTTTCGTATTAGAAAGTAAGAAAATCATTAGCCACTACAGATATACGAGATTACTTTTTGACCAACCCGATAAACATAGCAGAAGAATACGCTGAGTAGCCTTTCTCATAGATCTAATACACCATACACACATCCCCGAGAAGGTTAAATGATCATTTAAATAGCGGCCAGCTCCAACATTACCAAGGAGGCTCCTAATGTCCGAATGCACCTGTAAATTTCTTTAACAACGCGTGTACGGATCCTCTCACCCCGTTCGCCGGTGTATAGATACACACCTAATACACGTTTTCACGCGCACGCGTCGTATAGAGACCGTGGAGGGTTTGCACGCGATGCAATTACGGATTTAACGCACGGGCGATCCGCACGCATACTTATGCCGCGAATTAAAATCCACGACTGCATTCTGCGGGGATTGGAATGCCTACATCGAAAACACGGTAACTGCTGGGGATTAGAGGCCGCAAAACGAACTGCTCTTGTCATGCTGCGACGTTTTACATTGAAACGCGAATGTCGAAGACGGGTATCTGGTTACAGCGTCATTTCCACCTGCGTTTTTCCCTTTCGCTTTTACACCGCGATCATTCGACACCTCGCATTCCAGCTTCTTCTTATCCCCCCCCCCTCACCCCCCACCATAACTTCAAGGGGTTGGTACTCACGCACGTGTCTATACACGGATTAAAACACAGTCGACGGCCGTTGGAAAAGTCGTAGTGGCCGTTATCCCGCGAATCTTCAGACCGATAAGATACGTGATCATTTAATGGCGTCGGTGTATGAAAGTGTTTTCGATTTATCGATCTTTCAGGGACACCTGATACACACGAAGTGTTGGAAATCCGTTAACACTAGAACTACCCAAGCTGGCTGAATGACTCTTTAGTAGGTACTTTCTTATAACTATGATTGAAATGTTACCACAGCAGTACAGATTAAAAGTTTTTGTAATTACAAATAATTCCGAGACTGTCTAAAAAAAGGGTGCCTTCATGTGGCTATCGCCTGTACTGGAATGAATAAAAAAATATTGAAAAATAACAAAATGGCGGAGTCTTGCAAAAGGTGCTGATTTTCGCGAGAAAAGTCGCTCGGTTTTCAAGTTGCAAAATTCGAATTTTGCAAATATCAACTTCGTTCTAGAACGGAAGAGAACTATGCACCTACTGAGTATGCTTATACATATAGTTTCACGTCGCTCCGTCAAATAGTTTCTGAGATATCGTGGCAGTCATTTACAAAAATGTCGTTTTGAGAAAAACGCCGCCACGTCGCTTCGGTTGAAGGCTAATAACATCCTTATTATTGCAAATCGGAATTATGGTTTTGAAATATTAAGCCTTGAGAAAATGTAAAAAAGAAAAAATCGATTTTTTGACCCGTCACAGTGGGGAGACCCCTTAAGAATAAAAACATTGTTCCTGGAGAATCTGGCCACGGAGTGGGGAAAGGCAGGCATGCTTTCTAGTAAAAGGACTGTGTTGGACCGCACGGCACTTACCCCAGAATCTCTGAGAAATACAGTTCCTATCAAAAATCAAAACATCAGTAGAGAGTTTCTGACAAGTTAATTTGTGAATTTGCGTGTTTCCAAAGTTTGTCATGTTTATCGATCCGATAGAAATAGATGTAAGTTTATTTAATTCTAGTGTTAAATATGTCGTTTGTTGGGTGATTTTTATTTATTTTGATTGTTATTACACCTGGAATTGTTACTGGTGTTGTGAACGTTTTGGGTTATTGAATGCGATGGATACTAACGTGTTTGGGATGCGAGCTACGGCGAAGATTATTTCTCAATTCGAATTCGAATTGGAGAATTATGGTAATTCTTGAATCATTACGAACGCTTAGAGTTTTCTTTGGTGTAAATGTGAATGATTGCTGGAATGTACAAGATATTGATAAGCATATCATAGAATGTGATATACATATACTTATGATAAACGGAAATGTATGTTTTACTATTAATGGTATACTCATTAATTGTAAGGTTATAAATTCAATATATTGGGAATGATATAATAGAAATTCAATATATCTATACAGAATGTTTCAATATAATTCTGCAATGTAATTAGGATTCATAAAATATCCGTTTCAATCAAGACAAAACGAAGAATTAAAATGTAAAATATGTACTTCTGACATACATACATACTATTACATACATACATAGAAGATCAACTGCCAATGAATCAATTTCATGTGACGCTTAGGACAAAGGATAGTAAACTTTAAAATTCTATTTTTAGGAAATTATCTTTAGGAAACTCTAATTCGTAGAAAATAAAGAAGATTATACAGTATCTAAAAAGCAACTTCATTAATTATTATACATAATAAATTAGTGTGTTTTGTCTTAATTATTTTCTTCATTCGTTCTTATTCTATTTGTGTCTTTTAATAATTCCTTCTATAATCACTTCATTAGTTGTTTATCCTGCAACAATATGCTTGTTTATTATCTAATTCTGACATGCACTATCATACTTAGACTACAATTTTTGTTAATGGACACGTATGACGACCATTTAAAATTGGCGCCACAATTCAATACATTAGGTAGGTATACCAACGAGTAATCGATCATTTTTTAATAAGATCTTACAGTAGACTCACGTCAAAATAGCGGTAGGAACGTTGGGCGCGGTTAGGGTTGGATCGATACCGCTAAGGTATCGATACTTACTCGGTATCGAAAGAAACGTATCGATACCTATTTGTATCGAATTATATTTTCCTAAAATTGATACCCAACACAAAAGTTGTTTATACCTTGAGAGAAAATAAAATACAATACTATACTTTATATATTTATGTAAATATTTAAAATAAAACATATGTATAAACTATATACAATATACGTAATATATGATATACATAATAAATAAATATGTATATAGACATTGATTATCGGAGATATTATTTGTACAAGCATACATAGTATCAGAGATATTCTGAAAATACTTGGGGCATACGATCTGCGACGCGTAGGCGGTCCCAAAAATATTCAGACAAACCAAACTAATCCATCTTTCTAAGTACATTGCAAAAATAAACTCCGTAAAATATAGAATATATAACAAGACAATGATGTTGTACTTAGAAAAATGGGAAAACACCTTATTTTTGTAAAAACAAAGGAATAAATACAAATTCATCAGTAACAAAAATAATTCATTTGTTAAGGATAAAATTAAATGAAATATTTAATAGAAACTGAAACGGAAAATGCAGTTTTTGACTTCGAAAGTGAATTAAATTTGCTAAATTTAAGTAGTGGAATATTTCATTGGGTAGGTAGCATGCATATTGAACAAGGTTATGTCAAACATAATATAGATGGTAGATGGAGATGCTGCAGGAAACGATGTAGGAAAACTTGTTCTATATTTGAAAATACCATTTTTGGAAGCTCTCACCTAACCATATATGTATACCTGCCTGTGAATGGAAAAATGCCTAACGGCGTTCGATCGAAACGTTCCACGCACAAAGAGGAGTACAGTGAATGTGTGGGTCGAAACGTGAAGTAGGTGAAGGGTTCCGCCGTGGTACACGGCGATTGAGCAATGCATTAACGAGGGTCAGGTGTGTTGGCAGAATTATTACTGCACGCACCGTGGCTGACTGTGTACCACTGATCTATTGTGTCTCACCGTACCAGACCATAGATTCTGCCCACTTGATTAGATTCGATCACTCGGCATTGCGACAGGTACTGTGCTAAATTAGGATCGCGAATACGTGATTAAGGCGAGTCAATGAACTGGATAGAACTTAAATAGAATTGTTTTTAGAATAGTTTTTTTATTAATACAAATTATGTTTAATAGACTTCTTTGTTATGCAATTATTTGAGAAGTTGATTACACACTTCTTTGAAATTAAATTACTATAAATGATAATAATTACAAAAAAGATAGATACACGTAAGAACACGATACATAAGACGTGTATTATGCAGGTGTGGACTTTATCGTGTCACACTAAAGAGTGTTTGATTCCTGGGCAATAAAGTTCGCTTACCATTGCAAAATACAGTAAAGACGCGTTAATTGCGCGGAGGTCCCCTCCACGCCAGCTGTTCGTAAGTTATCCCCACCACTGTACGGAACTGGTCAAGCGTATATATCCCGGGTGTCCCAAAATAGCTATGATTTCCGGAAATAATCTCCTGAAAATGTTATCCGAGACTTTGTTAACGAGATATTATCGAAAAACCGACTTCCCGCGGTAGCGTTGGCTACGCGTTGTGATTGGTAGCCAAAAATGTTAATATACGGAAAACCGGCCACCTAAATAACTTGGCTGCTATTGGTGATAGGAAAAAATGCATCAGGCCAAAATTATTTGGTATCGAGGAGCTGATCATCCGATGTTACTAGTTTTTTGATAGGTGTTGGTGTCAAGGAGATATGAAGGTCATCTCTGTTTTCTTAAATGGAACGGTATATTTTTTTACTTACATTCTGATAGAGTATTTCAAGACGAATACAATGACCTATTGGAAAGGTCATTCGTGGTCTGGGTTCAGCCAATTGTGAATCCACCGCAACCAGTTACGTGCGAAATTCTCAGCCCAAGGTCATTTCAAGGTAATAGTGTGATACATTGTTGGATACGTTTTGATCTCCTCTTTGTAATAGCAAACAAAAAAATAGGGCATTCCATTTACAAAAACATTACCATTAGAGAAATCTCAGAAGATATGACCTTGAGATCACCTTTAATCTCATAGCCTAATTTGCCCCCTAAAATACACTAACTTTCTTTCAAACTATTTTTTTGTACCGCGACAAATACGGGAATAACTAAGGGTGTCCGAGTTAGGTGGGATCGAAAATACCATTTCCAGAAGGTCACATTGGCTTACATCTAACCTTATATACCTATATTATGATATTTTAATATTGAAAATATTTAAATACACATTGCTTAATTATTAAAATAAACAAACATTCTTTTGTGTTGAAAATAATTACCACATATCAAACGTGGATGTGTCGATACTCACTCCATTCGGCACGAGTACTTTTTTTCGATATCTATTTGGTATCGTAACCGTACGTATGGTACCAAAAGTACTCGGTATCGAAACAAAGGTATCGAGTAATGTACTCGTGTTTAATTATCGTGTTAAATCGTGTCTAATGTGTCGGCGTTATAATTAACTGTCTTGTCTCCGGATTCTGGGCAACGAAGAAGCTCGAATGACGAGAAACACTTTTCTTCCAAGTATCCGAGATTTTGTGAATCCTACAGGAACTTTGTTTCAATTCCTACCTTTGTCCTTTTTTTCTTACTATATTAAAAATCGAATTACTAATGTTGGGTTATTAGATTTTAGATAGAACAGAATCTTAGAATTTAAGGATTTTAGAACGAAAAAAAGATAGGTGAGGTTAACCACGACCTTAATTTTAGTAAAGTTTTCACTTTTCACTGTTTATTGTCACTCCCTGCACCAAGCAACAGCGTGGTGAACTTTTTTGAATGAAAATTTGGATATAACTGTATCCATGAAACTTTTGTTCTAAGAATTCAGTAATGTTCGTTCTATTCTATCTAAACAAAAATTATAATTTCGAACGAACACGGCTGTATGACAAATGACAGGATAAAACTTGTGTTAATTAAAATTATTCTATTGTTTTATTTACAAGTCAACATGATTGTTACGAAGAGAAATACAGTACAATGTTGATTACCAGAACACAAAACAAGTCACGAATGTTTTATAAAACAAATAGTTTGAATGGTTTTTCAAGTTTGTGCAAAATACGGGATAATATACCATCTACTACTCTCATGCAAGCAATGTAGTAAATTGTATAATAGTTTCATTGACAATACAATACACTGGATTTCAAAATTGCAATTGTGAAGGTACCCAAGAACAGTTAGAAATACATAAATATAAACCAGGATACAAAATGATGGACGAAATTGACATTATTTTATCTATTTCTATTGAAGAAAATGTGAATGTGCTGAAGAAGCTAGAAAATAGCTGAATGAATAGAATATTAACCCATAAACAATTTTCTAAAACTTTAAAGATATACATATGTGAAATTGTGATTCTTCTCAACCAATTATCCCACCAACATAAATTCCACGTACACTGGGGGACAAAAGTATTCGTTCACCCTTTAAAACAGAACAACTTTTTTCAAATTGGTCCGAGTGACTTTCGTTCTTTTGTGAAGTTAGGAACATTAGTTTACTAAATGACGTGTAGAACAAAAATTTGAAAAAATTGCAATTGGTCCGAATCGCGAAGAAAATAGTAAAGGTTGCCTTTTACAACTTTCTTATTTGAGACTATAATGAAAATTTAATAAACACATATCGAAGATTTGTGTTAAGTATATACATGTTGAAAATTTCATCAAAATCGGTTGACGTTATTATGAGATACAAACGATTGAAAATCGGACCAATTTGAAAAAAGTTGTTCCGGTTTAAAAGCTGCACGAATACTTTTGTCCCCCACTGTATACCAGATTTATCGCCTTACCGGTCCGAATAATCAAGTCTACTGTAAATTTCTCTTCACTCCTCGTTTGTCGTAAATTACATGAAAATGGGATGATTTTATGATGAAGATTTGATTTTGATGAGAGACAATATCCCAACAATCTAAATTGCACGGTTGTGCACTAATGTGTAACAGTTTTATCGCCGACACGTTCGTAATTCAAGCAATAATCGAACAAATGTTAATCCCCTTTTAATAACCACACAACAATGACGTCTCCTTACATACGCCGGTCTAATTACCGGCAAATACTCGAGGTATTCCTTCGCGAGAATGATTAACGACCCACCCGAGGTACGCTCAAGTATTATTTAAACTGCCTCGCGTCCGAGGGCAGCAATGTTTCAAGCGGCGAGGCGATGCACAATGAGGCGGTGAGCAAACAGCGCGCGCTCGGGACCATCGAGTCACCGCATAATGATGGCAACAAGGTTATCCATCGGCGTCATCCCACGTTACAACATTTCCGGTGCGTCGGCGCACGGAACAGGCTGCTCGATATTAAGTGGTCGAAAAAGAAAAATTTACTTACGACTTTCTTCGACGTAGGGGAGATCGGGGTAGAAAGTAACAGTTTCTGCTTCTCATGAAATAAAAAAATCTATATTTTAGCTAGAGATTTAATGCTAATTTATATATGTTTTTAGATTACTTGTTAAAAGTATTATGACAGTAAAGTTGACCAAGCCGGATTGTTACGTTTTTCCCCACCTTGGGGTAAAAAGTAACATCGCTGCCACAGTGGCTCGAATCCCACATGCTAGGTGGTTAAAATTAATTTTCAAATAAACAAAAATTAATTGTTTCAATGTAATCTATAATAACCACAATTTAAGAATATTACACAATATAACCTTAAATCCTTTTTTTTGAGTGTGTACAGACTGGACAAATCATGCTTTAATTAAAGGCAGACAATAAAGCGGTAGTTAATTGATCACGTTTCACGCATCTATAGGAATATTCTGTAAGCTTATTAAGGTGCGCTTAAATTTCAAATTTATGATGGATATACCATTTCAAAGTATGTATTTTAGTTTTAATAACCTTAAATTATCAATAACTATTTTGTATTTTTGTAAATCACACTTCGAATCAAGTAATAAATTCTTATTAGAAATTTGTACTATGTAAAAATTTGTCAATGTTTTAATATAGGTTCCACGTCGTTCTACGTGATAAGAGTTAAATATACGAAAAGTAGAGACTTTCTAGTTTCTTTTAATGGAAAATGAACTTGCAAGACTGTGCAAAACTATACGTACTGTTAAAATTAATCTTAATTCAGCCTAGTCGCTGATACTTATGGACCAGTTCTATGGTATCCTATACTAAAACATATTTCTATCACCTCTCGCTCGTTTCCTCGAATTTTCCAATATAAACAATGATAAAATCCACAGCTTTTCTCGTCAACTCTGATTCATTTCTTCAGTCTTTGAGCGACCAGTGTGCAGTATACGTCCCCTTGTAGTTTTTTTCCTTTTATAATTTTCAGTTTTGTTGTGTTTAGTGTGGTTATTATTTTTTTTATTCCTCTTGTTATTATTACCGTCATTGTTCTTGTTGCTGTTCCTGTTATTGTTATTTTGATGCATGATCACGTTATAGAGCTCTTACATAAGCAGGTATGTTAAATAAAACATTTTATTTTTCATAAAAATTATGAAAAATTTAAAAAGAAATTAAATTTTTTTAGATGAATCTAACAATTTTGCCGGCCGAGTTCCCGAGGTAACTCGGCCGGCAGACTCGCGCTTTGATTGATCGGAGTTTTTCGTTAATATCTCGTTAACAAAGCCTCCGAGAACATTTTTGCTAAGGAAAAACTTATTTCAAATCACCTCGCGAGTCTCCTATTTCCGGGTCCTTCAACATTTTTGTTACACCCTGTATAATAATGCGCTGACCCAGGACTTGACTTACGTTCGTGCCTGATAGCATGACACCTTACACACATGTCTGTTAACACACACTCCCATTAGTCTCAAATAAGGAGAACAAAGAAAGAAAAACGTGGGTGCTTTGTAAACCTAATGAGGCTAAACATTAGAAATACAGTTTTAATTAAAACACTAAAGTTTGCAACATGAATACTTTTAACAAAAACGCCATTTTTATTGATTATTAACAAATCACAATGTTTTCATGTACCAAAAGTACGTAGAAGATAATGAACTTGAAAAAGTCTGGGGTGTCTTATAAACCTGACGTGCACTGTAGTACACATTCACCTACATGTTCCATCAGTGGAGAACCTGCTGTTACTCGTGGTTCATGGTGCAACAAGTTGTTATGATCTAACCATTTCTTCGCAATATTTCACTAACACGGAGAATTTTCGGAAGCGTGAAATATATTGCAGAAATACTATTCTAATATATTCCAATTGTAAGTCATGCTCATGACTAGATTGAGGATTTTATGCGTCTATTGCCTGTAGGGCACTCCCAAATACAGTGAAAGACAAAACTTCCATCAGAAGCAACGAATTTTCTATTTTATTGTTCACCGAATAAGATACTTAAGAGAAGAAAGAAATTCCTATATTTACTCGGGTCTTTATAACTTACTTTATAAAATGTCATTTTGCATAAAAATCCGCAGTCTACACACGACACTTATATGCATGAGTCACGCACAGATACAAAAATATCTTTACTGAATTTTCTTTTAGCACGTTGATCATACCGTCGCGAGAGAAGACACCACAGTCATGAAAAAGCGTCGCAGCAAATTACAATGAAATCGATCTCCGAAGTCGTCTATTTTCTTTTATAATTCTTTTGCAAGTCGCTTAATAGAATCCCACGTGTAAAAATTTCTGTGAGTTACAAAACATGCATGACAAGATATCACGTATATGCAGAAGCATATAAGTACAAAACTGGAACATTGTTTTTGCAAATAAAAAAATTTATAATACTTTTAATAAAATAAACATATATATATATATGCTTTCATAAGTCATTATATTGTCAATGTCAAGTCAAACCCTTGATAAATTCACTTTTTGCATGCAATGATTATCTCCGTCTCTTACGGTTAAAAATTTATATGTAAAATTACAAAACATTATTTTGTTCATACATGATGCATCGTAGACAATTTTTCTCCTGTCAGCGTAATAGATCATAAAAAATTGAACAATTTCTGTATTTACAATGTTGCTCTATCTCGTACCATTACAAAGTTATATCAAGAAAACAGAAATACGCGAAAACTTTGAGGGCTGATTTTACCTCTTCAGAGTGAAAACGTGCACGAAAAGAATTGCTCCAAGCATAGTTCAATATGCTCTACATTCATGCGAAGTTTCATTAAAACCAGAATTTTCGGGTTCGGAACCTTCCCTTGACAGTTGAGATTCTAAATGCTAATAAAAAAAAATAGTTCCGGTAATTCTTCGTCAAGATGACGGAGAAAGTAGTCATCGAAGCTCTGTAAATGTCAAAATAATTTTAGATTGTCGTTTCTTTCTCTGTGTTTTCAATTTGGGTAACAGGAATCACCCTGATAACCAGTTGTGTACAAGTTTCGAGCAAATTGCCAGTAATAAATGGCAAAAGTTGTCTAAACGACCATAGCCATCTGTTTCCTCATTCGACTTAGGTTTTCAGGCAACGCAGCTGACAAAATTGTAAAGCAAATTGGTAGAAAGTCTTGCAACATGACCTATGTATGTCAAATTGAAGGTAAAACTGGACCAAGGTTTACACAAACCAATTTGCTGCATATGTTGCTGCCATGGACTTACAGGACGGTGCATAAAGTAGACTTCTGGACGCAGGGAGTGATGCTCTGAGGTGAGGGTACGGTACTCCATGTTCAGCCATATTGTGTCGCTAACCAAGCGCTGCCACCTATATCATACCGCGGCAAATATGCTTTAAGTTATGTTACTGTAAATCGGATAATAATTTTGTCTCTGCGTGTTAAGTTTTATCATCAAGGATATGTTTCAGAAAGTCACAAATATTTTTATAAATAATATATATATTTATTTTTATAATAATATATACATCTCTGAAGTTTTAATATATAGGGTCAATAATAACACAATAAATTTAGTGACCAGAAAACAAGATAAGTTTATTAAAATAGGATCTTTTACTGTGTGAAGTATGTTCACTTTGTTGAGACATATGGTGGTATCTATCTTTAAAATATATTATTGTATGATACATTTTCTGAGGTGTATTCTATGATTATACAGTTATTTCACAATACAAGATGGCATTTTCATAATTAGATTTATAAATAAATCAAATGTACTCCAAAAGACGCCAAGTAACGCCAAGCCACGCTAGTATTAATAATTAAACTCGCCTGCAGAGTGCACTACAAATTTAGCCTCACAAGATGGCTGACGGTCGATTCCCCTTCCATCTTACGGTACATCCTCGTAGAACAAGACACTGTCCTTTAGGTCCATGGTTGCTGACAATGTGCGCGAAAGGTGTTTATAGCAAATCTTGCATACAACTTGTAGCCATAACTTTGAAACAGGCATTCGGTAAAATTTGGCTTTACAGGTTCGGTGGACTGGGCAGTACGATGTAGCTGAATTAGGCGAATACGACGATAGATCAGGCCTGACCGAACATTCGCCCGCGGGGCCACGTAAGCAATAACGTAAGCCCCCACCACTCCCTTGTGTTGTGTTGTCATCCTCGAGCGGGAGGTGCACGCGCATGCTGTGACTGCCCCACTTCCAACACGTAGTCACTACGTCAACGTGTGTCGCCAAGATCCGATGAGTAGGGACCTCGGGAGTGCCGAAAGTGGGGTCAGTCAGCATGCGCGCGCACCTCCTGACCGAGGATGACAACACAACACAAGCGAGTGGTGAGGGCTGGTGTTATTTTAGATAATCCTATTCAGACCAAATTGAGGTAACTTTGACTCAGTTAGGGGTAACATTGTTCCAAACTTAGAAAATGATCATTTTAGATTTTGCAGCTCTTTTGCAGATAGTTTTCACGGGAAATACCTCTTTTTGACTTAATTTAACAATTTGAAAAGCTAAAAAATTGAAACTGATCACTATCTGACTTGGGACGAAGTTACCCCAATTTACGGCACGTGAACTTATTAGTAGACTGCGGATTTTTATGCACAATGAAATTTTCTAAAGTAATTTGTAAAGACAGGAGCAAATGTAGGAACTTAGTTTTCCTCTTAAGTGTCTTATTGAGTACAAAGTAAAATAAAAAACTCGTTGGATCCAATGAAACTTCTGTCTTTTATTGCATTTTACAGAGCCCTCTAATTATTGTCCTTCCATCATCTCGAAGAAGAATTATCACACCCACTTCCAAAGTTTCTATAATAATTGTAAATAGTATACCTTTTCAAAATAAAACTATTTTTCATATTTGACGAGGAAGGGCATCATAGTTTTACAAAAAAAACTGCAGTTTTAATTCCAATTCGAAAACTTATGGGACACGAAGCGGGCGTTTGTACACTCCCGGACAAAAAGACAGCACAACGATAAATTTGGTGAATTTTTATATTTAAACTCAAAGTTACATAAACCTTTGATTATATAGATGAACATTTCTCTTGAATAGCATAATATAAAAATAAAAAATGAAAATAATGAGTGCTTTCGCTTTTGTAACATAATTTGCATATTTATAGGACCGGCGAAAAGGTAGCACACTTTGACAAATTTAGAAAATAAATGAAAGTCTTACAAACAAAATGTCATTTTTCATTAACTTAATAATGCGTTGAACTTCCTTTTTTTCTGTAAGTTCCACCATTCGTCTGTGTTATGATTTATATAATTTTGTATCTTTTCTTGTGGAAGTATATCTCATTCCTTCCTAATGCACTCCTTTAATTCTTGGATTGTGTTGAATTGTCGACTTCCTGCATAAACAGCTCTTGAGAGTTCACCTCAACAATTCTCTATAATATTAATGTCAGGAGACCTTGCAGGCCAGGTGAGAACAGATATATTTTCGGATGCGAAAACTGCATTTACAATTCTTGCTTTATGAA
This sequence comes from Dufourea novaeangliae, assembly GCF_001272555.1. Classification (NCBI taxonomy): domain Eukaryota; kingdom Metazoa; phylum Arthropoda; class Insecta; order Hymenoptera; family Halictidae; genus Dufourea; species Dufourea novaeangliae. Next base: position 275,782 of record NW_015373883.1, on the reverse strand, counting down.
TGGACGCATTGTCTTGTTGAAATATATATTTTCGCCCAGCAATGCGAATTGCATGCTTCTTAAATTGTTCTTCAATGAATTTCTTATACATTACAGCATTCATTCGATAGTCAACGAATTCTATATCTGTTTGTCCGTTGTAATCAATTCCGGCCCAAACCATTATACTGCCTCCACCCATTTGTCGACGTACTTTTGATAATTGTTCTTTTCCAACGTCACGAAAGTAATAATTAAAGCCATCTGGGCTATCTAAATTATATCTTTTTTCGTCAAAAAAAATCACGCGATGCCATCTTTTGTTCCACTGAACGTGTTCCTTTGCGAACATTAACCGACCCATCTTGTAGCGTGCTGTTACTGATGGTTTCCTTTGAATCTTCTTTCGTATCAAATGTTCCGACGTGTGAATAACGCGACGTACATTTCTAACATTAGTTTTAATGCCTGTTTCCTTAGCAATTTGTTTTGTTGTTAGGCAAGAATTCGATGCAGCCCGAAGAATTGCTCTTTTTTCGCGTTTGGTTAATGCTGACGGTCAGCCAGTGCTTTTTTTCTGTCTGTAACTTTTAACATTTTTTAATAAATTATAAACTACTTTCCGACTTCTCTTGACTGCTGAAGCAATTTTAGAGACAGAAAAGTTGTGTTCTCTTAAAACTAAAATTGTGTTTATCTCTCCCTTACTCAATCTTTTTCCTCGTCCCATGTCTGCCAAATGTTTCGATACTATTCAAGAACTTGGAATTAAGGTTTATAAGACAACACTGGTAACTGTTATGAAAATTCTAAGAGTGCTATCTTTTCGTGCCCCCAACTTCACACCAAATTCCAAGGAACTGAAATAAAAACAAATACTTCTAACTTGGACATTGTTTACTACGCTTTCAAAACGTGCTGTTTACATTCAATCCATAACATTTGAGAAACTATGACCGTATCATTCAAAATATACAAAAATTAGCAGTGTGCTATCTTTTTGTCCGTGAGTGTACATCCGAACGGGGGCGCCATTGTGTCGACGATATCCGACCTTCCGACGTGCACGAGAAAAATTGCTCAAGACGAGGACAGGTCGCGAGGACAATCCTAAAAGGCTCTGTCTGTTGTTCTACACGATTTTGATCTTATTTTCGTCCAGGCACTGGGCTGTATCCCCGGTGAACGGACAGAAAGAGATGGAGTAACAAGTGCTCGAGGGCTTTTCGCCGTTTTATTTTGTAAAAAAAAGGGGGAGGGGGTACCTGACGCACGCACGAGATTGTCGAAGAATACAAACTACCTCATTTCTGCCGTGTCCTTGACGGAACGGTCGCGTTAACCGAACCTTTAGGCGGCTCGCCTCGTTCTCGAGCGGAGTCTGGAGGCGATTGCAGCCCGTGCATACATACGTCTGTCCGATGCGCCTAAATGACGAGCGACCTAAATATCTCCATTTGTCTTAAAGGATCATGAAATTATAATGGTAGGTAGGGAAGACCGGGGCAAAGTGGACCTAAAAAAGTTTAAAGCAGAATGAAACTTTTTCTTTTCAATAAAAATGTGTACGGATAATTTTATATTATAATTTAAACATTACCATTGACAAATTAAGAGTAGCAATACTTTGGACAAACTTGAAATATTTTAAAACTTAACTTGAAAACAAAAAGCCAAAAGGCTCACTTTACCCCATACGTGGGGTAAAGTGAGCTGAAATAAAATATGACCTTTAATCCGTTACCGGCGTCGTCCCATGTTTGTATCTTAAATAATTTGACATCGTCAAGCCTACACTTATTTCTTATAATATATACTGGAGTTGTATATTATGTTTAATTTTTACCATTTTCAGGAAGGTACGGAAATGTTAACACGGAGGAGGACACTTCCGTGACTTCCCTTGTCAGTGGAAAATCGTTTATTTAATAATCTTTGGGTTATTTTATTTTAAAACGCATATACATACACGTTTACAAGCTTTTTTTCAACGCACCGAAAACATGTTTGTGTTAAAATAGTATGTTTATGACTCATTTATCCAAAAAGCTAATCTGGAAAAAACCATTCGGACCTAACCATTTACCTAAAACATAATTCTTAATTTCTTAAATGAATTTACATTGTTTAGTACCTGAATGTGCGTAATTATCATCGTTATATTATATAAATTCAGTATCTTATAAGAATTTGTAAATATATTCTATTTTCAAATAAATAATTAAAAAAGCTCAGTTTGCCCCGGTCTCCCCTACGGGAATATGTGATTGGAGTATTTGTTAGTGTGAGTTTGACAGGATTGGATACTCGACAGTGAACGAATTGAAATCGCAACTGGTGACTGGTTGATGTTGGACACTAAAAATAGCGTAACATAAAGTGTAATAGTTGTTTTAAAAAAAATTTGAAAATGTTACTTTGTACTATGTCAATGTAGCGAGTAAAATCTACGTAGACTGTGGCTTTTATATTTTATTTCCTATGATGTATGCACGTACAACTGAATACGGTATTTTAAAAATAGAATTTGATTCATTTGTCTGGATACGATTGTGTAAGCACATAACCACTGTTTCACAATTTTATGGAAATGTCAAAATTAATGAAGCGATTTTCGACTGTGATAGTATACTCAATTTCACGTGAAACATTTATAGTTGAAACGTATAAATATTCTGAATCGACATTATATAATAAAGAAAATTTGTATAATTTGCCAATTTGTAAGTCAACTTCTGAAATCCTTACTACACATGTACACCGTAAAGCAGTAATTCAGGGGAAAAAGTGGAACATTGCTAAAAGTGAAAGTAGCACAAAAAATATATTCATAAATATGATACGTATGCATATATGTCCTTTCCAAAGTTCCACAAAACGTGTATCTCTTTGAAAGTTATGTATTTATAATTCATTTAACGAATCAATTCGATTTCATAAATGTTTAATTTGTTTCGTCTATCCAATGGATATAACAAGTATAAAGTATAAAACTAAGCAAAAACTATTAATTAATTAATTCTGTTTCAATACGTACATATAACATGATTGTTACCTTCTACATTGATCTAAATAAATTTCACCTATTCAACAAGGTTCATTGAAATTATATCGCACAACTAAGTTATTTTTCGGACAACCTTCAGTCATGAAAACATAAAAGAGTACATCTTATGTGGCACGAAAGCATCGAGATTAAGATTCAGCAGTAGCCCATTTTCGGGCTTGGAAACAGTACCGTTCAATGTGTGTTGCCGGAAGTAACTGTGCTGATGAGACACAATGGGAACAAAAACGAGAATTGTCATGCAAACTGGTGAAACACTTGTCTCAAAAATGATGTTAGAGGTAGAATCTACCATGTCCTTGTACATTTCTAACAACTTACTTGAGCTACTTTTCGAGACAATAGATGTTCCAAGAAATATTCGAAATGTGGAAAAATTCAATGTTGGGTATATCCTGTATCTCATCTTGAAATAGAACATATTTACCTTGAATTTAAATACTACTTTTTTTGACTAAAGTATTTTATAGCTATAGTTCAGTTAAGCATAGAATTTTTTAGGAACACGTTTTCATATCTGTAAATAAGATTTAATTCCGATTAAAGTTAGTAATAAAGAAAACTGCAGATATTCATTCATAAACATTGTCAAGTATCTAACATATTGTTCTTGTGTACTTGTATACATAATGAAGTACAGTAAATCCTCGATGAGAAATTCGAATGCTTCTCGGCACTAAACATTAAATATTTCATAAACTAATGACCATATGTGGTTGAAACAAATATCATTGGATTCAGAATTCAAAGTTCTATCACTGTACTAAACCTCGTTAAAAAGTCAGTGTTACACCTGGGGACTTCTTGTCAGTCCCGAGGAGCCTTCGAACACTTATCCAGGATTTACTGCACTCTCTCCGTATAATTACGATATTCGACATGACTAAAGTCAATACACGGCGAGAATGACGGACATATTCACATAATGAAAGTGTGTTAAAATAATTTGTTAAAAATAAAAGTTCCTTGAATTCTCTTAATTATATCGAAACAAGTGTAGGGTTTAAATTGTACAATTTTACCTGTATTTCCTGTAATGTGCAAAATTTGTTTCAAGTAATAGAGACGACTTACATACATAGGTATATACAACAAATACATACATATTTTGGGCCACTTCTATTACATCATATTTAAATATATGTTGCCCATCAAGGTCTAGGATCCTCCGAAAAATATTTATTTCTGACTTCTAACATTTTCGTAATACCTTATTATACTTACTCTATGTATATTCGACAAGTGTCCTAATATTTATGGACAAGATTGTACCTATACCAACAATCAACAATTCGTGCCACTGTGAATTGTACTATCAGTGCAGAACCATAATGTTTAAAGGGTTAATTAGCTAATACTCTACCCTCTTCATATCTATCACCTGCTAATTGCTATTTCTCCCTTTCATCACCGACAAGGCTGAAGCAAGATTAACAAACCATTCACGAACTCCATAGTACGACGGAGACAGCAACGTGACTATAAATACATAAACGAAACACTGTTACAATGCCAAACTTAATTGCATATCTCTGTTAAATTATCCATCTACCACATTCGTACAACATTAAACGGAACAGTTCTCAGTCATCGACTATCCACACGTGCCATTGTGTTTCTACATATTCTACCCACTACAAAACATCGTCCTGTTTCGCAAACCTATCCCCGCACACGTTACAAGTTTCGTAGCCACAGCAGTCGTGCATATAAGGATACGAAAACCGTCTCCAACTTCTAAGCGATTTTTCAGAAAACTCCCCCCACTCAATATACTCCGAAACAATTACCCCCATATACGTGCGCGCGGGATGGCGGCAGCGCACGGTCTACGCGCCAAATCCCGTGCATTCCGTTTCATTTTATACAACACATTACCGGCCAGTGTCATAAATACCCGCGTCCCCGAAAGTCCTGTTACGTAGCGCATGGGGCCGTGCGTCCACCCATGGAAACCGCGACTAAATCGGGAGGTGAGATCGAAAAGAAGACAAAGTTCTCACGTTACGCGCACGTGTTGTGTTGTCCACCAACCGTGCGTAAACGAACACAAAGGAGCGTAGTACACGCGCGTACACGCGACCGCGTCACTGTGCTTATCCCATGTACGGGACGGCACGCATCTTCTACCGGTGGCTATACGCAGAGCTGTTCCTAGTTTCTTGATCGCCCGGGTGCGAAAACAGTATCGTCACCCTTATTAATTTAATATTATACAATTAAGATTTTAATATGCGGTGTCTATACAGGGTGGTCCGTTTAAGTAATACCACCTAAATATCTCCTCAGGTTATTGTGATGCAAAAAATATTTGTTACGTAATGTGCATAATGTTAATGGACCAATATCTGGCAAGAATATTTTTTCCCCAAGGTCATCGGTGTTTTTTAACACATAACTACATTTTTTTGTTATTGCATCATGTAGCTGATCGAAAAATGCATTCAGATATGTATAATAACATGTTCCTGAAATGACGTTGATCTCTGAAAATTAAAATTTTACGTAAAACTGATATCGAATATCTTTGGAAGACTCCTGAAGCTGCGACTGCGAAGAAAATATTTTTTATCACTTTTATTTAAAACAGCACTCACTTTTTCTTAAGTTATCATCTTCAGAGATGTTCAAAATAGTGTCCTCCTGCGGTGATACAATTCCTGAAAAACATATTCTTGCCAGATATTAAACGTAACAAATATTTTTTACATCGCAATAACTTGAAGAGATAGTTAGGTGGCTTTACTTAAACGGACCACCTTGTATATATATATATATATATATATATATATATATATATATATATATATATATATATATATATATATATTTTTTAAATAAAACCATTCATTTTGTAAGGATTTTTGTTTCATTTTATGAAAATAAAAATTAAAAAATATTTTTTATTTTCATAAAACAAAGATCCTTAAAAAATGAATGATTTTATTTAAAATGAATATTTTATACCATACATAAGTACGATATAAAGCATAATGTTTGTAATAATTAGACTGCTGATTTTATTCATTTATGGCTATAGGGCACTCCCAAACACAGTAAAAGACAAAACTTTCATCAGAAGCAACGAATTTTCTATTTTATTCTTTACCCAATAAGATAGTTAAGAGAAGAAAGAAATTCCTACATTTGCTGATGTCTTTATAAATCACTTTATAAAATGTCATTTTGCAGAAAAATCAGCAGTCTAGTAATAATGATGTTATGGTTGATAAATAGCGACCATTACTTACCTACACGAATTTAATCCACTAAATATGGCTAAATGCCATATGCTATTTTGGGCTGTCTATAAAGGTAGTTTCTTCTTGTATACGAGTACTGTTACAAAGGTTACATATACAATTAATTTGATTAAATTCTGTTGGTCTGAAATTTGCATAATTATCAGGAAACTTATGATTATTATTCTTACTAGTCCAAGTTTTACATGTACATATAATAAACCATCTGTGGCCGCCCCTGAGTTTGGCCACCCAAATTGCGGGGGCACCTTCTACACCCCCGCCCGGAACGCCCCTGGCTACACGTATGAAAGTGCCTGTTCCTCCTTCCACGGGTCTCAGCTATGCAGGAATTCAGAAATGTTCGTTCTGTTTGTGAGAGTGATTTTTAAAAGAGAAGGAACTGTAAGGAAATAAAAATTATTAGCTAAAGTGTGGATGCCTTAAACGACTCGCATATAGGCGCAGTTAACACATTACCTACCGGCTGCTATTTAATCCTATTTAGGAGGGCATATTGTGACACAAACATTTTCTGCGTGGGTGAAGGCATAGAGGAGATTTCAAGGTCATCTCTTTTTTTTTAACGGAATTCTATGTTTTTTTTTTATCGCGATGTGATAGCCGGTATTGAGACGATTTCAGCGAGCTATCATTGAAGGTCATGCAAGGTCAAATGTGGTAGTAAAATAAACTTTCTTACATTACAGGAGATGCTCGAAGTGGTGACCGTTTGCGTCAATGCAAAGTTGCAATCTTCGTAACGCTGCATCACGTGCATGAGGGGCAGAGGCACACAATTTTGTATAAAAACATTTTTTTTTATAAACACAATAAAATTCATGAATCCTAAAAAATTGTAATTTATTCTAACTACAATAACATTTAATCGTAACGAACAATGCTTCGTTATATTAAAACAACATTTAGTGCAGTTTCTAATTATTTCGAAAGAAGAACAGTAAACAAGATTTTAGATCGTAGCCCCCATTGAAAGAGGGGCCCTCGGTTGCATCCTCCACTGCCCCACTCCCTAATCCGGCGCTGCTTATGTGTTACTATTAATGTAATAAAGCCTCTAGCAGAGAATTAAAAATTCTATTTCACTTTAATTTCTAGATATTAATAGGTATCCGAAATTGTGAATTTGCATAAACATCCGCAGTCTACTCATCACAACAATGTAAGGTGTGTCCTATCAAGAACTCACTTCGCTCGTCCGAAAGAAGAATATTTTGATGGATTATTACATTTCACGCCAAATAATGCGCTAGAAAATTACGCAAAGAGAACGCTTAAGCAAACACAAAGGAGTGTGTACACGCACGCGCGCCACGCTGTCGTCCCATGTACGGGCGGCACGCATTTCCTACCGATGGCTACACGTCTTCACGCGCCTCTCCCTTGCACTAGTCCCAAGCTACGCGCGCGTATAATTACGCTCGCGTTTCTCGGTACGCGATGCAACGCGCGACCCTTTTTCCGCCGCGTTCCTTCACAGTCGCCTGTCCCTCTCCTCTCTTTACTCGGTTACGTAACCGCGCGTGTGTGCTCTTCCTGCTTGCGGTGACGTAACAACTCTTATCCGAGGCGCGGTGCACGTAGGTACGTAACAACACACGTCGAGGGAACCCATCCCCGCGGAGGATACGCCCGAGAACTGTGCACACGCCCCACGGACCAAGCAGACCGTGGGGACCCCCTGTCGGATCCCCGGGCAGGTACCCACGAGATTATCGACAACCTGGATCTCGATAACGTCGGCGGTACCCCCGAGAGACTATGTGTTTCGAGACACGCCGAAAATTCCCTACATTCCTTCCCGCTTACGGTACACGGCCCCTTCTTGTCGTGCTGATTCTTTGTTTATCTGGCTTGGTAATTCTCACGAAACTGATTTCTCACCGGAAGGATTTTGTTCTGTAATTTACTTCTGTCGAGTTTTGAATCGCATTTTGCAATAAGTGTCCGTTCGATTGTCTGATTTTGATATTTGCGTACCGGATTTTGGTAATGCTAGAGGTTATCTGCTTTGGGCTCTAGGCTTAACCATTTAGCTACGGCCGAAGTATCCGCGAAGTGCAAAAAGAAGAAATGTAATTTTCTTATGATAATGAGACATCCTCCTAACTTAGACAACAAAAAAATGATTGATATTACGGCTTTTTCGTTTATCTACAATATCCCTTAATTCTTTCTTTTGTTCTTTGTCGTGTTAGTCACTTATGATATCTTATGATAGGGTCACAGGCTACGTGCAGTCCTAGAAGGTAGGGCGAAAGATTAAATAGTGCTGTAGTCACGCGACGGATGAGGACCACGTTGGGTCCCTGAGCTATCGGCTAAGGTAAGTTTGTTTATGAGAACCAGATGATGGAAGGTAGATGGCAAGCAGCCCGACGTTGCGTTGCCTTAAAAATAAGGACACTGTCCATAGAGAATCTAGCCACACAGCGGGGAAGGCAAGAGTGCTTTCCGGTTAGAGGACTGTATTGATTCGCATAGCACTTACCCCAGAATCTCTGAGGAATACAATCCCTATTAAATATCGAAGTATCGGTTAAGAGTTTCTGACAGATCCTATAGTCCGTTCAGCGAAAAGAGTCAGTAAGTATTATCAAAACATTCTGGGCTAGCAACGGTCTCTGTCCTTGTCTCACCTAAGTGGTCATCACCTTCCTTTGTTTATAATTACTGACTCGACCCCTTGGATAAGGTATACGACCCTTTTTTATACACACCACGTTCCTTGGCTCTTCCCTTCACTTATTTGCATGTCACTCGTTTATGCTAACCAGGGGGACGGCACTCCCGTGTTAACGAATCGAACAGTGTTTTTGGCGCCGCCACAGTTAATCTGCGGAAATGGGATAACTAAAATTCAATATGGCGTACGGTGGCGGATGTTTCAAATAAAAAATGAATATTTACAAAGTTAGTCTAATAAAAAATTTCTCACGATTTCTCATATTGTCTAAATTCATAGAGAAAATATGAAAAATGTTTGTTTTTTGCATATTTTCTCAATGAAATTAGACAATATGAGATATCATGAGAAAATTTTCACCAAAGATATAAGAAAATGTTTTATGTATTGGAAAGATCAATGGTTTATAAAAAATTTCATTGTGTAATTAAGGAAACTTATAAAAGGTGAAAGAAAGGGTTGTATAACATTTATGTGGGATACTAAATGATTGTATTATATGAAATAACACAAATTTTCTCATTTCCCGTAAGAAATGTATAAAACAAAAGACGTTGCTTATTTTTAATCATTTTTATTAGGTAGTCGTATATCTCCATTGTAAGCACTCATAAAGTTAGTTTTGAATAGTTTATTAGTCCAGCATTTATGATTTACAGGGAAAGTTTAATACTATATTTCAAGTAATTGTAAAATCAACAATTTAAATAACTTTCAAACTTCCTTTACGTTGCGTTTATATGTATATCACTAAGTACTACAACATATCCAAGTTTGAACAAAATCCTGCAAAAGGTGTCCGATTTCGTGTGGAATGACCCGTACTGAATTCAATAAATATGTATTGCAAATAAGAAGACATATTACCAACGAACTACAGAAAAAACAACGATTGACCTCTGGACACTTTTATCTATCCACCATGTCTCCCAATTCTTCCTTCTATTCATTTTCATGTAAATGATAGCGAGACATCGTTCCAACAAAACAGAAAACAATTTAACCGATCCTATGATCCGTTCAAAAAGACAAGTCAGTAAAAATCATCAGAACGTTCGCGTTCTACAGCCCAGCTATTGGCTGGCAACTGTCTCTATCCTTGTCCCACCTAAATGGTCATCACCTTCCATTTTCTATAGTCATTGACTCGACCCTTTTCTCTACCCACCACGTCCCTCAGTTCTTCCCTTAATACATTTCCTTGACATTCTCTTATGGGTAACGAGACATTCTCCTAACAAAGTAGAGAAAACACACATATACCACGCGATGAATCGCAATGCTTTCGAACAGACGGATAAACGAGACACATAGTTCCTCGCGTATCACTATACCGCATCAACGGACGCGGAACGGTACACGATTAATCTCGATTATAATCGCCTAATGTGCCTTATCAAAAGGTCCAGAACACGGCCCCTAACATAGTCGTCCTGAACACGACGTTCACTCCGGCTTGCGTATACATATACATACGTACACAGTTACATATCGCGGGATACCTTTTTCTCGCGCTTGTATGGTTCCCCAGGTGGTTGAACCGATGGGGGCGCGAGACGAAGGATAACGGAGAGAAGGAGAAACGCGCATTGGGAATAATCTACGTGCATTGTCAGATCTGAAAGATCGATCATAACGTTCGCTTCCTTATTACGGAAACCTGTCTATCGGCTGACACGTAAGTCAGTATTTGCATGTCCGATAGGAAATCGTTCTGTCGGAAGGGCGTGGGCACTCGTGCCAACATTGAAGGCCTCGTTGCCTCGCGTTCTTTCTGGATTCTTCGTTCGAGGATCGGAAATAGCTGCTGATCAACGGTGAACCTGACAATACTCACGGGAACCGTTCACAGGCCCACGTGGACAAACTGCACTATTTGAGTTGTCTCAAATTTCAGTGCCAACGCATGCTTTTGATGATGTATGCGATGTTGGTCGATCACAACTGAGTGATGCTTAACTTTTTATATTTTTGCTGAGTTAGTCAATTTAGTAAAGGAATAGTTCAGATATCTGCTTAAAAGAACAATAATTATCGATGTCGTAGATCGTCCGTGTCAAGAAATTGATTACTTTTCGGTGCCTAAACTCCTTAACGTCTGTACAATGTTCGAGGTTATTTTGAGCCGAAACAAAATATTACTTTTTGCATTGAATATTCGACATTCTACATCATCCATTTTGTTCTTATGAATATCCATCACGTACTGACATGACAAATTTATGCAGGGCAAAACCAACTCTCTGGCGACTACAGTCACAACGTATGTCAAAATTCAGATCAGCCGCAACGTCCGTTTTTTCAATACTCCCGTGTCCCCAACAGATGGCTGAATTGAAAGTCAACATTTTTCCAGTAGCAGAATGTTCCGATTTAAAAATACTCTTAGATACGGTGCACACTTAAAGTAACCATAGACGGCGGATCTCTTAGAAGCTGTACGTCTTCGTGGCCTTGGCGTCACAAGGATTATTACCTCGGGTAATGTCAGGTGTGAATGTCAGTGGAACCACGCGCAAAAGCCAATGGCAGAGAGTTTCCCCGCGTGACGACGAGTGTGTTGCATGGTACAGCGCGGTGGGGAGAAGGAGCAGTCGCGACTTTGCCACGCGCGTGCAATTACGCGAAACTCATATGATTTAATTGTTCGGTAGCACGCACGACCGTCGCAGCGCGTAGAAAATTATTTTCTTTGTTCCGCGCGAGAGGAAACTGGTCGCCGAGCGGTTTTCTGTGTTTGTACAGAGGCTATTTACGTCGATTAACATTAATACGTCGGACAGAGTTGCGGAAATTTTATTTCGAATAACGAACAACGAATAAAGTCCCAGGATTTATTCGCGACTAACGAATAACGATTTTATTCGACGAAAAATTATTCGTTAGTCACGAATATAGCGGTATTTGTTATTCATTATTCACGAATAAGTCGTTATTCATAATTAATTTTTTTATATTTATATATTATTTTGCTGAATGTAGAAACACGTGAAATCATACAATATACTTATTTAATAAAGGAAATACAAAAATTCAAAGTATAAGTTACTTTTTCACTGAAAAAATTGGTTTTTGATTTTTTGAACTACAGCGCACCCTGCCAAAAAATCTCAAAAAAATCTCCAACACGCGCCCCGATAAGTACTATTTATCAGATTTTTTACAGAATTTTTGCGCGTTATTAAAGAGGGAAAATTGAAGAAAAACAGATAATCCGAATTTTCCCTATTACTACCCTCCTGATCGAGATAGAGAGTTGATACTTGGCACAGACTATTTTTTCTTGACAAGCTATCGAATGGTATATTACAAGTCAAAATCGGTCTAAAGACACTTTTGACCACCTTATCCTGCTATACCCTTTTATTTGGAATAACGAGTAACGAATAATGAATAATCGGGAATGAACGTCGGGCCCATCCAAATTCATTTTCTTTTTCGTCAGTAGAAGGTACTTTTCGTCAGCGTTTCTTCTACTGAAGCTGACTAAGAATCAGCGTTGCTTGTGCACTGCTGTTAATGGTGATATAGGTAATAGCAAATATTTTTCAGATACTTTGTCTGTTGAATCACATTTTTTACCGTTTTTACATATATTTAAACCACATTTAAACAACATTCAGCTCAAATTTGCCTAAGTGCAAGGGCTGAATTTGACGCACTTTTTAAAACTGCTCTCTTGTTTCTTGCAGATGAATATTTTTTAGGATCACGTATCGAATTTCGTATAACACATCGATTTATTATTAGTGACAACTGTGTTAAATTTGATATTTGTTGCAAAATTTTTAATTTTTCATCCTCGTTTAATGATTTGTCTCGAGACATGTTTATAAGCCGATATACGCAAATATAACTTCTTACAATGGATTTCTACAAGAGATTAACATTACTGTTTTATAATTTTATCTTATCTGAAATTCAATCACTTTTTGTTTCTTTATATCGCGAAGGTATTAAGTACGCACGTTTATAGAGCGTTAGTGAAAATTTCATGGGGCGTCTTATACTTTCGTCCATCAGTGTTTGTATGTGGGTCCATTCAAAATCGTTCGCCCACCAAGAATTAAGGTAATGAAGCTTTCCTTGTACAGGAATCAATGGAAAAAAAACATTGACCAGTCAATTGTTCATTTCCTACTCCGTCTAGATCTCTTTTCTTTTTGGTCCATAATGAAGTAGTTCTTGGGGTCGGACATTTGTAATCTTCTTTAATTATTGTTCTATACCGACGACTTCCTGGAATGACAGCAGATGACGATGTAACCGTAGTGAAAGAGTTGTCGAGCAGATAGGCACTTGTCGACGCGTATAGTCGGCGTTTTTTCGTTCTTTGGGACAGTAATACGTAACCGTGCGCGATTATAATTTTGTAAACCGTACATGGAAACGCAGGAAACATCTACTTCCGTGATGTACTATTAAGTGCACCACAATTTCTCTCGGTGGTCTCATGTAACCTACGTTTAAACGTACCGTTTAGAAAAATTCAGCGTAAGAAAATATGATTTTCTCTATGGAAATATATCATTTCGAATAAATCTTCTTTTTAGAATACATATGTATATATGTATGAAAATGAGTCAGTAATTTGAACAATTATGATCTACAGTTAACTTCAGACTACATATATTAGGTATTTTGTTGTCATTTAACTTTAAAAACGTGGTAAACAAATTTTTTGTTTTTCACGCATCTACATGCGGATGTATTGAAAATGGGAAGTGTTTTTAAAAAGTTCTATAATTCAAATACGAAATATTATAGTTCTACTAATTAAAATGAGTAAATTCAATTCAATATTTCATACAATGATGATAATTGTTTAAAAATTCTTTACATCTGCATACGGTATATTAGTAACACATACATAAAATATCTACTAATGCAAAATCAATATTGCATAAATTAACATATAATATTGTGGTGGAATACTATTCTGCTAGATTTTTTATTTAGAGACGCCTAAGCTCTTATTCTGCAACTAACGTTAATTTCCAGTCATAATGAATATAGAAAGAAATGAAATTTTAAACCGTCAGGCACTTGTATGATGACGTGATTATTAATAAAATTAGCTGTAATGAATATTAATAAAATTAAATGCAATACCCAACTATGTATAATAATTACAACATAGGTACAAATCATATAATAGGGGAGACCAGGGCTATTTTTGGTCAGATTTTTATAAAAGAAACATTGACATTTTGTTGACTTGATGCGGACCAAAAGTTCACACATTTACTTAGGTATACAGGCCTAATTCTGAAAATCACTTTAATTGAGCCTAGGTTGTTATTTTTGTCATATTTAGATTAGTGAAAGCAAGAAGTCAAAAAACCCCGGCTGTGGGGTTAGTTGGCTAATCATTTATTTTTAAATGTTTAAGAACAAAATAATGGTATTAACAAGAATTAAACATTTAATTGTTCATATATATTTACTGTAACGAACTAAATCATGATTTGTAGGAAAAATTAGGTCAAATTGGGCCAAAAGTCAACATTTTAGTCACAGATAATGCACACATAAAACACTACATTAGAGGTGATGCAGTTTTTGTGAGACCATGTACGAACACTATCACTGTGACGTTTATTGAATACCAAGCATTCTGTATCACATTTCGACTCTGAGGATAATCCCACCTATCCCTAGTAGCATTTATGGTTGGCCAACGGTATCCAGCAGTTGGGAGTTACATTGGGATATATGTACATAGTTAGTGTTTTTGCCTACAAATTCCTAAATAAGGCCTACGACGAAAAAGTTATGACAATTTGCCAACAAATATCCAATGTTGAGCCTACAATTATTATAATTGGTTAATTAATAAGAAATTTACAATGATAATACAACATTGGCCCACCAAAAGTTTGCCAACATTTAAATATCGTCTTGAAGATGTTAGAAACGTTGCAACAACCAAAAACTTGTTATTATATTTCAAATTGCTTTTTTTATTTTCTTATTTATGAATATACTCACAATTTGTCATTGTCGCGCAACACGTTCGACATTTGATATTTTGTGAAAATAGAGTCAGGAGATAGAAGACTGGAAGCAACTTATAATAATTATTTGTAATAATTAGCTACATGTACAAATTGTACATAATAAATTGTGAAGGTAATTTTGATGGTAAAACACTTATTTACCTGTTTAATATACATATACATATACAATTTATAGATGTATATAATTATTATAACAAGTGATTATTATAAATATTATTTTCGGTGTTATAGTCCTTCAAATATTTGTATAGGATTTTATGGAAGTGTAGTATAGCCAACAGTCGTCCTATTGTTGGTTTATTGTAGATATTCAACAATTAGCCCTACAGAAAGAAACCTCCAGTTGACCCTTCGTAGTATAGTGACGTGAGCCCTACGTTGGGTATGATTGTTGGGCCAGTTGCAAAAAATGGTGACAATTCTAACTGTTGGCCAACCAATAGTGCATCAAAGGCCCACGAAAATTCCAACAGTAATTGCTACTAGGGGTACTTAATTAGGTAACCCCGACCGACATTTGAACATGTTCATGAAAAAGTATTATGCCGTACTTAATGGATAGAAATTGATAAATAATCATAACAAAAATATTTACTCATTGCCGACGTTTTTAGAATTTTTATTCTCACTGATATAACACGCGAGTTTGTGGTACGGCGAGATAGTCATTCATATTTGTCAGTACCGTGAATAAAAGCACCATTTATTCTACATAATACAGTAGTTAAAAGGAGTTGATCAACTAACCTCATTAGTCAACTAGCCCCGGTCTACCCTAGGGTAAGTATGGGTATTACTGCGGACTTTTGGGATAAGTTAACTTTAGAGTGCTCAATAAAACATTCAAATGAATGAAAGTCTCTGCGTCTTGTTTTTAAAGAAAGTTGGATGGCATTAATTCCATAAAGAAAATGAGAACGGGGTACCTAATAGACGGATATAATAGAAATCAAAGGAATTAAAACCAATCTCATTGCAGGAATTACTGTGGACATGCATGTATTACTGTGTGCCAGTTATGTACTAACGAAATACCTATTACCGCGCGTATATATGTATATTACTGCGGGCTTGTGTTAAGCAAAATATTAGTATAAATACAAGTATCCTGTAAATAGAAAAATTATTTAATATTATTTGTAAGAAAGATGTGATATAATATACGAGACAGAAAGTATTAATTTATTAGATATTTATAGTATTATTACTCCTTAAATTACAATATGAACATTAATAATAACAGGAATAATAAGAATAAACTTTTCAAAACGAATTCAAAATTTGTTTATTCTGATTTTATTTTGTCCATAACATTAATTCTGTAGCTTTATTTTTTAAGTGAGTAAATGCGGTCGAAAATAGGTTAGGTTACGCTATCACCTGTCCGCAGTAGTAAACGCACGTGGTGTAAAGTACTGCACCTAATACTGCGGTAAAAATAAAAATTAAAAATAAACTGTAAATGAATGATGTACTGTTTTTGTGAAAAAATAACTCTTACTCTATGGAATAACAACGTTACATTACGTGTATTACTGATGATAACAAAGATATAAATGCCTTTTAAGTAGGCGTTCCGAACCGGTATATTCGAAAATCGGTAAAAGCTTCGTCTTGACGAATTTCAAACTACGATAAAAAAATTAATAACAACTTTGCTCTACATAGTTACTAATAAACATTACTATAAATATGAACACATCGACTGCCACAGTGAAAAGGCTGTATGTGGCCAGACACTGTTTATTTTGTTGTTAAACTCATAAATCGTTAAAAATGTATGCGTTTTGTTAATAGAGGCTGTTGGTCGTGTTTCAAATTATAGTGCAATATTAAATATTACGCAAAAATTTTGTAACTCTGGGAAGAGAGGGGGGAGGCGGTCAAAATCGAATTTTTTTCTTGTAGGGTGGAGCAAAACCCACCTGCCCCCTCCCCCTGGCTATGACCGTGTCGATGACCTATGCCAATCAGGGTGGATTCTTTCGCGAAGCACGGCCTAGCATTGTTCAGGACAGGAGTGCCGAGCAAATGAAGAAGAATCCCGGCGTCATTGTCAGAGGCACGTCGGACGACGAAGAGGATCCGCGCGGTGGAACAAGGACCGGTCTAGGAAAGCTCGAACCTTGACGAAGTGCTCATAAATATGTCGGTACGAGAGAATGCATCAATGGTAGCCTAGGTGTCTACCGCGATCCGCGATAAAGGCGTTTAAACACCACAGGAATGCAATGGCATACCACCGACTCGATGACTGACAATTTATCCCGACACTGTTCACAGGTAAAGAAAAACTAAATTCAGTTGTGCATTATACAGGGTGGTCCACATAAGTTGTACATCTAAAACAACTTCGAAAGTATGCATTGTATGAAAAAAATTTTGATTCAAAAGTTGCATGGTTTCCAGGGATACATTATATAGTTCGTATAATTTTTTCTGTAGGTGGAGACGTATCGGAGAGTTCAAGGTCAACTTCGTTATTCTAAATGAAATGTTATCTTTTTGATGCCAAAATATCGAAGAGTGTTGAATTCTGTAATTGAATTCTGTAGTAAAACAAAAGCAAAACTGAAATTTAATAATAGTGAAACATTGGATATGCTTTTAGTGTATGGTGTCATAAAAATGCAACAAAAGCTATAGCCATATATGCCGAAATTTATACTGAACAAAATCAACTTGATATTACGCACAGTACATTTTGAAGAAAGAAAGCGAAATTACTCATTAATTATTCGGTTTACAGCTAATAAAGATCAATACTTTTTTATTCAAAATTCAGCACTCTTCGAAATTTAGGCATAAAAAATATATCATTCCATTTAAGAAAACAAAGTTTACCTCCAAATCTCCGAAACGCCTCCACTTACAAAAAAAATATATGTATTATATAATGTATCCTTTCAAACCATACAATTTTTCTATAAAAACTTTTTTCATATAATGCATACTTTAAAAGTTATTCAGGGTGAACAAGTTGCGTGGACCAGTTTGTATACAGTGTTGCCAAAAATTAAATGTTCCAATTTTATGAGTGTATTCGGTGAGCACAAAGTAATTGTAGAAGTTTATCTGCAAGGAGTGATAAGTACTAATTTCTTTTCGAATAAATGTACACTTCCGCCTATACAAGATGGCCGAAATTCAGAGAACAAATGATGCTAGAAAGAGGGTACAGCTCAAATTAAGATGAAAATGAAGAATAACGAAATTGCGTTTGAGGTTTCGTTTTCGAGATAAATGAATTCGAAAATCTGATGATTACGCGTGCTCGTATTGTATTCCGTTTCTACTTACTACCATGACGAAGACACGCGGCGTTTCAGATTAATTTTCAAAGTTTAGTTTCTTGAAATCGGAGACTCGAATGAAAAACTTTTATTCTATATTTTCGACTTATTTTGAGCCGTACTACCACTCCGACCTCATTTGTATCACGAATTTTTGCCCACCCCATATGTTGCGAAGTGTTCGCGAAAAATGTTGAAATTGGAGTATTTCACGAACGTCGCTTTCCGAAGAATAAATTAATATTAACGGAATATTTGGAATGAATGAATTGACATTGGTGTCTTGTGTATAAATTATATTTAGTATATGAGATCGCACTAGACTGGTGAAGTGGTCTCTACTGATGTTGGATGCAGAATGCATAAATTGTATTTAGTATACAAGATAGCACTAGACTGAATTCGAAAACAAGTCCAATAAAAACATGAATATGCATAATCGTCCACAGTCTAGCGGGTAAACAAGATCCTACAAGAAACACCGCATAGCTGCATCAGCTGTTGAAGGGGCATGTTAAGGACCTATAGGAGTTTCATTAACGTCGGAAGTATTAGGGTACACGCCGGTACACGGTTTAACAGAGGACGTCGTGAGAATGGCCAGACGATAAACACAAAGATAGATCACGGCAGCTGCGCGAAGTGACCGTTCCCGCAGCATCGGTGGCCGATCCCTAAGATAAGCGAGCTGGTTCCTCTATCGATCCCTAATCGCGTTTGAACGTAAATCGAAGCGAGGCGTGTTTCATCTATTCCTGGTGGGTATCTAACGTGCAGCCGCGAATAGTTTCCTGGTGTAAATCACCTGGATCGAAAAGAAAAAATATCGAACCATAACACGGACGTTAGCTGGACCTCCATAATAAACATCCAATAAACCAACGACTAGTCCGATATGATCCATAAAGTCTGCTGTTCAACGGCGACGCCGAGCATTTTGACGAGACGTTCTCTTCATCGTGCCGCGAATAATTGAAATTAATGTATGAATAATCAATTCAATATAAACTCAACTAAATTGCGAGGCGTTTAGCAACAGGGGCCGTTTAACGACCACTGAATCAACGTGCGTGACGGTAATCGGTTTGAAAGTTTGAAACGATGAATAAGATCGTTGAAGCGCGACCTATCCCTACGCGCTAAATTGCACCGTTTAAACTGTCGCCTTATGGGTATTAAGTTTACAGATGAAGTCAGCCGCAATGACAACGCGGTCTCTGATGTCGCTCATGGTAATCACCTCTATTCATTTAGGTAAGTGTAAAACCGAACGACTGAATGAACTGTTCGCTAGAATCGACCAACTGTGTGAGAGTGTCGCACGCAGTGACGTAACTCGTTTTTGCCTTTTCAGACAAAAATCAAACAGTTGTGCTCGAAGGTACACGAAAACGACGAAGACGAGACATTCTTTGTACAATGTCAATCGTTTGAACGGTGTGATGACTAAATACCAACACACGGGTATCTGAATATGTACAATGTTTTCCGATAACGTTCTGTTTTTTCGGACGTGAATCGTCATTGTTCTGAAACTTTTTACAAGGCCAGACTTACAGTGGATAAAAAAAGTATTCGTACACCCTTAAAACAGAACAACTCTTTCAAAATTGGACCAAGTAACTTGAGTTTCTTTGTGAAGTTAGAAGAAAAACTAAATGATTCGTTAAAAAAATTTGGAAAAATTTGCGACTTTTCAGAATGTCGAAGAAAATAGTAATTGTCAATTTTTACAACTTCTTTGTCTGAGACTGTAATGAAAATTTAATAAAGACATTTCGAAGTTTGATGTCAGTTATATGTATACATGCCGCAACTTTTATTGAAATCGGTTAATACAGAAACGAGTAACAGGCATCGAAAGATCTGAATTGACATTTATCAATACAGTTTTCTAGATTTGCCTAAAAAGAAATTCCCAAACATGCACGTGTTTTCGGCCTTCCTATTAATCCTATTAATCCTAATTCCTATTATATTGGTTTTATTTTTTTTTAAATATGTTCCACCAATCCGATCCTCCTGCAACTTATATAGATAATAAATTAAATAGTGACGCGTTACTTCTGATTTTTTTGGTAGGTGTCACTCGAAGGGATATTTGCAAAAACCACCCCCAATGAATTAATTCCTTTATTTCTAACATTAATAATTGATTTACAATTTCGGAAAAAATATATGTTTTAGAGTTAAAGATTACCTACCATCTGCACTTTGAAGCATTCAAATATCTTAACTAGTTGTTGAGAAAACAAATGGTAAAGTTTAGGGTTGTTATCCCCGTATCACCCTTACGAGAGGGTATGGAGATTTGAAATTACTCACAGTTGTTTTTTAGGCAAAGAGTATTATTTGGAAAACATAAATACGAAAATTGGTGCGGGGGCCGTTTTCTCATGCTTACCCGGCTAGACTCTTTTTTAGTCAAATTATTCGAACAACTAGAATGATGAAAAAATCGTGAATACTGTTACGATGGACACCCAGTATACATATAAGTACTTCATTCTACACCGATGAGCAGACTATAAAAGGTTTAACTAGGGGAAAAGCTGACGTAAGTATAAGGGCCTCTTACCACTTGACAAATTTATTACAGGTACTGAGATAAATGTTAAATCGAATGTTAATTAGGTAATTAGGTAGGAGCATGGTAGGAGGTCTTTCCTCAACGTCACTTTTTCCTCTAGCGGAAGCTGAGTTTGCTCGCGAGTGTACAAAAAAAATACAATTTATATTATAATATGGATAGTTCTCCATGCCTGCCTTCATGTTATTAAAATCAACAACAGGAAGGAAACTTTATGAGGTAAACGCAACAATTATAGGCGATTACCGATAACTTCCTCGTCAACTACATATTCAGACGGTACTGCTGCGTATACGCGAGACACAGTAGGCTACCGGCTCCGTCTATAACTCGATTAACATCATCGACGTGATCATCGGGCGGGGACTGTGTTAAGCTGCGTCTACACTACAATAGCAAAACAGTTGTTACACAACAAATTGTTGTATAATTTTGCTATACAAAATGTTTTTAGAACTTGTTACAAGACTTTACCTTTTAGACAAGTCTGTAACAAGTTTGTATAACATTTCGCGTGACATTATTAATAATGGCGTCATATTCGATGCATAACATATAACTTGCTATATAACACGAAAAATTTTATACAACATTTTTCTTTCTGTTTTTCTAACAAGTTTTATAACTTTGCTATATAACATGTTATGTTACATAGTGCAGACGCAGCTTTAGGCGTCGTACGTCGACGGAACGTGTAGCGTCTGCGTGATTCCTTGGTCCCTTTAAGGCGATGGATCAAGTCTGTTGCGTAGCACGCGGACTATGTACCGAAAGCCCAGCGAACCGCTTAATCCGCGGGAGGTCGGACCTTAAATAGCGATAGATCCTTAAAGGGCCACCAGCCAGACGGTACAAGTTGTACAACTTCGTCCGATGTGATCGTCTCAATGATAATCGTAATGTGTCTCGCGAGCTGTCGAACGATTGATTTATCGTTCGATAAGATCTCCCTCAAGCATCGTTCTTGTGTCAATTTGACACATTTTCCATGTTATTCTGTCATGTGTAGGTAAATTTAGTTGATGCCACGTGACTTTTATTTTAAAGAATTTTTAAATTTAATTTATTTATCTCTGCACTATATTAATTTTCTACCATTGTGTCAATTTCATATCGGGGAACAAATCACGTTAGGAACATGAGGGACAGGTCTGTCGTGAAATCGGCCAGAGCAGAACTGTTCCGTGAGAATTTAACGAGAAATAATCGCTATCCTTGAAGTATGAAACGGACTTAAGACAAGACTCGATATGTAGAAATGGTGAACATTGCATTAGGCTCCTAATGTGATGGACTTGACATTGTTTGGCTCTGAGCAAGATGTGTACTTAATATCATTTTTGCACGATTATATTAAAAAGTAAACGACTTGGAACGAAATAATTTTTATCGAAAAGAACGAAAAATTTGATACAGGAAACATGTAAAATCTCACAGTGTCCCCTTAAACTTCCAATTCTTCGTTCGGAACCGAAGCTTGACTGTTCGAACGGATGTCGATTACTTTCAATAACGTTTATAATCGCTAAACAGTAGGATACGGTTCACCAGGTAAGTAATGCCGAAGAAAATAGTAAAAATCGAAACGAGAGAAGAGAGTTTATTCGAACTGTCGATAACGAGAGTTCGGAAAACGAGAGAGTACAGATCCCCCCGGCGTGGTTAGCCTACACACGGTGGCTTAAGCAAATTACATTCCTGTATTTTTATCATTAACGCTAATCGATTCTACTCCCCGGCTAAAGAATTGAAAGTAATTAGCCCGGGTTGGTTAATAACGAGTTCTGTATCATAGACAACGCGTGGAAACTAATGGAGTTATTCGGTTTTTTAATAATCCCAAACTACCGGGATTATGGGCGATCGTCTTGGGGATTGGTCGATACCTACCGGACCGTGAAAGAGAGAGAAAGACACCCACCCCCTCCCTGATACTATTAAACAAGTTACTGTCCCGTTTTTATCGTTAATCTTAATGGGGGGCCCCCTTTCTTCGGGGTGGAATGTAAATTAACATACGGGTTTACTTAGGTGGCCAGCTGTAAATTCGAACCCCACGGAATAATAGACGCCGCGTGCACGCGGGAACGCTTTCGTGGAACGCGCTCGCCCATACAATGTAATTACCTGTACCGCACTTGATAATAAATTTTATGCAGTTTGGGAGAACCGAAGGCTATTATCAGACTGTATCCGTAAGCTAGTGCCGTGATTTTTTCTCTGTACTTTTCTACATTTATCGATACCATCGTAAAGTGAATGTTTAAGTCTTTTGGAGAGACGAGTTATAACATTCTTTTCAAATATTTTACACGAAGAAACGAAAGAAACATGAAAATATCGTTATAATTTGTATGCATTGGGAAAGTCGGTGAAGGCGTGGCTTAGATTTTGACCCTCTAGTGGTAAGATGGAAAACTACTGACAGTAGGTCCTACGAAATAGATGTTTGCAGTTCAAATACCGCAAAGAAGGTGAATGTCCAAGTGGTTGAAGACTTTTTATATATTAAAATAATATAGATTGGTGAAGAAGTACATTCAATCGATACAGCAGAACTTCTTCTTCCAGACAAGTCGTTGTAAGAAAGCGTTCACGTGAAAAAAAGTATTAAAATTGATGAATATCTAAAAGTCATAACAAAAATAACATTTAATAAATTATTCATAGTTGATTTTTAATAGTAAAACATGATCTATGTTGTAAAAATTTAAAGAAAAACGTAACAAATTTAATTTAATGCAATAAATAAAACAAACAAAATTATAAATAAATAAAATAATGAAAATTGTGAACTAAATCGATAAATGTAAACATTACAAATTAATAAATAAATAACACTAAGGGAAAATTGCAATCTATTATTATGTATATGTTATATATTTGGTAAAAGCCTTTAAACATTTGTCTTTATACATTTAGGAAATTTGCATTAAAAATAAACATAGTGGATTTAACTTTGGTGTATTATAAACGATTTATAAAAAATATATATTTTAAATAAAACAAAATTACCACAATGAAAATTATTCTTTTTTTTGTTCTTCATTTCTTTTAATACTTTTTGCAACTTTCTTGGCAGTAAATTTTTGTTTTTTTTCTCTTTTAGTTTTTCTTTTTTAATACGCTTCTTTAATACCACTTCTTGAAAGTCTTATAGTTATAAAAAGTTCCCGAAACAAAAGAAATAAAATAAAACGGTGATTTTTAATGAATATTCAGTACGCGAATCGCTCAGGTTATGGTTGTGTTAAAATAATATGATATTTATGTATGAAATATGTATAAAAAAACTATGAGCTTCCAAAATGAAATATTGTTATTAATATAAAAAACACAAAAATTCCTACTGTAATATAACAAAAATAATTGTTTAAGTCACTAATTGTTAATACACTAACGCTCTGCTCGATGCTGCTTGAGTGACTGTACAAGCGTCCAATGATTACGCAATCAGCATTCGCATGCACCAGTAAATAAACTCGGTAATTTCGAAATTAAATGAAAAAGGTTTTATTAAAACAAAGTTGGTATCAATTCTGGAGATTCTAATACGTTCAATAAACCTTTACTTAATAGAAACACATGAATTATTTATTATTTACCAGCTGAAAGAAATGCGTTCTAAATGTTAGCGAAATATTTACGAAAGCATTAATGTCGCCACAAGTTCACGATTGCTAAATAATAAAATTTTCTTTAAAATATTACATCGCGCCTTTACGAACATATTTATACGATTTATGATAAGAAGTAACTAAGGATAATTGTTTCCTACCCTGAAGTTCGCTATTATGTACAAAAAATTTAATCTTAACAAAAATTCACGATAGTGTCTAACCACTGGGACATTTACCTTACTCAGTAGGTTCAAACAGCTTTAAAATTGTTCGAATCGGATCGCTGTCGTTTGATTTGAAAGAAGAATGGGAATTTACATAAACGAAATTTTTAACTTCGCGTGTGTAACACCCCAAAGTAAAAATGTTATTGGTGGTAAAAATATAATTCATCGTTGCTACCTTTTAAATTGTGGAAGACTAAATTTAACGAAGACGACAATGATATTATTGAAATCATTGCGTTTTATTATCAGACGTCAAATTTAAAAGACGATTTACATGAAATTAGTGGTGAAACCTTATGTTTGTCACACTCTATTTATGATTACAATAATACTTCCTTGTTGGGATAAAATGATTTTTTCTAAAATGTAATGAGCATAGACGACGATACTTTCATCCATGCACTGAAACAGTCAATAATTTCTTCTCGATTTAATTTATTTTGGAATTTCAGCAAGTTTACTTTTGTTAAAGCGAACAGTATGATTTTTACATGCACGACTGTTACAGCCGTGCACACAGTAATATATACATTTATATCACTAGTAGTATATTAAATTTATTTTTTCTAGGAGAAAATTCCATGCTGTAAATTTTTATAACTGTTTAAATAATTATGACTATTATTGTACCGATTACTTTAAAAGCATTAAATAGCACACAAAATATAAAACACTGCCTTTCTCAACCTGTCTTTTCAAACATTGTTGATCATATGGATACTTGAGCTACTCTCAGTAGTTTCATTTTCTGTCACTAGTTGGCGTATCGAAATTTTTACTTTCTCAATAAAATTGATGGCACAAATATGTAGAATCTAACAGTCTTTTTTTCGATTAATAAATATTATCCTGGACTGACAATCAGTTGTGATAGTTCAAATTTTATGGTTAGACACTGCAATGTATTAACAACCGGACATGATCACGTGTATTGCAGTTGATAATAAATTTTATGCAGTTTGAAAGACCCGAAGGCTATTATCAGGCCGTTCTCGTCAGCTCGTGCTGTAATTTCCTTATGTTCTGTTCTATGTACGTTCTCTTATAGAGAATATTGTTTATAATTTGTATGTTTTGTTGGTGACAAAAGTATATAATCTAATGGTTTTTGTTTTGATTAAGAAATTTCATCCCAGGCAATAAATTGTGCCACTTTAAGTTTAAGGATACAAACTGCAATTTATGTCCGTAAATTCACAAATTATTACGTATTTTCATAATTGCAACAGAGACAAATTGAATGTATACGTTTTTATGACTTTTTATATCAATATTGACATGACACATATTTTTTCAATAAGACGATTATTTAATTGAATGACTATTCACATTTGAATTGGAATGAAATAGGAATACAATAATTTACATAATGTTAAAACATTATATTGACTTTCATGAAAGAAACAAATCTATTTAATAAATCAATTTAAAATTATGTGATAAGTAGACTGCGGATTTTATGCATTTATAGCCAATAGGGCTTTGTGTAATACAATAGAGAAAAAACTTTCGTCAGATGTAAAGTGTTTTCTACTTTATTCTGAACCCAATAAGATATTTAAAAAAAGAACGAAATTCCTATCTGTACTGTTGTCTTAAAAAATTATTTTAGAAAATGTAATTTTGCATAAAAATCCACAGTGTACTGATAAGACATACTCTATTTCTAATCTATTGAAATAATGCGGAATTGCTTGTATTGACAAATGGATGTGCTGTTACTTACCTTCTGTTTCTGTCTCGTTAACACAAATATAATAATATAGACTATAAATTACGTCAGTCAATACTTACGAATAATAAAGTGGTAGGTACTATGGATGAATGTTTTCTATAATTTACGATGAGAGAAATACATGATTATTATTGAACATATATTAATTGCTGTCCAACGTAGACATTTACCAACGTTAGAGAATTTGTCACCGACATTTTCAATTGAGCATTCAGCCTGTTATTTCGCCGACTCTTTGCTAGTATATAATTTCATTGACTATAAACGACGGTGCGATTTGTTCATACTGGACTAATCGACATTTATGAAACTCTCCGGTACACAATGCGATTAATTGTCTATCACTGGTTGGTGACGCGACACAAGTTTATCATTTCATCCGGAATGATCGTGTTAAAATTTATCGGTATTTAATTGACAGCTCCGTGCTTCTTCACGATCGGTCTCATGGACAAGGACTGGTTCCGGAGTAAAATCCGAATTCCGAATGCAAATGACTGCCTTAACGATTTTGATTGAGTACTCGCTCGAACGCGCATGTATGGTAATCTGGCGTTGCAGATGGCATCGAGTGCTCTTAACCAATCAATAATAAAATTCAACATCCGACGGCCGGTTGCCATCACGACGTACATGGCCTGCAAATGTCACTTGGCCTACAGTGACGGGCATAAATATCATACGTTTAAAAGAGGAACAGGCTTAACGAAACCAAATAGAATTTAACAGGGAGGATATATATATTTTTTGGTCGCCAAGTTTGTATATTTTGTAATGGTGGGAAATTTATCGTAAAGGTATACACTATAAAAGAAAGACAGTAATGACAAAAAATAAGATTTATCGTTCTGGAATTATTTATTATATCACTCGAACATTAAACACGTTATCACTTATGCAATATAGTATGTAACTGGTGGTACAAACGGGCAGAGGGTGATTCTAGGCGAAAAACTAAATCGAAAATATAAAACCTTTCTTCATTTGAGACTTCGTTTTCGAGAAAACGACTTTGCAGTAGATAGTAAGTAGAAACGGAATGTAATGAACAGATGCGCTAGCCACGGTCTATTCAATTAAGGGTTGCCAACTCTGTCGAGTTGTAATAAAGGACACTACAAAATATATGTATTCATATTAATTTCTTTTTTTATTATTGTTGTAAATTATTGGAATACAATTTTAGAATTAATATTCATGTGAACGTACAATTTCTTAAAACTTCGAAAACAATCGAAAAAAGTTTTACTTTAGTAATTTAGGTAATAATATATCGACTCATTAAACACAAAATATGCATTATTAGAATAATCATTAGAATTCAAGTAAAAAAATGATAATTAAAAAATGTAGAAAAATTTAAATATATTTGAAACTTTTGAAACTAAAGCTAAAGTAAACTTTTGAATTTTTCAAATTATATTTGTTCTGCCTTTTGGCAGACTTGAGGAAATGTGCATCATTTTTTATTTTTTCGGCAAATCCTGAACAACATTCTTTCAAATTAAAATATATAAATTATTCATTTTTTATAAGTTCAACCGAACACCTATTTCGTTTATTTCTCCATTTACTTAGTTGACAAGACACTACAAATTCTTTTACGGTATGCTGATGTTGCAGGAATTGAAAATACATACAAAACTATTTTAAAAATATACATACATTTAAAATCATGTGCTATTTGATACTTGATCTTTTGGATCTTGTAAAATGTTCAGAATTTTGAATAGAGTCAAAGTTTTTTTGAATTAATGTTACTTCATCAAAAAGGTCATCCGTATTCAAATCCATTTTTTCTTTTAGTTTCGAATCTTCAATAACAACAAATTTCTGGTATGTTGGAAATGAATTAGTTAACAGACTTAGAATTGACAATTTGCCAAATGTAGAATTTTCATCAAAGTTAAAGTGTTCTTTTAAATAAGTAATTGTTGAAGAAAGAAATAATTTAAAGTCAACGATAATCTTTCATGATTCTGCATTATCTAATTTTTTCAAATGTTGATGAATTTGAAAGCCAAAAAATTCCTCATCATATCGAGATTTAAGTTTATTTCTTAAGTTGTTTAAGAAGTTCAGACTTATCTAAGAAGTTTTATTCTTCTCTAGTTCTTCAACAGCTAAGCTGAATATCGACATTAAATGTTGCGAGAACAATAAATATATTTCAAGATTTTTAATTTCGAAATAAAGGACAGGCATTTTTTCTAATCTCAAAAAAGGACAAGGACAGGAAAGGAAATTAAAGGACTGTCTTTTTCTAAAAAGGATACATATATGTATAAATTCATATGTATCTAGGAGATTTTCAAAGTCGATTTTGTCGAAAACAAAGTATCAAAAACACAAATTTGATTCTGTATTTTCGATTTATTTTTTCTCATAGAATCACTACATACCCGGTTGTACCATCACTTACATGGCACCGTGTATAATTAAAACAGATATTTGTTGGAAAAATATGTATTTCATCATCTTGGCCAAAATAAATTGTAGTACCTATAAAAAGTAGAGTAAGAATTTCGATACACCAACTAGTGATAGAAACTGAAACTACTGAGACTAGGTCAAGTATCCATATGATCAATAATGTTTGAAAAACCAGTGTTTTATATGTGTGTGCTATTTAATGCTTTTAAATTAATCGGTATAATAATAGTCATAATTATTTAAAAAGTTATAAAAATGTCCACCGTGGAATTTTCTCCTAGAAAAAATAAAAGTAATATACATATATGTATATACTACTGTGTGTACGGCTGTAACAGTCGTGTATGTAAAAATGATACTGTTCGCTTTTAGCATTTTTCACGGCAAAAGTAAACTTACTGAAGTTCCAAAATAAATTAAATCGAGAAGAAATTATTGACTGTTTCAGTGCATGGGTGAAAGTTTTAAAAATGGGTAAGAATGTATCGTCGTCTATATTCGTTACACTTTACAAAAGATGGTTTTATCCCAACAAGGAAGTATTATTGTAATCATAAATAGAGTGTGACATAAAATTTATGATTTTTAGGAAGTCGTGTTGGAAATTGATCTAAGTTATAAGTCATACCAATGATTCGTCCATGTTTTAAGATTTTACCACTAATTTCATGTAAATCATCTTTTAAATTTGACGTCTGAAGATAAAACGCAATGATTTCAATGACACCATTCTCATCTTCATTTAGTCTTCCACAATTTAAAAGGTAGCAGCAATGAATTATATTTTTATCACCAATAACATTTTTACATTGGGGTGTTGTACATGCGTACTTATAAATTTCGTTTATGAAAATACCCACTGTTCTTTCAAATCAAATCAGAGCAATCTGATTCAAAGAATTTTAAAGCTGCTTAAAGCTACTGAGTATTTGCAGTATTTGAACTGCAAGCAACTATAAGTTTGAAGGTTAAAAACTTAAAATTGACATAACCCAGACCTACTGTCAGTAGTTTTCCATCTTACCACCAGAGGGACAAAATCTAAGCTACGCCTCCACCGACTTTTCCAATGAAATAGTGTAAAAAGTCGCCAGACACACTTTATTTCGTGTTGTAAATCATAAATCGTCGAAAATATATGTGTTTAGTTAATAGGGGCTGTTTATCTCGTTTTAAACTATACTGGGATTTGACGTACAAATTTTGTAACGATATTTAAATAATCCAGCCTCTTTGCAATGTTTTAACTACGAATTATCTCCTAGTTGACAGTCAACGTGTTAATCATATTCCTGTGAAGGTTGTGCGTACCGACTACGTAAATTTAAGAGTCGTGCAATAAATATTTCTAATACTGTATCACGTGTTTCGTGTAGCCTATTATATTTCCATTACATGGGGATGTTAGCACAGATCTTATGTGACTTTTGATAGTCACATTTTACTCTAGTAGAAGAATACTTACAGAGACGTAAAAAGTGTAGAAATGTTTCATTTGAATAGGTCCCATTTTTGTTGGCTTGTGTACTCGATTCTTGGCATACCAACCTGAAAATATAATTACTATGTTATTATTTGTAATTCTAATATAAACATTTGAAAATTTATCATATAAGCATGTCTATGGTATAAGCCACAAGCAAAACAGACTAATCTTCTAATACAATTTTGTAATTGTTATATAATTTTTGCAGATCCTTATGCATTTACAGGATAACTAAATGTTCATAATACAGTAAAATAATACCCTTAATGAAAACTAATTAAATTCATTTGTCGATGCTGAAATTACATTACTTCCTAGATTTTGTTCATACAAATAAATCTTTGACTATGTTGGTTTGCATAACATACGTAGCCAAACAATCTTAAATTTCGAAATAATCCTTTCGTTTTAAAAAGCATCAATTATTTTTGCCAGGAAATTTTAAGAGTCTGCTAAATCTAACACAAATAGTAGCTACTTAATTACCAATTAAGCTTAAAATATCTTTCGAAAAGCTTCCTCAAATTTCTTCCGCTGATCGAACATAGGAGAAGGTTGCCGAATTTGAACTATCGGCGTCTGGGTTGGTCCACTACCATAACTTGTCATGTGTAAGCAATTTAGGCCGTATGATAGATAATATCTGTTGCTTATACAGGGTGGTCCACGAAACATAGTCAGCTTTGATTATGCGATTAAATTATGTTTGAATTCTTAACCATCAGTCAGAGTTAGGCAAAATGACATCTATGAAATTATAAAATCCAAATTACAATTACAATGTAATTGCAAGACAATTACAATTACACTTACATTGTAATAAACTATATTAAATTTACAATAAAAACTACGATATAATTGTAATTGTCCTGTAATTACATTGTAACTTCAATTTAGATTTTGTAATTAGATTTCATTTTGCCAAACTCTGCGAAAAATGCAGACGTCATAACTAGAACTAAAAAATAAATTATATTTTATTTATGTTTTCAAGTTGAGTTTTAAAATAGTTCAAGTTTGCTGAAGTATTGCTACTCGTAATTTGTTAATAGTAATGTTTATGTTATATTATAAAATTATCCGTACACATTTTTATTACAAAAAAAAAATTGTATTCTTCTTTAAACTTTTTAGGGCCACTTTACCCCGGTCTCCGCTAAGCTTCCAGTGAGTGAATCATTGGTCCACTTCAGATGAGTTTTTCTTCCTTATTACAATGAGTAAATTAAATGCAGTTTGACAGACAGATACATTGGTTCATTAGCTATCAGAAATACAGATATATTCATCAAAATTATACTCTCAGAAGTTGGGGTCCTTTTCGCCTTCGCACCACTGTGGCGGCGGCTGTTGGCCTAGTAACGGACACCATCGACAAAGTCGATAGTAACCAACGACTACTTTCAGTCGACTAATTTTTTCAATCGTCGACTACTTTAGTCGTTTGAAGCGATTACTTTCAGGCGACTAATATTAGTCGCTTGAAGCGACTACTTTAGTCGATTAAATTTAGTCGCTTCAAGCGACTCGCTCGAACTATCGAGCTATTGATCGCTATTGACTGGATCTTGATTATTTTCTTCGCGATGCAAATGAATTGTAATTTTTCCATATATTTTTTTATGCATTACCAAGAACTGTGCAAATTATTGCGTATAACCTAATTGATTTTCATAAACAATTTAGAGCAGTTAATTTTTTAAGTGCCAATATTAAATAGATTACAAAAAATCGAATATTAGTAATTGTTTAAAAAAACTTGTTTACCACTTATATTTTTTAAATTCTATCTATGAACTAATACATTTCCAAAAGGTAAATACACAAATGGTGCTGAAAAGTTGATGACATAATCTATACATAACCTATAAAGCAAAATTTCAGTCGACTAAAAACTATCGACTAAATAGTCGATAGTATGTTGCGACTAAATCATCATTAGTCGATAGTTTAATTTAGTCGATGGTGCTCATCACTACTGCTGGCCCGTAACATCCGCGGGAACTGAGATAGCGGCCAAGGTGTAGCCAGAACAGGTATCACCGGCATGAAACCTGGCACATCGCAAAGCGTGTAATCAACCGGAACATCGACCGACACCCGGGGGACGACGCCGGGCTACGAGGAGATCATTTTGCAAAAGCTTAGGGAAAGCATCGTATAAATTCCGCGGAAGCGACTAAAATCATTTTCACAGCAAGCACGCTGTTATTCGGAGCAGGGCAGGATGATGAACGCGTAAGCTTGTTATCTTTGCGTGTTTCTGAAAAGAAATATTAGGTCGTAACATATCGCTCATTTGCTGCAATAATGACACAACTCAAAATTTACACTTTTTATTATTATTCGTATAGAGAAAACAAACGGTTACTGTCTGTATTGTTTTTATCGGTTGAATTCTGTAAGTGAGCTTCCAAAACTTGTTTGACAGTCACTTTAATCTGATGTTCGTTCCAAATCAAAGTAAACAGTTCGCTTTTGCTTTTCTGTTCACAAGGAACCCACTTTTGGAGTTTCTTCACGGTTGCAGATTTCTTATAAATTTTTTCTTTTTTTATTTGTTTACTTATCGTCGCATTGACCAAGAGTCATTAGCGACTACATTTGCCAAATGTTTATATGAGTTGTGCAGTAATTACAATTTCCTAATATAATACATGATATATCTTCAGCTTTACCCGACATTATTGACCGATAATGACATTAGTCCAATTACTATTCGTCTCATTTGTTTCGTATTTTTCTTTTTTCATAGCGTAGAGTGTGGTAGACTTATGGTAGGGAGAAGAAACACAGTTAAGGATAATGGAACAGAAAATATATTGCCATGTTTATACATCCACATATGTTAAATACAAAATGGTATTTTCGAGAAATGAAAAAAGAATACACACAACATAAATCAATATCACGAAAATCTTAACTATGTTCAATTTATTGTAAAGTAATATTGTCAGACAATGCTTGCAAAAAGTTTGTGATATTCTTGACGATTATTCATAATTCCTTGAATGCGTTCCTTTTTCAATCTATCTTTCCTGATTTAACATTTTCGTTATATTGATTTATGTTGTATATATTCTTTTAAATTTCTCGAAAATAACATTTTGTATTTAACATACATAGATGTATAAACTTGGCAATATATTTTTGTGTTCCATTATCCTTACCTGTGTTTCTTCTCACTACCATAAGTCTACCACACTCTACGCTATGAAAAAAGAAAAATACGAAACAAATGAGACTAATAGTAATTGGACTAATGTCATTATCGGTCAATAATGTCGGGTAAAGCTGTTGTCGATTAAGTCTGGTGTCGGTGAATTGGTGTCGGTAAAAACAGTGTCGATGAAGTCTGTGTCGGTGATTTCAATGGGACCCGTTTTCTAGTGTTTGGATAGATAGTACGTATTGTTGTTCAGAAGGTATGTCTTTGGTTAGGATTTTTTGGAGCTAGAGGTTATTTGTTTTTAGGTACTCTTTCAGTCGTATGCCCAGAAGGGCTGGGTATTTTGGGTTGTTTAAATAATTCTTGTCGTTAGTTTTTCCAAATATACATTTAAAACTTGGGTTTTTTGGTGTGCCTGCTACTTTGCACGCGTAGTTTAGCATTAGTTTGAGCCTTCTGTACATATTTTAAGGGTGGTATTCCACTTTCGGCTAATAAATTTGTTATTGGGCTCGTCCGATAAGCTCCTAACGCGATCCGGAGACCTGAGTGGTGGATAGGGTTTAGGCGAGTAACTTCTTTACTTGAACTATACACAATTGAACCATAGTCTAGTTTCGACATAATAATTGATTTGTATGTGTTGGTGAGAACTTTCATATCTGCACCCCTGTTTTTGGCTGCAAGTAAATACTTGGATATGCAAGTAAGTAATGGATATTCATGCTTTTGTTGCATTCTTTCTTTAGTTTCTCGATGTGTATTTTCCAGGTTAGCTGTTGGTCGAAGGTCAGTCCAAGTATTTTCATTTCGGTAACTTCTGTGATTGGTGCGTTTCTTACAAATTGTTTGATACTGTCGTAGCACTTTGTGCAACAAATTCTGCATCTTGGATGGATCTGCTTCAAGTGAGACCTTCGAATATTCATTTCTCATCTTCGCAAGCCGCTCTGAGGTTTCAAGGCTGGTATCGCTACAAGAAAGTTTAGACAACCAACGGCGAATAATACGTTCATTATCATTACCTTTGCTCAAAAGCTACATTAATATTACGTGTAGCTTTAACCATAGAATGACGGAGGTTGAAGTCATAAATGAAAATGATTCCTTTCGGATTTTGAAATGTACTCATTGCACGATTGCAAAGAGAATACTGACGAACTATGACGCAAGAGAGCATAGATTCACATTCAATTTTATGTAAACCATACTGCAGACAAATGACACGTTTCTTGATATAATCTAGGTGAAGTATCGAAACCGTTCAAACGGACATTTCATGTTTTATGACCTAATACGTACTTACTACATGGAAGAAGAAATGAATGTTTGCAAAGAATATTTTGGATAGCATTTGATGAGAATGATCTATTGAATTGCTATGAAAGGTTGTTTTGACAGCGGTAACAGCAACGATTAATGTATAGCTATTTTCATCAAATTAATTCATTTATTGATACAGGCTGTATCAAAAAGGTTGGACAGACTTTTCAATATCAGTTCTCTGTATTAAAACAAGCAAAAATGTTCATATGCACACATTATGTTCTGAAGTACATTTTTATCGAGATACAATTGAAAATTAAAGAGCTTCTTTTAACGTTCTGTCGAAAATTTACTTGGTCGTATTTCACAGATTTGCGCATGTTATAAATGCGCAATAATCGAGTACCTACTGGTTCATTTTCATATAAAATTTTCTGAACACACTCATAGTTTTTTATAATTTTTTACAGTGAATGTAACTACTGTTCGTAAAAAAGTTTCTGCTGAAATTTGATGAAACAATTTCAATAAAAATTGTCATTTCATTTTCAGTAATGTTAAGTGTGATATTAATAGGAGTTTCGTTGTATACGTATTTACGTTAAAAGAAACGAATATTTAGACTTGAAGAACTCTATATGGTGGGAAACATCATTGTGAAATGTGATTGCTATACATCTCGTTACGAAGTACAATTACTGCACGATACCGCAGTACGGTGTATCGTGACTTTTGCACGCGATAAAAATGCTACCAGTTTCTTTCCCACGTGAATGCTTCATTTTAATACACTATGGCAGCTTGAACGAAAAATTATACGTAATTAACATCTATACAAGACAATACGTACCTACATACTTTGCATTGTGTATATGCAAAGTAAAGAATTCATAATGCAGGGATTTCTTTAAGCGAATGCTAACGTTGCAGTTCATTAATACCAGGAAGAAATAATGTACACATTATGGGATATTGGTTTTATATTTTACTTTGAAAAAAATTGTTTATATATTTTGCTCTTGAAGAAAGACAACATTAGTAAAATGTTATGTACATTCTGTAACGGTTAAAGAAGTATTTTTAACAGCTGGTTAAACATTGCAATACCCAGAAAAACAGTTCAATTTAGGGTCTAACTCCAAACCCCAGTACCCTTACATTATCACACCAAAATGCGTAAATATAATTTATCTTTCTCAACATTGTACCCATCAACACTCTTCGTCAATTTAAAAATCATCAAAGATGAAAAAGAGACCCAGTTAACCGTTTATCATGATAAGGTCTCCCGAACGCCAGTTTGCTACCAAAACCGACATCACAACGCTACCGTTCATAATTACCCTGCAGTTACCGCAAAGTGTTACTAAACGGACGAAACAGACGATATAACTGAAAATTGCCCAACAAGTGTCTATTATCAAAGTCTCGCGTGTCTCCATTGATCGGCGATCGTGTCCGCTGGAAACTTAATACGGCCGTATATGTGTATTTGACACCTGTAGGCGTTCGGTGCGCCGTTGCCTAACCTATAAATACGGAACCCATTCGATCCCACGAAAGAACACAATGGCACGAAGCAACGACCTCGGTGCTGTCGTCTTGTCGTATACGGTCACGATCGCACGAAAAGACCATCCTTTTAAAGGCGCGAACGTGGGCGTTGGCGGTATGTAGGGGAGACCGGGGCAACGTGGCCCTAAAAAAGTTTCAAGTAGAATAAAATTGTTTATTTTCGATAAAAATGTATACGGATAATTTTATAATGTAATTTAAACATTACTATTGACCAATTACGAGTAACAATACCTAACTCAGATGGGGTAATGTGAGCTGAAATAAAATATGACTTTTAACCCGTAACTGGCGTCGTCCCATTTTTGTATCTGAAATAATTTGACATCATCAAGCCTACACTTATTTCTTATACGTGTATCACTGGAGTTACAGTGGGTCAGAAAAGTATTCGTACACCTTTTAAAACAGAACAACTCTTTCAAAATTGGAACAAGTGACTTGAGTTTCTTTGTGAACTTAGAAAGATTAGTTCACTAAATGACGTGTTAAAAAAATTTTGAAAAATTTGCGACCTTTCAGAATGTCGAAGAAAATAGTAATTGTCGATTTTTACAATTTTTTTGTCTGTGACTGTAATGAAAATTTAATAAAGACATTTCGAAATTTGATGTCAGTTATGTATACACGCCGCAACTTTTATTGAAATCGGTTAATACAGAAACGAGTAACAGGCATCGAAAGATGTAAGAATCTTTAGATATACTACATTTGTACGTCAAAAGTGGCGAAAAACTGCGATTTTCAACATTATTAACCGTTGGTATCTCATAACAACGTTAACCAATGTCGATGAAATTTTCAGCATGCATATAACTAACATAAATCAAAGCAATGTATTTGTTAAATTTTCATCGCAATCTGAGATAAAAAAAGTCGCAAAAAGCGACTTTTACTATTTTCTTCGCGATTCCGACCAATTGCAACTTTTTCAACATTTTATTAACACATCATTTAGTACACTAATCCTTTTAACTTCACAAATAAACTCAAGTCACTTGGTCTAATATTGAAAGAGTTGTTCTGTTTTAAAGGGTGTACGAATACTTTTTTGACCCACTGTATATGTAATGTTTAATTTTTAGAAAAGGTACGGAAATCTACGTGGCCGAAAGACCCTAAAAATAAGTATGACACAAAACAAAAATTTCCCGAAAGTCTCCCAGACTCCATGACACCGGGTACGGGTTAATGAAGGTCGTAATTATTAAATTAATTTATTAGAATTTTTTAAATATTCAAACTAGTTTTTAATTTTATTACCTGAATTTAGTAAAGAAACTGAATGAAAATTAATAATATCTAAAATTTAAGACGAAATGTTATTTATAATACATTAATTAATGACGTGATGAAAAACATGAATTTTATTACCTTGGAGATCACTAGAAAATAAATAATTATCAGCGCAAGCTGCGACTGTCGTAGTTTCGCGTGGTTTCGCGCTAGCTGACGAGGTTAAGCTATTGTACACTTCACTCGCGCACGCGCATCTTTCCTCACACTCCAGCTCACTTTACCCCAAATACATACTCAGTAGAAATTCATTTATTTAATAATGTTTGGGTTATTTTATTTTAAACCGCATATATGTATATGTTTACAAGCTTGTTTTATACACACAGAAAAAATGTTTGTGTTAGAATAGTATGTTTATGACTCATTTATCCAAAAAGCTAATCTGAAAAAAAAAACCATTCGGAGGTACCTAAACCTGAATTCTTACTTTCTTAAATGAATTCACATTGTTTAGTACCTGAATGTGCATAATTATCATCGATATATTATATAAATTCAGTATGTTACGAGAATTTGTAAATATATTCTATTTTCAAAAAAATGATTAGAAATGCTCAATTTACTTCAAGGCTCACATTGCCCCGGTCTCCCCTACGCGGCTTTATACATCCTGGCTGCGCGGGGACACCCAACAACGCGGGTAGGACCGGCCTTGGTCCAATGACCTTAACCAAAGTGTCCTGTCTCGGCTGTCGACGTAGTCGTCGAACGAGGAACACCGTGAATTCCCCCCGGGGTCGACGAACTTAATCGGTCGTTTCGCAATTCGGTCGATTGGAACGCAGCACGTTACAATCCACACATTAACCCTGGCCACTGCCCTATGGTTCAGCAATGTACACTTACTAACAAACGTTAAAAAAACAAGCAATTTACCAGGAATTGAGTGATACACATATATTCTTTTATTATTATTTATTCTACGAAAACTTTAACAAAATGTGTAAGAATACGAATAACAGAGATGACGTTTGCAAAAAATGTTTTAATTGTTAATGTTTTTTTCAGTGAGTGTGTTTTTGAAATACTTGGACCAAGATATGCAGAAACCTCCCAAACCTCAAAATGGCAAAAGTTTAGTAAACACAGTACGGATCCGATAATTTTGTGATCTTTATTTTGTAAAAAACTACCAAGCTATAGAAAATTAAAAATTAAAATACAAACAACTATTGAAAATTTAAATTAAAAAAATGTTTAAACAACAACATAAAGTAAAATATACCCAATTGAAATAAAACTATCTTTTTTAAACTAGAATCTTGAAACTACCATTACTTCATGTCACAGATCATTGAGGGTTGATAGCTTTCTGCATAACTTGGCCCAATTATGAGAAAGGAGAGACCCACAGATGAGTAACAATTTCATTAGATTGTTATTAACCTTCAGAGCGCAGGAAGACTATTTTTAAACTTCAGAGGCTTCGCTTATTTTTCGTGGTATAAGAAATACATAAACGTTCTAACTCGAAAATATAAAAAGTCATGAAAAAACCGACCCGTCCTTTAAAGGTTGTGTAGTGTTGTCGCGTAGTAGTACGTAATAAGAAAATAATAACTGTTACCAAAATAAATATGTGCTCGGTGTTAACGCACTGGCGATGCGGGGGTTGCGAGTGGATTTTACGGAATAATGCCAAGTAGTAATTGTAGCCGGAATACAAATACAGTTTTCGTGGTTTACTACAAGGTTAACTGGATTCGAAAGGGAACTTTAGCCCGATCTCACTAACATAATGACCAACTCACAAGAAAGTGACGCGACGTGACTTTAAAGGCGACGGTAGAGTTCTGATCCCCCGAGGGTTGAAATCAACGGGCCTAGAAATTGGTAGGGATGCTATGAAATTTTCATATAAGGGTCTTACTCCCCCGCTTACTCGAGAGATAACGAAACGTAAGGGCGTTTTCTTTTACCGGGTGCGAGCTTAGACTATTAGAGCGAGAGGTATGAAAGAAAATTCTTCATACGTAACAAATGTAAGGAGAGAAAGAATTTTATTATTGTGAAATGCATTTTCTTACATTCTTTTAAAGAGATATTTGTAAACAAAATTTCAAATATAATAGATGGATATTTCCCGGATTTAAACAATTTATTCATAAACCATCTGCAACGTACTGCAGATTTTAATGATTACGATGTTCCTGAATTATTTGTACAGAGTACTGTTTAATGAGAGACCGAATTTATGTAATATAGATTTCTGTCGTGCTTGTGATATTTTAATTTAGAAAACGTATGGATTAAAATTTCTTTAATTGAATTTCTAAATA
The DNA here is from genome assembly GCF_001272555.1 of Dufourea novaeangliae. Classification (NCBI taxonomy): domain Eukaryota; kingdom Metazoa; phylum Arthropoda; class Insecta; order Hymenoptera; family Halictidae; genus Dufourea; species Dufourea novaeangliae. The sequence continues at coordinate 235,795 of NW_015373883.1, read as the reverse complement.
TTCAAAACGCTACATATTTCATAAATTTTCAAAATGTCCACGAAATCATACTATGTATTATTATTAGACTGCGGATTTTATGCATTTATAATCTATATCTCTATTCTCTGTGAAATACAATAATAATCAAACCTTTCGTCAGGTGGAACGAGTTCTCAATTTTATTCTCAACCCAACAAGATAATTGAGGGAAGAAAGAAGTTCCTACTATTATTCTTGCTTTCATGAATGACTTCACAAAATTTCATTTTACATAAAAATCCGCTGTCTAATTATTATAATATCTAACTTTAACTATCAGTGATCCTCGTTATTTTCAATGCTTCTGTCACCCCCTGGATTTTTTATGTCCTGATCTATTTTTTCATCTTATAAGCTGCCATAAAAGGTTTTTTCTTAAAATGTTTCTTTTTAATAACAATCCATTCATTTCGGAGAGATGTGAGCGCGAAATTTCACTTGTGCCGCAAAAGACCCAGGGCGTCACGAAGGGTTAAACCGTTTAAGACGATTACGATACCATTTTCCTAACGGTCAGAAAAATTCTATTTAATATGTGTACATGACGCAGTTATTAAAACGTCTTTATCAATGATTTCTATCTTCATAATTTAGTTTCAGCAAAACTACTTACGTTATATGTAGATGTGTTAAACTATAAAGGTGTCTGCACTGTGTACATTCGGACAAAAGATAAGACACCTGGATAGGTACTTGGCGATCTCCGCTTCCGTGTCTTTAGAACGAATTCGCCTCGCATAGGTTCGTACAGATTTGTGTGCCTCCGTAAAGTAATATTATTCGATGAAAAATAATTATATCTTCTATATATTTATTGTGAATGTATGTTGCTTTCTTGGAAAATGTAAGTATTTACTTACAACAGGTAAGTATCCATAAATATTGAATAAACACCTCATTGCCTGGGCCAGCTCAGTTTCTTTTCATCCCACCGTCCAGTCACCTTGACAATACTTTCCCACAGCCCGACCGCCAGCCACACAATTATAAACAAATCAGCCATTCCAAAACGACTACACTTATTAACTGAAGACGTTAAACACAATAACTAATTTAGACTGAAGGCACTCATTATACAGCCATAACGAACACTGATACAAGTCCAGATGCTACCGTAGCCCCATCTGCATCCTCAAACATCATAACCAATCTAACCAGTGTCGTTTACGCGCCCATACGCGCCAATATTCCAAGTGCGTTTCAAGAACCATCTGGTCCAGTACCCCTCGCGAGAGCCATTTGAAAAACAGCGCATAGGATAGTCACGTAGATAGTGCCAGCGTATCGAACTATAATATTCTAATTAATGCCTTTATGTAAATGGAGTTAAGTCGTCGAAAGCGTTATGACGCTCGTTATCTGAAACACACATTACCAGAGCTAGCCGCCGCAGCTCCGGGGCGGTGCAAGCGGGTCGAGAAATGTGGTACCACAGACGAGATATAAGAATAGACCTAACATGCAATGCAATTTTCTGTCCCATGCTACCAGGGCGTCAGAAGCCCCCTTACCATTTCAGTGTCAATATCCGACGTTACCGATTCAGCGTGAAAATATATCACCACACTCTTGTGGCCAGAAGTAAAATTAAATAGCTTATATACATATACAGGGTGGGGCAATAACTATGTCCACTTTGAATATTGTCATTTGTAATAATATGAAAAAATGTGATATATGTATAAAACTTATACGGTATAGAGGGCATATTGTGACACAAACATTTTCTGTGTGGGGGAACGCATAGAGGAAATTTCAAGGTCATCTTTATTTTTTTTAATGGAATCTACATCTAAATCTGAATTGCATCAAAAAAAGGTCATGCTGTCAGTTTGGTGCGACTACAAAGGTGTTGTGTATTTTGAGTTGCTCCAAGAAACCAGACGATCAATTCAGATGTTTACTGTCAACAGCTATTGAAACTGGATGAAGCAATAAAAGAAAAACGGCCAGAATTGGCAAATCGCAAAGGAATTGTGTTCCACCATGATAATGCAAGGCCCTACACGTCTTTGGTAACTCGTGGGAAATTATTGGAGGTTGGTTGGGAAGTGCTGTCGCATCCCCCATACAGCCTGATCTGGCACCAACTGATTACCATTTATTTCGAAGTTTGCAAAACTCTTTGAATGGTAAAACTTTTACAAATGATGATGACCTTAAGTCGCACTTGGTTCAGTTTTCTGCTGATAAGAACCAGAAATTCTATGAGCGCGGAATCATGAAGCTGCAAGAAAGATGGCAAAAGGTCATTGAACAAAATGGAAAATATATAATTGATTAAAGTTTATTCTTTGTATAAAAAAAATAAATTTTATTTCACACTACAAAACTGAAATTACTTTCTTGCAAACCCAATATATTCCTACCCCATAGTGTGACAAATATGCGTCAGTGACCTCCGCGCGGGAAGGTTAGCATAGGTAGAGAGGTTAGTAGGATGTAACAATTTGTTTAACCGTTTACTTTGTCTGCTTGTTGTTATTATCAGTAGTGCATTTCAGTAGTCATATACATATTGCCTTTCTTATGTGTTTTTTATAGCTTTTTTGTATTTTCCAATTTGTATATTGAATGAAACAAAAATACATGTGCAGTCGGAATTTTTCAAACCATAGTTATTCCGCGTTGGGTCGACTGAAAAGAAATGCGATTCGCGACTTTATGAAAGTAGCATTAATGATTCAATAATAACGAAAGTGACACAAGTTCTGAATTTAATATCAGTTCAGCAAAAGTGAACACAATCTATTGGAAAAACGATTGATGGAAACTGAAGCACTATTACCGCGAGAGAAGAATATTTTCAATTGTCTTCGATTGCAAATACGGGCGAAGAGTAAAGCATTTAATCGTTTTAAAAATAAAGTATCTTCCGGCTGTATGGATGATACATGCTTGAAGAAAGCAATTGCAAAACAAGTTTCGGGTTTCATTTTAACTTTTATTTTAATGTTATTATTTCCACCACTTAGATCGCGTCGTTACAATCGCCGTGAGCAACAATTGTGCATGACCATGCATTACACTTCGCCAGCTTTGTACATTAAATTACGCAACATCTTGGGTTTTCATCTACCGGATCCTGTCACCATCATTCGGTGGTTCGGTAACATGGACATTTGGCCTGGAATCTGCTGAAATTTATTTACCGCGCTCAAAATTAAATCTGCCCATATGGAAGTTATAGATCGAAAGTGTGTTCTGTCTTTTGATGAAATGCTATCAAAAAATTTCTGGATTACCATCCATGGAAGCAAGTAATTAAAGATTTCGAAGATCTTGGATTTTTGGGTAGAAAGGATAATGGTAGAAATTGGCCAATTTTAGACCTGGCTGGCAACGAAACTTTTATTACAGGATATGTTTCTACAGGTCCTAAGGAATCTAAAATGTATAATTATTTACCCTGGGGACGATGGGAAAGTTATGAAAAATAAGCGCAAAGTTCGGAATGTTGTCGTTAGTAAAACTCACCTGATTAGTCGTCGTTGTCTTCTTCGGATGATAATCCATTAGCAAAGTAATTATTTAATATCCAAAAAACCATAAAATTGTTGTTACGTGGGAACAACAATCGACAATCCGTTCACCATCTTCATATTCATAATGACAGACAATGTTTAAATGTAATATTTGCCAGACAAGTAATAACAATGTTAAAATACACCATTTGAGTTCTAGAATATTTAAAAATGTTTAATATTTCATTGTGTAATGTCATAATGACCGAGTATATCAGCTTGTTAGTGCCTTGGAGTCTAGCGTTTATTATCATAAGATAGCATTCGTTCGTTCGTTTATTTGAAATAGATATTTATACTTTTATTCGCATAAAACCTTATTCAACCAAAAATTTCAATTCGTTAATAACGACTAAAATTTTGAATACAATTGTATTTAACTTGAGTGTCACCGACCAAATTTCAAAACCCCACTACCTCAAAATGTAAGGCTATGTAAGCTAACTGAAAATGAAAGACAGTCAGTCTTAATCGTGCTCATGAAACGCAATAAATTCTAATAAAGATCCACAGGTTAAATGAAATTCACCATACGTCGTGAATACTCGAACCACCAACGATCCTTATTATCAAGTTTTATTCGAATATAACCTTTATATTCATATTCGACGTGACACTAGCGAAACCGGGGCAATAATGCATGTGTGTATCGGTATATGCAGTTACGGGTGTGTGTGTATGCTGTGCGTCATGGTGTCCAATATAGTTCCTAAAGTCGGAAACTTTTATGTAGTGTGCGCTCGAACCAGCGTGATTTTCGTGGGACACCGAGTCCCATAAGATGTTAGGTCTATTCTTACATCTCGTATGTGGTGGTACACATACGTACGTTACGTACGTATGCACGTGGTACCCCCTAAGCGACTTCCTGCAGTATTAATTGTAGCGCGAGCCTCCGAGAGAGACCACCATGCCCGTGAGAACGCAAGTTCCGCATGTAAAATCCGTTCTCGGTGGGGATTTATCCGTGATCAACGATCGGGGGCCTCGGCCTCGGCTCTCGGCTGGGCGTGCCAGGGCCTCTGCACGTCTTTCTCCGCGGGGGACGATGTTTCCGAACTGATACCTTTTGAGGGAACACGGGGATCACGAAGGGGATAAATACTCTCGGGCGCCCGTTAACATGGTCCGTGCACGACCAGATTCCGCTTCCGACTAATAAGGAGGAATCGCCTCACGGATGTATGAATAGAACTATAAACCGAGATCCCGATAACGTTCGTCAATGTCCACCCGTCGTTGAGGATCTGAAACGATTCCAGAGCCTCCTTTCGATTTACGCGGACTAATAGTGAAAGTTCCAAGTGTTGCTCCAATTTGAATGATCGAAAATTTGTTTTGCTTTGGTAGACTTTTTTTAAGGTTAGTAATATAGTAATGTCGAATATATGATTCTTCAATCTAAACCAAGTCCAGACAGGTGCAACAGTAATTTAAGGCTCACTTTTGAAAAAAATTATTTTCAAAATGTCATGACGTTGCTGTTATCTTATTTCCGCGATATCAGACTGTACTGTTATTTTCTTTTACTCTGTATTTAAGCGGAATTAGGGATAAATAAGAAATTAAACTATAAAAAAATCAAATACTTTTACCGATGCTCTACATATCGTATATAGGCTTATATCTTGCATGATCCGTTTTGTACACCCATAATTTTGTACATGACAAAAAGCAACTGGAAAAAGCGTAAAAACGTAATTTATCATGGCAATAGACTGAATACACATCTGGATCGGTGGAAATTTATTTTAAAAAAACCGTCCCGCAAAGTTGTTTACAACACTGAAAATTAATGGTACATTTTTTTCATAATAAAGTAAAGTTGAAACAGAGAAGGTAGGCTTGTAACTTTTTAAAAATTAATGTTTTATACGCCCCCCTCCCATTTGTTAACACAGTAGTTAATATTGGGGTAGGCATGATAACAAATACATAGATATTCCTTCTGATATTTTCTACAATGCACATCAGAATACTCGTGTTCGGCTTGACGTTGCACGAAGTCGATAGCTGCGCGTCGACCCATTAAAATCGATACTTTCAAGAGTGTTCTGCAATGCGCGTTGCGCGTGCTGGATCTGGCTTAACACTACATGTATAGGAGAATGATCAGTTTCCGAAGCTTCAGAGATTTAAGGATTGAAATTAAAAATTTTAAGTTTCCTATAAATTCTAGATTTAGGCAGATTGATAGTGAAAGTTTGAAACAGTATTTCAATTTGAAAGGTTAAATGTTGGTTTCAGTTTAGTACATTTTTTCTGCAGCCTAATTCTGAATATTGATGAATTAAATGGAGCTACAGAGATGTAAGGAGTATAATTTTAAATGTGAACGCATATTTGTAGTCTCGAATATTTTCGAATATTCTTCGAAATTTCTTCTAAGATTTTAGTACTGATTTCTAGTTTTTCCATCTATATTAGATTTAGGCATATCATTTTCTTTATACGGTTTTATTTAGGTAGGGTTTTTCAATTTTAACTTTTACGGTTTGCTTTGATAGACATGTATGTAAATGACGACGTCTATGAAGCAAAGTATTTTAACATGCTACAGGTAGCAATGAATAATTTTGCAAATATATAAGACAATTGCACCAAAATGAATATGTTGAAATAAATTCAAATTTTTATACGCTATTTTTTAGACTACTTCGAATCCCAGAAATTATTTTTGTAAAACACGTTAAATATTTTAAACGGACCAAAAAATAGTTATAGTATTATTTTATGTTAAAAAATTTAGACCATCTTTTAGTGATATAAATTGTCGTCAAGTTCGAAAAATAAAAGTTCAACAATATGTATAAATAGAAACGGATCAGTCATATTGTAAGCATATTTCCTATAAGACTTTACTAAAGACTTTAAACATCAAAAGAGTAAAAAAATTATACACAATTTTTCTATTGTTATAATAATATGTTCACACAAGAATGGAATATTTTGAATACGAGAATCGTAACATCAGTCTATGATAACAATATTTTTAAATACTTCGAAGAACACTAACTCGGTAACGATAATACTAACAATTTGTTCTCTCTCGTTTTTAATAGTTTTACTGTTCTAAATTAAGTGAAAGCAATTACACGTAAAAAAAACAATAGCACATTTTCACAAGAATATTATTCTCACCCAATCTTCCAGATTTGTTTGAAATTATTAACTTGTTGTTTTCTTAATTACACAAACTGTCAAAAAACGTTATAGATTTATATCACTATATTTTTAATCTTGTTCGTTGAAACATTAAACGTTCATCGAAATAATCGAAATTTAAACCGAATGGTTTAATCGAAATGTTAAGTGTATTTGTGGAGCGATACATCGTGTCATTATGGAACCTTAAAGGAGCATCGGATTGCTCTGCAGAACTCCAGTGTACTCCGACACAGTAATTACTACGACATTAGTTTCGCACTTTTTGCACCTATTAAGGTCACTCCGAGATGCCTTCGCGGAATCGATAAAAGATCTCATCGTACACCGCCAGTGACAAAGGACAGTTCAGAGAAGCGGCTCTCAGAGAAAATTACTAACGGTGCAACCTGTGAAGTGAGCTCGTCATTGTTTTACGACAGAGCTTACTCGTTCCGCAGACGCGAAAAGATTCTGACATTATGACCAACTTACGATTTCCTCGTTTTCCACCGGCTTACTCATACTCGGAAAACACGTCGTATTAACATTATATTCTACGAACGACTAATCGAAAGATAATTTATTTATAATATAGTATGACGCTACAGGTAGGGATGAATCGATACAAGTACATTACTCGATACTTTTGTTTCGATAACGAGTACTTTTAGTATCGATACGTACGTTTGCGATACCAAAAACTCGTATCGAATGGAGTGACTATCGACCCATCAACATTTGATATTATACTTACTTTCAACACAAAACAATGTTGTTTATATTAATAATTAAGCAATGTGTATTTAAATATTTTCAATATTAAAATAATATAAGTATGTATGGTTAGGTGTGAGCTTCCGAAAATTGTATTTTCAAATATAGAACAAGTTTTCCTGCATTGTTTCCTGCAGCATGTCCATCCATCATCTATGTTCTGTTTGACATAAGCTTGTTCAATATACATGCTGCCTCCCTAATGAAATATTTCACTACTTAGAATTAGCAAATTTAATTCACTTGCGAAGTCAAAGACTTCGTTTTCCGTTTCAGTTTCTATTAAATATTTCATTTAATTTTATCCTTAATAAATGAATTATTTATGTTAATGATGAATCTTCATTCTTTTTCCCATTTTTCTAAGTACAACATCATTGTCTTGTTATATATTCTATATTTTCCTGGATTTATTTTTGCAATGTACTTAGAAAGGTGGATTGGTTTGGGTTGTCTAGATATTTTTAGGGCCACCATGTGTCTCAGATCTTATGCCTCAAGTTGAATGTTTTCAGAATATCTCTGAAAATAAGTATACTTGTACAAATAATATCTGATAATTAATACCCACATACATATTTATTGATTATGTATATATCATATATTACGTATATTGTATATAGTTTATACGTATGTTGGTTCATTTGTTTTATATTAAATATTTAAACAAATATATAAAGTATAGTATTAAATTTTAGTTTCTCTCAAGGTATAAACAACTTTTGTGTTGGGTATCAAGGTTAGGAAAATATAATTCGATACAAGTAAGTATCGATACTTTTCTTTTGATACCGAGTAAGATTCTATACCTTCATACAATACGAGCAATGAGTAAACGTATCGATTCAACCCTAGCTACAGGTGAAAATTGTTTCATTAAATTAATATTTCCGTAATAAAACGTACACAATTTTCTCTAAAAATTTGTTTCCTTAATGAGCTATGTACAATTAACATTTTCTTAATATGTGGACTATATAATTTGCCTCCAATTTCCAAACATATACATATTGTACCTTGCGAATACAGGATATCCAGTGCGGTTGGGATGGAATTCTATTTTCTTCCGAAATAGGTTTAAGTTTAAATTTAGTCCCACCGTGGGATAGTTGACATAAACAGCTTGCCGAAATTCTAATTTCCAATCTTAATTAAAAACAAAGGCAGTGTTCTTTTTTCAACAATATTAAAGTAAAGTGACCTGACGTCCATTTTTGCGCTGTCAAATTGTATGCAAAAGTTTAAGTATTCGATGGACATGTTGCGGTGAAATCCGTGCTCTTCGCTTAAGGAGGTTAACATATTCAATACTTCCATAGACTCCTATGTAAAATTTTTAATCCGCCACCACTTTACCCCTACTTGTAAACTGGACAATCGCAGACTAATCTCAACAGAAATTCAAATCTGATCGCAAGCTGTTTCATATAGAGTCATTAAAATTTACACAGATTATATACAATTATACCCATGTTTTCTAGCCAATAATTGGAGTATTCAGTATATCAAAGGTTACTTTTTCTATCGACGTTAATCAACTAACATGACTTATCATAACTCAAGTGAACGAATTTATGTTCATAACCAATCCGGCAAAATTCTTCTAAAGTCCTGAGCTATAAACATACATCTGCGTTACTCTAACTACAGACTACAGTACGAGTCATCTATAATTGATTACGATAAAAAAGACAACTACATGGCGGAAGTCTGGTAAGCAAACATGTCACGCGATTGTGTTGTTAATGATGGACGGAAACGAGACCCGACGCCCTTTTTTCGATTACGACATTAGTGAGTTTTTCATCATAACGGCAACATTATACTTTGTTACAATAATTAACGATCGATGCGGCAACTGGGTACCGTCATCTTCGAATAATTTCATTGTACAACACACGGCAGATCGAGGAACTCGTTTGTTAATGTTTCCCCGTATAGGGTAAATTGATATGCGCTTATGTGGAAGTTAATTGCGGTCTTTGCAAGTATAGAAATCAGTCGCCGTAATTTTCTTTCGAAACAACGATCCATGGTACACTTATGTACATACATGGAACTAAAATACATATATACATATATATACATAGTTTTTTTAACATTTGTCATCCAAAAGGAATATTGTCTTAATTTTTATGTTCATAAAATAAACAAATTATTTCTTTTGTTCATTATGCCATTAAATAATTAATATTGTGTTATTCTGTTAACTTTAATTAATTTAAGAATTATTTTGTATTTTTGATTGAAAAATTATTTTTTCTTCTTTAATTTGAGAATTATTTTTGTTTCTTAAGTAATGTAAGTTTAATCTAAATTTTGTTATAAATATGTTGGTAGTAGTATAGTATTTATATTGATGAAGAATCAAATCGCTAATATTGTGATTTTGGTAGCTGAAGAAATATTAATTAAAGCATTAATATTGATATTATTCTCTTTCATTACACTGTCCCATTCATAAATATCGATGTCCCATTCAATGCAACCAATTTATGAAGGGGACAAAATACATTCTTTTAAAAAGCGAAAAATAAGATAGGCATATATGTATAGAGCCAGGTTAATATCACCACGTGTAGTGATAACCAGATTGCTAAACTTTCCAACATTATCAATTAGAAGTAGAATATTTTTTCAGTTTTTTTTATATTTTGTTCAAAACAAAAATGTCCCTTTCATCCCACCTCTCCTCTACAATTATAACAAATAATTTTTTTTTTATAGCTTCTTCTCTTTTTACTCATTTTTAAAAACGCAAAGAGTATTGTAGAATTCATTTTTAAAAATCATATTGAATATGTTTTTTTCAAGGATCAAAAGATTACGATCACAGATAGCAAATTCACTCGACATAAAAAAATCACGGTCGTGAATGGTGTTAAATAATGATCATCATTGTGATTCTGCGATCACTATGATAAATCACTGTTAATTGTTGATTTTTCACACCATCTCTAACCTGCACATCGACGTGTGCGCGCGCAAAAATGTTTCGCTACACCTAAAAGGAAACGAGGCATTTCGACTACCCTGCGATTCGTCCCGCGAAAACATCTCGTGTACGTCCCGAATAAATTCACTCTGCGAGAGGCGTGCATCATGGCACCGGGAGGAAGAGAAAGAGAGAGAGAGGCCTACGTGGTACCCGGAAGAGAGCTGTTTTCATCCTCCGATAATTTCGCGATCGACGGCGGTTTCGCGCGTGCTTCGTCACGCGGTCACGCGTATCGCAGGTGGCTGGGCCCCAACGTCTGCGCGCGCACGTGGCAGGTTTATGTAGAACGTATACGCAACTCACAGCAGGTTGTTCGGGCCTTTGAACGTACGTTCCGGGGAACGGTCGCATCTTCCGGGTGTCTGATTGCGATTAAGTATTTCCCTGGCCGTAGATTTTTCACGGGTTCGATACACCGTGTCTAGGTCACCTCTGATATATGGAATGAGTTAAGGGATATAGAAGATCAGGCCCGTTCCTAGTGGGAGTGCAGAAGGTGCCAAACTCAGGAGTGGCCGCAGATCGTTTATTATATGTAAAACTTGGACTAGTAAGAATAATAATAATAAGGTTTCCGATGATTATGCAAATTTTAGACCAACAGAATTTAATCAAATTAATTGTATATGTAATCTTAATAACAATACTCGAACACAAGAAGGAACTATCTCTATGGACAGTCCAAAATAGTATTTGACATTTAGCCATATTTAGTGGATTAAATTCGTGTAGGTAATTGTATAATGGTCGCTATTTATCAACCATAACATCATTATTACAAACAGTATGCGTTAGTTTCGTACTTGTGTATGAAATAAAATATTCATTTTAAATAAAACCATTCATTTTTTAAGGATCTTTGTTTCATTTTATAAAAATAAAAATTATTTTTTTTCTGCGTGGGTGAAGGCATAGAGGAGATTTCCAGGTCATCTCTATTTTTTTTAATGGAATGCTATGTTTTTTTATCGCGATGTGACAACCGGTGTTGAGACAACTTCAGCGAGCTATCATTGAAGGTCATGCAAGGTCAAATGTGGTAGTAAAGTAAACTTTCTTACATTACAGGAAATGCTCGAAATGGTGACCGTTTGCGTCAATGCAAAGTTGCAATCTTCGTTTCGCTGCATCACGTGCATGTCTTATTATTTCTGAACTTGTTCTAGCACATGCTGTATTATTTCATAATCCCTCACTTTTACATAAACGAATGGTCTTGTAACATTATATATAATGGATACATTTAGAGTAGGAATAATTGTAATATTAAATGGCAAAGTTATCGCCTCTGCGTACTTAAAATTATTGCAAGAAGTAATCATTTGTAACGAGTTTCTTACGTGATATATGTATATATATATATATATATAATTTTATTCAGTTTTAGTAAACTAAAACTGAACTAAAGACTAACTAAAGACTAACGAAGGAATAACTAATGACTAAACTAAAAGACGGCCCATAAAACTAAAACGGCTCTCGCGAGCTACGCACAGCCATATCACGCATGCACGCTTCACGCACGACGCACGAAGCACGACACTCTCCGCAGGGCCTCCAGCGGCACGATTAGGGTACAAACATAAAAGCCGCTTACACATGCTTGAGGGCAAACGGTTGATAGGGGATGACTTCATCGTACAACAGGACAATGCATCGGCCCACAAAGCAGACAGTGTGAGAAATTATAGAAAAAAAACTATTATTATCTTATAGTGGTCACTGCAGATTCCTGATTTATCCCCTATTGAGAATACGTAAATTATTTAATTTTATCATTTTTTTCTACTTACGTACACTCTGTTCTATAACTGTCTTACGAGTCCAGGGCTAAAGACAGCTTTTACCGTAGCCGAGGTAAGGTAATGTGTTAGGAGCGGACGAACCAATGCTTATTTCATTATCGGGAGCCGCACAGATTGGTAGGGGAATCGTGGACGAACATGAGCTTATTTCATCACAGGGAGCTACTGGGTTTTTTTGGTTAAAGTCGTCGAGGAACCGATGTTTATTTCATCACCGGGAGTCGCTTTAGTTTAAAGAAATAGGTTGGCTTTGTAACTATGTAATTAAGAATACAGTACACTTCGAGCGGTAAAAGTGTACTGTTGCGGGTTACTAGTTCATTCGAAAATTGACTGCTTACTTACTTTCGTTAGCCACTGTAAATGTATTTGCTGTCACATCTGTTTGTGCCATCGTTAACGCCGCACCCTGTTTATTTGACAGTCAAAAACACCTCGTGCCGATCTCGTTAAACCCCCGGATCAATAATTTCACACGGAGAGAAAGCTGTATTCTCGAACGGGCACCAGTGTGCCTCGAATCGTTTCGCCCGGGCCGGCGTGGATTACGTAACGAATCTGTGCTCGATACCGACACGATCGCACGAAAGAGACACCGAAGAAATCGCCCATTGCTGTGTCGATGGGGTTCGGTTAATTGAAATCATCGCTGACAAGAATGCACCGGGTAAAAGTGAAATGAACTGGTTGCTCCTAACGAGTAAACCTACGTGTTCACGTCGGAGTTACTCTTGAGAGTTATGGTTAGACTGCGGATTTTATACATTTATAGCGAATTGGGATTTACTCATTTACGTCACGCACCCTGGTGGCGAAAAAAATAAGTAGTCAAATCGTGTCAACTATCCCTTGTTACATATAGAGTTAGTACCGTTTTTGGTCATTCGAAGTACAATTCTTTATTTTAACACGCTAGATACGCTAAATATTTAATGAAAAAAGTGGAAGATATATCGGGTGTTACGTTTCCGTCAAAAGAAACCAAAAGCAAGATGTGATATTGTGTATATGGGTGTAGCAGCAAAGCTTGTACGACATTGCGATTGCATTTCCGAAAATGTTCTACGTTCATATATGTACACCTACCTATGTATATTAATTTTCAAATGCTCAAGAGCTGTGTTGTTCCATACATAATGAAACATGTAATGTGAAATTGTGATTAAATCAAAATTTTAGTATTAAATAAAAACAACTGTATTTTATTTGGAATTTAAATTTTCCGCTCTTGTTGGGACACCCTTTACGACTGATATACGACACTCGTATGACACTCTGACCCCATTACACAGCTTCGGAACTACGATAGCGATCCTAATATCAGACCTCAATGATTGTTTAAATCTTAGGATACAAAAATATTTAATGAACTTTGATGATGTATTTGTTTTATTTGGAACCTAGTAGTATCCTTCGTAAAGTAAAGGAATTTCTGGCAGTTTTTGCAAAATAGATAATACAAATCTATATTTGCATAAAAATCCGCAGTCTAGTTATGGTCATACGTATCATAAGTAATGTCGAGTCCTCCGTTACTTTAAATAATTAAAGAAACAATTATTGGTAAAAAGTATCCAGAAATCATCAAAAGACGAAATATAATAATACAAATAGAAAATAACGGTTAACGCATTGGTTATGATTTGAACTTAATATTTTTCAAGAGAATGCAATTATGTACAGTGAATTTGTTTGTTTAATAATCGAATACTTATTTCTTAGATTTTATGTAGTGATTGTACAATTCTGGTCGCCAATGAATACCAATGATTACAAGTAGTTACAGATATTAATTTCTTTTAGGCATAAGTTGATGATATAAGTGACGCGCCTGTGGAATCGCAACATTTCATAAGAATCAGTGACTGTTACTTCGGTACGATATTACTTGCTAGACTGATATAACTTAAAACAAAAATATTTTTGTTTAGGCGCACTTGGAACTAATCGTAATTCAATAAATTAGAGTTAAAGTAACAGTTGAATCAGAAATCAAGTCGGGCAATAGCGGATATCAGTAGTTATTTACCGCTAAACCTCATTTCTGCAAAATATTTGCAAATAAACATTTTTTTCACCATAATTTCGAATTTTAACGTTATGTGGAACACGGTGAATACGTCTAATGTTTATACAAATTTATTAACAATTGATTTGTTCCATACATTAGTAGCATTCTCTGATTGTTTAATATCCGTAATTTCGTTATCCAAAAGACAAATTTTGAAAGAAGTCCATTAATTTTCGAGAATGATGTACGAGAATTTACTCTTGCGGCTGTGGCGCCGGGGACATTTTTTCCAATACCCTTACACTATTTATGGAATAATGTTACACTTTCGAGATTAGCAGTGTTCAGAAGAATAGACTTCTGTCATGTGGGGTTTCATTTCCAAAGTAATTGTATTTGAAAATTGTCGACTACGAAAATGACTGAATATAACTTTGCAGTTTACATGATGGAAGTAATTTTAACTAGCTAAATAATTTCAACATCATTGATCATCAGTGACCATTATGGTGTTACTAGCAATTTAAATGCCGATTGCTAGTGATCTATACGGCATTCAACGTGTTAATACAGAGTATTTCTTAATTTGACCAACAACTTTCAGTCAAGATGTTGTACAGTATCTATGAATGTCAGTCAGATTGGTCACAGCTAAAACTGTTTTCACTTAATCAAACCAGTTTCCATACAAGATATCTATTTTAGTTCAAAGGGGCTTGTAACTCTTTCTGATGTAACAGTAAATAAAATTAATGGGCGAGCATTAGCGTAGGACAGTTGTTACGTAAAAATATCATTAGATCAACTGATATTTCACTGACTCACATGATGGGAACAGGTGCCAATTGAATAGTCTCTCATCTCTCAAAATATCAAAAGTTTCTATACATCTAAATGATCTTCGTTGGTTGATGGTTTATGTAATATGAGACTTTCGATTGGAAGAAGTTTCAATTTTACTTATTTTAACTGTATTGCAATTGTATCGGTTGCATAAGGACGATCTGAAATGAAAGGATAAAGCAGCGACACCGAAAGAAACGCAAAACGTTCGGTTCGCACATAAAACTGAAATAACCACTTTCTCGAAACAGCAACTTTCTCTTCGCGTATCGACACGCTAATGAGAAAGCATAATTTTATGAATGTCGGTGGTCATGTAACTATCGAGAACTACCAAAATTTATCGATTTTCGAGACCGTACTTTGGAATCTGGGCATTATTGGGAATTCCTCACCCTAAGATGCTACTGGATCTAATTTCTGCTTCGAGTATTAGTAGTAATGAACACTAGATTTATTTTTGTGAAGATTTTTTTAATATTTCAAATTTTGTACTGTTTTGAAGTTTTTATATAGTCTGAAAACCTTTGGTAATTGTAGAAGTTATTAGTAGCATATGTAAATACGTACATACCCCTTACAATTTTTGCATACATTTGGTTCTTTAGGTAATTGAAGATTTTCCACGTAAACATGTTTATTTTATTAAAAATTTCACACATCTACGTAAATTGCTATCAGAACCATGATAGGATACCATACATCATGGCGGAATCCACTCTAGCAACTCAAGTTGTTTCTTATTGAAGCTCATGACTACTATTGTTAGTAGGACAAGATGATTCTATTATAAACTGAATATTGTACATATTATACGAGGTGTAACAATCAAATTTCGAGAATACTTTTATTTTCGTCCAAATGGCAACAATGTAAGCAGTTACGTTTCCCAACTGTGCAGCACGGACCCCCTCGACCTACATTCGATAGGCGAACATTGTCCATCGTTTAAGGTTATGTACAAGTTAGTTTCCATAAAGACCTGTTTGAAGTCCGTGTTACGTGAAAAATGGAACACTAGTTACAATGTATGAAAACAAAGTTTCAGGTTATTTGCTTAAAAAATTTACTTGGACAATTAACCCTAACCTGTCACTTGTGTCAATTTGACCCCCATTTTTCTCCTGAGAAATAATGTAACTCTGCCATGTGTAGGTAAATTTAGGTGAAACTCCGTGACTGTTACATTAGAGAATTTGAAAATTTTAGTATTTATCTCGTCATATTGTATTAATTTTTCACTACTCTGTCAATTTGATATCGAGGGACAAATTATGTTGGAAAAATCAGAAACGAATGAGGGTTAACAGATGTACGGCCATTGTCTTCAAAATACTCCTCCTTATAAGACTGGACACACACACACAAACCACATCTATTCAACTTTCAATATAAAATATTTAAGTAAATTACTCTCGCAATTTCATTGTCACTCCTTATACAGGATGTCCCACCTAACTCAGCCACCCTGAATTATTCTCTCATTTGCCACGGTACAAAAAAATGGTTCGGGAGAAATTTAGTATATTTTAGGGGGGAAATTAGGCTATGAGATTGAAGGTCATCTCAAGGTCATATCTTCTAAGATTTCTCTAATGGTAACATTTTTTTAAATGGAATGCCCTATTTTTTGGTTTGACATTACAAAGAAGAAATCAAAACGTATTCAACAATGTATCACACTGTGACCTCGACATGACCATAGGCTGAAAATTTCGCACGTAACTGGTTGAGGTGGAAGCTCACAGAAAATGAATTGCAGAAACAAAATAACAATTGAGAGAATAATTAAAGGTGGCAGAATTAGGTGAGACACTCTGTATAAAATATTCCTAAACTAACCCAAAATCGAGTTACTCACTGTCAAATCTCTCACGCACCGTCCTCCTAATGCACACCATCACTCATCGTGTCCCTTATGATACTCGAACGATCCCATTGAACATTGGCACTGACTGCCGATAATTAACTACAGTCTAACTTCCCTGACCCCGCCGCCCCTCGCCCTTCTTCGTTTCACCCTAACCGAGGCCCTATCCATGGGTGGACGCTTGCGATCGCCATCTGGTATTTGCCTTCTCCAGCGCATTCCAGCCTGGATATATCCAGTGGTCACGAGTGCGTCGGCCCTACCTCCAACACGTAGGAAGAATCCTTTCCGGGGCCGTGGTCCCGGAAATCGAGAGAGGATCGCGCTGGGCACGAGGCGTGGCCATTAATTCCATCGAATCCCGGTATAAGTAAGATTAAAACCGTAGCCGCGGTGCGGTAACGTATCCTCCGTGCGACCGGCACATGTACTATTCCCAGAGCACCGGGCCTCCGCGGCGATCCCCTCGTTCTGCTCCTTTTTGCGTCGGGAACCGCTCGCTGGCTCGACACGCCGATACATCCAACGCGGTATGTTGTTTGTTGGATTCCGGGTGAGGAATGAGTGCAACGCTTCATTAAAATCAACTTAGAGGTTTATTCAAGTTAAGAAATACGATTACGTTGTTCGAGACTCGTGCAAGAAGAAGTAGTGGTTAGTTGTCCGGAGTGAATTCATACAGGGTGAGTCACCTAACATTTTCACCTCAAATTTCTTTGTTGTTTTTAAAGATACGTCAAATATCTTAAGGACAAAGTTAAATGGTTCAATGGGGCTCACACGATACCAAAAAAATGTATGTTTTTCTGTCATCTTTGTAGAGATATCAAGGTCACCTTCATTTTTTTAAATGGAATCGCCCTTTTTTAAACACCTACAATGATAGTCCCATTCAGTAGGAATTCAGAGATTATAATTATTCAAGGTCATCCAAGGTCACGGACAGAGAAAACTCATGCCTGCTTCTCGGGAAATTTTTCTCGTATTCACATGTGCATTGACAGCTATAGCTGTTAAAATATTAATTTCATTGTCTTAATTAATCGTGAGATTCTTACGTTTACGCTTCCTTACATGTACACTTCCAGTACTTCTAAATAACCTGTAGATACTAATACAAGTCTGCCTAGAAGGAGAGTTTGCTCAGGGTACCTTTCTTCTTGAAGCAATCGGGACTGCACTGCATTTTGTCTACATTCACAGTAAACCGTTATCATATCACACCTGTTAATTATTGAATAAGACATAGTGGACTCGCGTTTGGAAACATACTGATTGTAAATAAATCGCAGCGTAATCGGCTAGGGGATGTTTCAAAACATTCAAACAACAAGTCTCACTCATCATCAACCTATTCTGCTTTCATATTTTAAATCTTATACGTTTTCTCTGACCGTGACCTTGAATGACCTTGACTAAATTATAGTCACTGAATTCCTAATGAAAGGGACTATCATTGCAGGTGTTTAAAAAAGGGTGATTCCACTTTTAAAAAAATGAAGGTGACCTTAATATCTCTAAAAACAACTTTTACTTGTTGAAACTTACTACTTTTAATATCGGAACCAAAGTATCGAGTAATGTACTTGTACTTCCTCGTATCGATTCATCCCTACTTATGACTAACTAGGTACTGGGCAAGAAAAATAGGTGATGAGTTGGTGTTTACAGAAGATTATGACGCGACAATCTTGTATCTATCGATTTTGTTGGAAATTTTTACAAAGCTGACTAATAAGGTATGAGTTGGCGATTATCATGGTTGATGGGTATTAAAAAATGTATCCGAAACACAGAGTGTACGGGACCGATCAATATTAATCGCGACGAGCCTATTCCCAATCGCGTTTAAATTAACCACGTGCGCGTATGAGGCATTGATGTATAGCCGAGCTTCGCGAAATTAGAGAAAAGATGATGATAAAGGTAACAGACGCGTGGGATTGTCTACGAAGAGGACTCTGATTTGCGGGTCAAACGCACTTGTTGGGTATGACTTATAACTGGTTGGACTCTGGTCAATGGAAGAAAATGAAATGGAAACTTGTATCAAGTTTAAGTGCCGCACTTTTTTTGTTTTTGAGCTAATGGGACCTTAGCACGTTGACTACCATGTTCATCATATTGTTCTTGTTCGATATTGTAACTACTAGGTACACTGATAAGTAATTTGTTGCATCTAATATCTCTTGGCATAAACAGCATGCGAGTCTTAATTATTTTTCAACATCATACATTATTATACATATACGATTCACCAAAACGTTGTGAAGATATTTTTGAAGAAATAATGGACCTAACTATTTTTATTAGTACACCTAATAAAATGGGCAATGTAGTACGAGAAATTGTGCACCTTACTGCCAATATGATCTTTATAAATCATAAGTTAAATACAAACTGGTGAAGTTCTTTTGTTTATTTTATTATTTGAGAGCGAAATAGAATTTAGTCCGATTTTCGGTGGAAACAGCGTGACAATCAATATTTAAAGAGGAACAATTAATTAATATTTCGTGTCGACTTTTAAAAACTAGACTACAAAATCCAGTTATGATTAATTTATAGTTGTAATCGAAGTGTACCTTCCAGTACTAGTCTTTCGATGTTACAGGGGTGAATGGGTTTTAATGAAATAAAGATTCACTATGATGTAATAATTAATTTATTAAAATCATTCCTGC
>NW_015373883.1:123203-216089 GCF_001272555.1 Dufourea novaeangliae | reverse complement strand
CGAGAAATTTAAAAAATTCGATATTATAACAGTTTCGGTTTTTCTTTCGAGAGAATATTTGAAGATTATAAAAATAGATTAAATCATGAGTAGATCTCAGTATGAAATTGTAAAACATTATTATGTAATAACTATAATAAAAACTTGTTATACCTTCGAGAAAGATTTTGCATCCCCTTCCTCCTAAATAATTTTTTCCCTCTTTTAATACACAACGTGATAAAAAACAGCCTTTTGTGACAATTTAGAAGTATGTCAACGGTACGTTCGATTTGCTCTAGTCTATTCCGCGAATTTTGAAATTATATCACTAACGAATTACAGGAACCTCGCGATTATTGACTGATTGTTCATCCACAATTATTGTCCGGGCGTCATCCCCACCAGTGAGGGGGGGGGGGGGGGGGGGGGCGTGGAAGTGCACACTTTGTTGCACCGGCGCGCCGAGGCGGCTTCCCATTCACGAGCCGACGACTGAACATTGGGAGCTCACAAAAAGGTTACGGTAAAATATTCCCGGGTGTCGGTGAGACAGTACTAATACAACGATAAAACTTTTTTATTTTTGATTCCTTATTAATGAAACTTTCTTGAACATATTGGTGAGATTTTTCTGAATAAAATGATATCAAACACGATACAATTTGGATCATATTTACTTGATTTATCAGAAGCGATAATGAACGAATATGAACTGTTTACACTTTCTACATGAGTAAATATGATCCAAATTATATCGTATTTGGTATCTTAATCAGAAAAATTTCACCACAAAGTATACTAGTAATAGTTTCATTAACAACGAATTAAAAATGAAACAGTTTCATCGTTGCATTAGCGTTGTCTCACCGATACCCGGGAATGTAATCATTTTTTGACTCGTGAATGGAAATCTGTCTCGGCGCGCGGGACAACAATGTATGCGCTCGCTGGACTGGACGGACGGAGCGGGGGAATGTACGACGTTTAGTTGAAGCGTTCAATCGTCAGCGACTGCCCAGAGAGCTACCGACGAATAAAATGTAGCTGGATCACCTCCAATCACATCTATGGCCGACACGGTACACATACAATCGAACTGTGTGGGCGGCTATAATGTAACCATTGGTCGTCGAGAGCGTCGCAGGCGGGCCACGCAGTCGAGTCGATCGCTTATCCTTTTCTATACATATGTATATATTCGGAATACTACAAAGGCGAGTTGTCGAGGCCTGAGTTTCGGGCAAAAAACGTATTCACGAGGGTCAGCAGCGTTTCGCGTAGTCCACTATTATTGTCCCGACGCGGACCCGACTTCGGGACAATAATCGCGAGGCCCCTGTAGCAATAATGACATGACCGAGAGGGAGATTACATACATGTGAAAATTAGAAATGTACGAAAAGAAAATGAATCAATTAATAAAATACTCTGTAGCTAAGTATACATCATCAATCGTCAATCGCTATCTCGAGAAGGGTTCCCCTTACCGCATCGTTCCCCTCGGGTTCCTATCCTTGGATAAAAAACGGTGTTGTTTACTCTTGACTTTTATTCGCTGCGGAGTTATTCAGAATAACGAATCACGAATAACGAATAAAGACTTATTCGTGAATAACGAATAACGCTTTATTAGTGACTAACGAATAATTTTTTATAATCAAGGTTACGCTTGCGCACAAGAGAAAATACACATAAAGAGACACGAAGGTACACGACGGATCAATGTAACCCATAGGCATAGGAATATAGGAATGGAGCATATTGTTGCGTTTCGCCCCTTGGTGGGGGGGGGCACTGCCTTTGCGGGAAGGGCGACGAGGTAAAAGTGTGCCTAATTTCTATTGGCTGCTGCTTTGCACATGTGCATAAATGCGATGAGTGATGAACGTGTGGTAGAAGACGTAGCAGTGTGGTAGACATTTTCGTAGCGTCCTTCGACTGAAGTGGTAGTTAATTAGCTATTATATCGGAGTCTCGGGACTCCCTCCTTGTCTTTGACGGGGGGTGGTAATTTTGAAATGGGTAACCAGAGGAGGGGGGTTCCTGAATTTATCGGGACATAGGCAGGTAACTGATACGGGGTTGAACTAGGCGATACAGCTCTCTCTCGATGATGGAATGTACACAAGCACGACGATACCACCCCTGGTACAGACTCGGTCTGTGGGTGAAGCAAAGAGTGAGCTGGTACTCACTTTGAAGACGAAGGATCGGTTGCCCCGACGACCATACTCCTTTAGCTAATTTTATTAGGTAGGGATGGGACGATCCTAGTGACTCTCCGCCCCCCGCGCGAGTACTTCCCCTGCCGCCATGTGGTCCCGGCCTAAAAAAGTTGGTCGGGAAGAAAAACTGGGGGAAACAAGCTCCCCGGGTAATGCCCACCGCAGTCCTATTGCAGGGCTGTGTGAAATCTACCGGCTCTTAAGCCATTGATGGGCCTTGGGGAGGGGGGGAGTAGCGAAACTCCCTCCTCCCGGGAGAAACGTTCTAAACTAAACTAAACTAAACTAATTAGCTATTAGCCGCAAATGCGATTCAGAAAGACGCTGTTTAGTTTATTCAGGAGAAATATTTAAAAATCGTAAATATAATGAACTATACATAGCAAATAAGGTTTTAGAACAATTTATTCGTAAGAACTTATTTAAAAAATTACATCCACACACTAATGATGAGACGTTTATGGAAAATCGTATTGTACATTTGGCACGTGCAATTTGTATGAAATATATCAAAATTCGGTTACATTACATAGCATTAAATAGAGTAGATCAGTCGAATAGCCAACGTCAGCTACTGAATAAAATTGTAATTTTTAAAGGCCAATAAATTAATGAAATAACATACCTAAAATATTGTTGTTTTATTGAACTATATAACTTACTTAAGTTTATTTATATTATTGTTCTGATTTCTATTATTTAGAACAATAAATTAATTGAAATCAATACTTCTATTTTAAATCATCTTGTATATTTTAATAATTGAATTTGCAGATTTTACTTCAATTTCCATTATTTTCATAATTCCAATAAATGAGACGCCCATTCGCCAACTCGATTAACGTCGCAAAATGAAAAATTAAGAATGAATTTTGAATATACAAAGTTACAAAATGTTTAAAAAGTAAAGTTAATCACTTTGACCAGTGAACGGTTCATTAATAATCATTTATTTAATGTTAACATTATATTAATTTGTGATTATTACTTTGAAATGCAACCAATCAAATTTAGGCACACTTTGGTACCTCTCTCCCCTCTGAAAAGGCTTCACTACCCTCGCCGATAAACTGAGCTTACACTCCGTCCCCTTATTCCTATCTCCATGGTATAACCGTGAATCTCGTCTACTGCGGCTGCCCCCCTCCCCTACGCCCCTGCGTGTGATTAGGGAAAATAAGCGTGTACGAAACGTTCGTTAACTGGCCGTCGCAGCGTTGCACGGGGTAACGGACGGGAGCGGGGCAATTAAGCAAATGTGCCACGGGGACGATGGCACTTAATTAATTAGGCACCTCTCGGGTAATTAACAGATAAACGTTCGGCCACAAGGGTGTATTACCTTGCCGAGGGAGGACATTTGCCAGATGTCTTCCGCGTAATCATTTCCACACAATGACGAGGCACGCAGGTGCGCGCGCTTTCGAGCATTCCTTCGCTGTCGCGAATGCGAAACTGTGATTGCCCCAACGGTGATTAGTTCGCGTACGATCCCCTGGATCGATAGCGAACGACGACGGGATCTTTCTGACGGATTCTTCTGGGAAAGTTCGGCGGCTGTGGGAAAAATTAATTGATTTTACATCCTTTATCTACGGGGTGTCACGATTTCGGTGAAAATGTAGACAAGCTACCTACTCTCCGATTTGAATGATTGTATTTTGGCCGATGTAAAACTCGACATTTTGAACAATTTTTTCCCCATACGTATAACGGGGGAGTTATTTAGTTTCCAAGATATTCGCGACAAACTGTCGGTACTAGCGCATTCAATTAGTTTCGTTTAGCTTACCCTTGGCTTTCGTTTATTTGACTGATACAGAATAACGATTCATTCTAATTTAGCAGAGGTATTAACCTGAATGAACGTTTAGTTTCATAGAATTGCAACTCGATTAGTATAATGCTTCTCAATAGCATAATGCTAATGAAAAAAATAACTGTCTAAAACCAACTCTGACTTACTTTTTTTCTTGAACTGTCTCTAACCAACTTTGAAGCATAAAGCTGCGTCTACACTATATAACATAATATGTTATATAGCAATGTCTTAAAGCTTGTTAGAAAAACAGAAAGAAAAATGTTATATAACATGATGTTATATAACATTTTGCGTGTTATATAGCAAGTTATATGTTATCCATCTAGTGTGACGCCATTATTCATGATGGGACGCGAAATGTTATACAAACTTGTTATAGGCTCGTCTGAAAGGTATAGTTTTGTAACAAGTTATAAAAACATGTTATATAGCAAGGTTATACCACAATTTGTTGTATAACACTGTTTTGATATATAGTGTAGACGCAGCTTTATACTAATCGATTTGCAATTCTATGAAATTAAACGTCCATTCACGTTAATAACTCTGTTAAGAATGAATTTTTACCCTGTTGCAGTCAAATAAACACAACTACATGGTAGAATTCAATGTGCTAGTACTGGCAGTTTTTCGCGAATATCTCGGAAACTAAGTAACACCCCCCGTTATATGTATAGGAAAAAATTGTTCAAAATGTCGAGTTTTACAACATATCCAAAAATAATCGAAATCGGAGCTTAGGCAGCTTTTCTGCAGTTTAACTACCTAAGAAGATTGACGGATAGGATTTATCTTATGATTCATGTTTAAGGGAACTTGTTATACCTCGAACATGGTTGTACCACGGTACCATATCCAATTTTAAGTGTTCATGGATTTTTTGTGCAAAATTGACAATACTAGTTTATATATAATCTGTGAAAAACCCTACAAACGTTCGATTGCAAGCGCTCGTGTCGCAAGTCGAGGCGTTACAATGATTTAAAGATTTTTTATATCAAAAGTAATTCTTTTTTCATCGAAACTTTTGTAAATAACGTTCTCTCTGTTCTTAAAGTTACAACCAGTTATTTTAATACAGCTTCGTAACTTATTTAGGCATAGATTTCTATAGAAGGAAGGATTTAATCTCTAATCCTTGGACAGGTGTTTCGTTTCTTTTCCGATATTTTATCCCTTTATTCCTAAACGAGGAAGCAACTTACAGTGGACTCTTACTATATTGCAATTAAACATATTGTTACGCGAGGTACTTCCCTTTTACGCGTACTTTCGCGCACACAAATTCGCTCTCCCACCACATTGCGTGCGCCGGCGCACCAGCACGATCTAGCATTAGCGCAGGCGCTGACGCCGAGGCTATCCTAGCATGGAGGGGGCTCTGAACTCATTGCCATTTTATTCCCCTACAGGTCCGACCATGGCAGTATAGTTAGAGTCCACTGTATTAAAGTGTCCCGTAATAAAAACGGAATAAAAAAGTTATAAAGGCTAGAAAACATAGAAATATTAGATATACCGTAAAGTCTAATTAAACAGGTATTACAATTATTATAAGAATAGAGATTTAAACAACCCTAATACCTCGCATATTATAAGTAGTATTGTAAAGCATAAAATATATATTCATACATAATTAACAAAAACAAGTACTATATCCGAGGAACCAATGACTATATACAAAGATAATAAGACTACGGATACCATTGTTGTCGAGGAGTCATGAATCTGTGCCGCGAGAACGAGCGCCATTTGCTCTATCTTACCATAAGAGTATGAAACACATTCGCACTGCAGCATACATGTAAGATACATACGGATGTGTGTGATAGCACAGACGAGAATTTCGTCTGTGGTGATGGAGACCGACTTCACTCTGGGGTCCTCAGGCACCCAAAATCCATGATTCCTCGATAACAATGGCATCCGTAGTCTTATTACGGTGGACTCTAACTATATTGCCATGGTCGGGGCTGTAGGAGAGTAAACTGGCAATAAGTTCAGAGCCACCACCATGCTATGTTCTGTCGTCGTAGCCTCGGCCTTAGCGCCTGCGCAAAAACTGGTTCGTGCTGGTGCGCCGGCGTACGCAATGTGGTGGGAGAACGAATTTGTGTGCTGGAATGTACGTGTGAAGGGGAAGGTTTAGTGGCAATGTAGTTAGAGTCCACTCTGTATCTGTAGTCAATGGAGGTACATTGGGGTGTTGTATGGACATAATTACAGTTTTTTCTTTAATCATTTATAATTCTAAGAAAATATATTGGAATCATTCTACAAAAATTCTGTAATATGTCTTATTAATCAGTAAACTATATGCAATCGATAAAATGCGTAAATTATTTAGGATTTAAAAAAAAATGTACCCATTGTGCAACAATTGAGGATGTCATGTTGCAGTTATTACGCTCGATTTAAAGGGTTTTCATAGTGTATAGAGCGAAAAGACGAAATGATTTTTAAGAATTTGTAAAAAGAAAACCATATCATCTGTTAACCTGAAACTTTATAGGCATGTTTAGCTATATTTTAGGAGCATACAGTATTTTTTAAAAGTAAAGATATAGAATTGTTTCAAAGTTATAGCCATTTTGCTGAGGAGCTTAAAAAAAAAGTTTCTTTATGGTACCCATGAATATGGGCCCACAGTTAATGCCAATACCTCCCAGCCATTGCATGAAACAAACGAAACAAAAAAATTTCTAATTTACATGAACGTGACTATCGTCGGCACTAGAGTTATCAAAAATTATCGGTAAAGAATTTCACAACATTTAAAAACAATGTTCATTGTTCACAAAAATAGTTTTTCACTTTTTGTGCCGAAATTTCGAGTTTTATATGAATCAACAAGATTTTAGTTCAAATGATAGCTACACTCATGTAGTTTAAGAATCATTCCGTTTATTTTTATTCCAGACAACTGCCACGACTGATTTGATGGTTAACATCGAGGAACTTTGTTTTATAATATTTTGTTTTAAAAAATAGTTACTTGAATATTTTAATATTTGACTTAAAAAAATATATTGTATACTCTTAAAATACCGTTATACATACCTACAAAATTGCAGGTTAATACACGTAACGTTTTCTTTGTACAAGTTCGTAAAGATTACCTCGCTTTTTGGTTCTCTGCACTAAAATGACACCTTAACGTATTGGCGACCGGTAACTTACTACTTTATTTCTGGCTAAACGTAATACATATATCTATAAAATTATCTAAACTTTGAGTAATAAAATGATTATATCAATGATTTTATTAGCAACAATAAGAAGACTTATATTATAAAATAGAAAGTTATCGCGATAAAAGAGAAAAGAGAGAAAATTAATACAAGGTAATTAAAATCACGAGAATAAAAGAGGATATAAATATAAATGTTTAGTAGGCGTCTTTTATTGTGCCAACCTAATCCCTGATATTTAGATTCAGATCCTTAGAAGAACCTTCTTCTCTGCACCATTTTCTCTTTCTATCAGAAAGCATCGGAATAACGATCGAATGAGCTGGGCTGATCGGTAAATGGAAGGCCAGACCATCGCATCCGCTGGGATCCCACATAGAAACTAACCCAAAGGTGCATCCTCAGAAAGGTATATCGTTGGTTATGGTAAATCATACGGGCGAGCGCGAGAGAGAAACGACTCGCGGGGTAAACTTTCACCCTTGTGCTCGTAGTAGTCGTGTCTTTACCGCATGTACACACCACAATGGTTAACCTATGACTTTGCACTGCGGAATCTTCTTCCCCCTTTCACCCTTTCTCTCGGCGGCCTCGCGTGTATACTTGACCCGATGCCAGACTGCTTAACCAAACATGCATAACCGCTTATCAATTATTGATCCCCTATCGATACTTTCTTCGAAGACCGACTGCGAGCTCAAAACACGAGGCAACATTATATTCCCGTCTTACATAACAGATTTTGTCTGAATGTTTTGTAGCTTCTTATATTTTTATTTATTTCTTTATAATAATAATAATAATAATAATTTATTTTCAGCCTCCCGGCCGTGAAAGGAATGCGGTTTACACATTTTTCTGATCCGTCACACATTCTCTTACCTATACAATCTATCTAAATCTATTTACATCTATTTACATCCGCTGCTTACCTATGTATATGCTAATTGTTCCTAGCTTTAAACTTTTACTTTCTCTTCTTCTCTAATTTTCCATTCTTTTCTCACTTACTATTTCTTTTAGACTAATATCACTTTCTATCTCCATGCATTCTCTTGCCATGTGTTCCAAATTGCCAAATTCCCCTCCGCAAAGCTCGAATTGTCTTTTTTCCTCCGTTTCCCAATACCTGTTCCAACATTCTAATGACCCACACCTCGCCGGTACTATCAGCTTTTGGTCACAATCCTTTCCCTCTACTTTGAGGTATTCAGGTAATTGCCTCGTTCTTATACAGGGTGTCCCAAAATAGCTTCGACTTTAACGAAAAACCGTGACCAATCTGAACGGGAGTCTGCCAGCCGAGTTCCCGCGGTAGCATTGGGTATGCGCTGCGATTGGTAGCCAACGTTAATAGCTTAACAAAGCTTCGGATTACATTTTTGCTGAGGAAAAAGTAATTTCAAATCATCCCAGGAATCCCTCATTTCCGGAAATCGAAGCTATTTTGTGACACCCTGTATACCTATATCTGTGGTAAAACTTTGATTTTTGTACTTTATTATATTGCACTCATTCTTAGCTCCTCTGTGATCTCTTCCCCCCTTTCCCGTCTTAACTGCGCCCCTCTTATCACTTATACGATTTCTATTTAGATACTCCTGTACTTTCTTTGCTACTTTCAGTTTGTATCCTTACTAATTCTTTTTCCTTTAAACATTCTTTTACTAACTTTGTTCCTTCCCCTTAACTCACCCCCTCCTCAAACCTCTACGTCCTAATTCATATCCTAATTCTAATCTTTTCCTTCTTCGTCTCTTCTAGAGCAATGTATAGGGGCCTCGCGATTATTGTCTCGAATTCGGCTCCGCGCCGGGACAAGAATCGTGGACTACGCGAAACGTTTCTGACCCTCATGAATACGTCCTTCGCCCGAAGCTCGAGTCTTGGCAACTCTCCTTTGTACTATTCCGAACATAGAAAAGGACTTTTTTAAAGAACTATTTTTTATTTCTCTGCATTCAGTATCAACTGTTTATTGTTTAGATATTCTTCCAGGGTTCTCATCATTTCCCTTAGCTCCACCTCTTCTTTCGCAATCAACACCACATTATCTACATAAGCAAGGGACCAAAATTACTCTTCGCCTACTTTTATTTCTCCAGTTCGGTTCCATTTTCGAGTCTCCTGCATATCTGCGATGAATATAATGAATAGGGTCGGGGTCAGAGGTGTAATGTAACCATGTATATTTACTTTTATATTTTCTATCATTCTTTTGTTTTTTCTACGTTAGCTACGTTAGGATAGATTTTAAGCCAGTTTTTACACTCTAAACTTCTGGTCCTTGAAATTGTAAGCGGAAACTGTCTCTTCTCACCCGCTGAGAAAACCTTCTTCTTCACCCCATGAAATACGGTTTGTCTTGAGGGAAGAGCCAGTGAAATTTGGGTTTTTCTTACCCCAGAAATGCATTCATGAGGCATTTCCGACTTTTCTACATTAGACATATTCTGACAGCCGAGCAGTGAACACCAATAAAGTTTCTTTTAAATTTACGAGTGCTGATTTTTATAAAAGTCATTTTATCCTCATGTCAATTCCATTACAGAGGAAAGCCGTGCCACAATCCTTGTCCTGTTCAAAACTCTTCTTATTTCTTTATATTTATTATTTATTACAGTGTTAGTCGATCCATGTGAAATGTCGATTTTATGTAGGCTACTTTCGTTCAATAAAATTATGTAGTATGTTGCGTTCAAGAGGAAAAAATGTGTTCGTTAATATTAGATATAAAATATTCCACTATAGCTTTAGTACATTCTAAATTCAGAATGATGGAAACAAATAACGCATACTGTCAATATGGCAAAGGATTTTGAATTATATTTCAAAAGAAATACAAAAATTCGTAAAGGATAATGGACTACTTATTGAAAGACCTAGTAAATATGATCACAGCTAATGTGATAAAACTCGAGTAAAAGATGAATTTGATGATAATGGTGTCAAATCTTATCACTAAAAAACGATAGCCAAGGGAAAATTACTATACTTGACCATAACGTATCTACATAAACGTTTACCTTACATCCTATTAGTCTCTTAAACGTTTGAAATTGTATATTCACTGCTTTCTGAATATTCAATCACATTTTTGTAAGATAAACTGTTCATTTGTTCGTTTTCTGATATAAATTCGCTATTCCAAATTTCACACTCATTACTTTGCCGTGCTTCAATTTTGAATTTTGAAGTAAGGAATAAATATAGGTACATGGTTTTATAAATTAGTCGAGTTGCTTAAATATCACTGACCAAATAATAAATATTATCGAGCTATAAATAGGATCTGTATAATTTACAAGTCGGACAGACTCATTATGAATGTTAAATATTCTGGATACCTACTAAATATAATCCTGTATCACAGATACTATATGTATACAATATTATAAGCTCATAATTTTATGCCTACGGACAGGCGTTCCAAAAGGTTCCAGCCATTATTAACATGCAAATTTATTGCAATCACCATAACCAGACTCTGCCTTCCAAATGTCACGTTATACACGTAACGGGTAGCATATTAATTTTTTGTATTTTCGGCTATCCAGCAGCCTTGGATTCTATTTCACGAATTTGCCAGCGAACAAGACTGCCTGGAATTCTTGATTTCCAATAATCTGTCACATCGCTCATTCCAAAATAGGTATCGTTCTTTTCATCGTGCTCGTCTTTTTCGGAATCTTTCGAAAATTCACGAGGTACATGTCGTATTAATCGCTGAGAAATACCTTAAATCGCGTCATTGTATCGTCGATTCGTGGAGCGTGGAACGAAGTGTAATTTCTTTGATCCGTATAGCTCTAGTCGACCGGGGCTCCAAAAATATTTAACAAAAGAACTTCGATAACTTGAACATTCCTAGTTTTTTGAAATTTTGCAGGTTTGTAGGGGATTTTAATAGAAGTATCAGGTAATGTTTTTTGCTACTCTTTAATTCTTCAGGGTGAGAGCACTTACCCTACCACGCTGAGTGCCGAACTGATTTTGTAAACTTTTCCGTTCAAGCTACATGATGTCACTCTTTATTGATAATACACGTAAACGCCAAAAATTATGTCAGTTGTTACTTACAGGCAGGACCGTTCCTGGGTTGTTGGCCGCCCGGATGCAGAAACAATATGGCCGCCCTTATTAATTTAATATTATTTAATTACTGCTGTGTTTACTTTTATATCTATATAAAAGTATGTTTAAGTAGTTTCAATCTATATACTTGTACATGGTTTTTTAACAGTTATCATGCAGAAGGAATATTTTCTAAATTTTATTTTCATAAAATGAAACATAGATCCTTAAAAAAGAAGTGGTGTTATATCAGATGAATATTTGATTCTAAAAATAACTACAAAACTAACGTATAATGACTATTAATAACCTGTTAAAATAATGTTTGTTTAAAATCTTAGGAATTATCAAAAGAGTTTTGATTGTTATTCTTATTAAGTTTTACATATAATAAATGGTCTGCGGCCGCTCCTGGGTTTGGCCGCCCATGTACGGGGGCACCTTTTACATCCCCGTCAAAAACGGCCCTGTTTACAGGTGAAAGTGGAAAATTGTCTGAAGTCAAACATTTTATAAGAAATATTACAACACAGAACAATTTGAAAAGAAAAGTGCTAAAAGTTGAACTACGAACGTAACTTTGTGTTCAAACTTCAACAATGAATTCCATAAAATGATTATTACATCATGGCATTGTATTCATCAACATTACTACAAAATTAGGCTTATTTCTACTCTTATCATAATCTAATCATATCTATTTTTAAATACCAAGGTACTTTCTTCCTACGTTTCATGGCCTCAGTGACCAATGTTTTTGTATTTTCCTGTATATCCTGAAAAGTATGGTAGACATAAAAAATATTCTTAGAATGAAAATTCAATATCTTTTTACACACTATAAAATTCTGCAATACAATTCTTACAATGCATTGTTAACAATGTCATTGCAAAACCTTATAAAGCATAGTGTTCAGGATTGGCTGGCCCGCGGCATGACGTCCATGCGCGCCGAGAAGCCAGCGTCATCTACAAGTTTGTCGAAATAAGTCATTGTTGAAGTTTGACAATTGTCGTGCCGAATTCGGCAATCGTCGCCGAAGACGAAGAGTTACGTCGCGGGTAATCATAGTATCGACACCTGTGGGTAGCGATGGGTAATCGATACGGCTCGGCTGGAGCCGTATCGATACCGGTTGACATCATCGTTCCACCTTAAGAAAGGCTGGCGACGGGCCTCGGCGAAGCGAGATATTATTATAAGATAACTCTACGCGTCGAGGCTTCGCGTGCCAGAGCTTCGTGTCTCCGCTGTCACCTCATAGAACTGTCATTTTGGCCCGCTTGACCAGCCGAGCCAAGCCGGTGAATCGAAAGCTTCCGATACAGCTCGAGCTGCTCGGCTCGACTACCCATCACTACCTGTGGGTCGCCTCGTATAGTTACAACGCCGTCCTTCTCTAGCCACTGCCAGGTCTCTCTCTCCCTCTCCCTCTCCCTCTCCCTCCCCCACTCCACCTCCCCCGTTAGTAGAATATAGATGAGAGTCTCCGAGCACTCAGGGAGTTAACACTGTCTACCTGAGTAAATATGATCCAAATTGTGTCGTGTTTGGAATCATTTTAATCAGAAAAATCTCATGAAACTAATAAAAGTTTCATTAAGAAAGAGGCAACAATAATCAAGTTTGATCGTTGCATTAGTGTTATCTCACCGATAGGCGGACATTTAAATCTTTTCTGTGTTTCCCTCGTTCGGCCGTTGTCTTGCGTCGGCATACGTCCGCCGACAGCTCGTGAAGGGGAACACATTATAGAGGGTGTTACGTCCACCGCGACGCAGATTTTTCACCCACTTACAGCCATCCGATAAAAGAAAGTTTAGAACAAGAATTGCAGGGTATGGAGTATACAATAGATACCAGTAAAAAAAATTTCGAGAAAGTTTGTTTTCATGGCGAAATCGAGGTCACCTTGGGTTTTACAAATAGGAACACATATTTTTTTAACCATATTTAGAAGACATCGAGTCGAATTCAAAGCACATATTACATGATATTTTTACTAATATATTACTCGATTTACAGTAGTAGAAAAGTGCTGAAAGTAATCTCTTCAGGTGTATATATGTACAGTACCAATCATAAGTATTGCCCATCCATATTAGATTTATTCAGAGTTGGGCAGAATTTTATTCGAATAATACACAGTGAAAAGCGGCAGTATCTAAGGGTGTCATCCTGAGCTTTAAGCAGTTAATGAGATTAAATAATTACTCGACAAATGTCCGTTCATTCTTAAAGAAGTAATATTTTATTATAAAAATTGAAACTTTCACCTTTAAATAATTAAAAATGACGAAATACTTTTTTTTTATCTATTACTCGTTATTCGAAACTTTTTATTTAGATAATGAGTTTGCCTATCTATGGATTCATTTCACTACAAAATGTGTCGAATTTTACAAAAAAACTGATTTTTTTCATAATAAGGGACATAAAGCAAACAAAATTGATAATTCTTTATTGAAAATTTCCAAAGTGAAATGAAAAATGAGAACTAGTAAATCTTTTTTTGGCAGAACGGCAAATACGTACTTTTGAGCCGTAGTGTATATGTATGTTTGCAGCATTTGTTAGGTTGATTTCCTATTTAAGAAACGTTCGAATACTTGTAGACGGGATATGCAAAGATAAGATTTATAAATATTATCAAGATCGAAAAACACTGTTCTTGCTAGAAATAATACGATATAATGATTAATGTTAAAAAACTGCCGTTTATATTTTTTATATGAAGAAAAAAAAAACTGTTTTAACTACTCGATAGTTCACCTATCCGAGCAAGAAGAACCGAATGATCTTTCGACCTTCTTCGTGGCTAGTTAAGTCAAGTTGCAACGTTTCACTTCTGTTTTTTAACGTCGTAAATTACTTCCTCTCTATCGTGTTTCTCTTCCTGGACTTAGATCAACCAGCGCAAAGCATGTTAAAAGGTAAATTGAAACATGAAAGGCTAGACTTTCTAGGTGTACACCAGATACAAAGTGCAATTATTTTCGTTCGTCTTCATTTCAACTTTCCAACTTCATCCCCACATTTCTAAATACCTTGTACTTAAAATTTTCACACCATATGAACGTATATAGGGTGAACCACGAATCGTGATCAGTAGAGATTACTGTATTATTAGCAGTCCGATCGAAAATGTTTTTATCAGGTATAGCATGGTTTCAAGAAAGCTTTAATGTGATTATAGCAAATTTTTTGCCAATTTTATTAATTCATTATTATTTTATATAATAATTAATATAATATATATAATTAAAAAATTAAGTTAAAAGTTATGTCATGATACTTACCGAATTCGTCTTGAAATCATCTAACAGATAGACGTAAAAAAATTATAGGTATATTTGCAAAAAATTGAAGGTGACCTTGAAAAATCATGAAAAAGTAGAGTTGACCAAAAATTTGCTATAATCACGTTGAAGCTCTCTTGAAACCATGCTATACTTGATAAAAACATTTTCCATCGGACTGCTAATAACAGAGTAATCTCTACTGACCACGATTCGTGGTTTACCCTGTACATGTTTAAACTCACCATGAATACTTAATTTGCAAAATAAAGAGAATATTTAGAAATACTGTTGTATTTTCATATTTTGTGTTTCAATATTTTAACATATTAAACTTTGAAGTAATTCTGTGACTTTAAATTTTGTAAAATTCCTTAAAAGAGTGGATCTTTGCATTAAGAGATGTATTCTTAACACACATATACATATACCAAGGACATGAATAATATATGTAAGTACAACAGTATTTTTAAGGTACGATCTACAACATTTCTCAAACATACGACAGTTACGAAGAAGAACATATCTTTAAGTATAATTTCGCAACTTGCAAAATATTTTTTTCTGCATCTTCGATTTGTTTCTATTTGTCAAATCCCTTTCTCGTCCATTGTAGTATTTATTGTAAACTCATTTTCACATCTATTTATATATTTTCAATATGAAAATATTCCGTGTACTAATAATAATCCACCATTTTTTTTACCACGATCTGAACTTTTTATTAAAGAAAATCATTTTTATCAGAAAATCAAAATTTGTGCTCAACATTATACGCCATTTTGATCAAATAGAAGGACGGAAAGGTATTTTGCAATTCTGCTACCGTCTTATTTAAAAAATAATGAACTAATCATTGGCAAAAGAAAAATAAATTTATGTCCAGGCTGTAAAACTGCACGGAGACAGGTGAATCGATAAAGTTGATGAACACACTTCGCTGTCCGTACATGTTTTAATCATAATTTATCCAGTAGATATGTTTCAAGTGACAATAAATCTGATGGTGCTAATGGCTGCGGTGCTTTATTCGGCGTGGCCGCACGTTTTTCTGTACTTTGTCGCGTCGCTCGACTCACCGCAAAAAGTTATTAGGAACTGGTTTTAGAGTTTCCAGTTAAGCCATCAGAGTAACTTTTTAGAGCCTTCAATAGCACCAACAGCGGTAGTCGTTTGGTAATCGCCGGCTATTTTACCCGTTTTCACGGTACCAAAAGTGCATGTTCTTTTTTTTTTTTTTTCATTTATGTGTCAATGCAGTATTAAACATTATTTTCTACTTGTAACTTGTGAAAATTCCTTTACAGTCGTTTCCGGTTTATTTCAATAGAAATCAAATTGTAAACAATAAAAAAAGAAAACTTACTTCACTCTAATGTAATGTAGGGGAGACCGGGGTTAAAAGTGACAGGGGTAGGTTGCAACAGGGCTTATAACTTTTTAAATAATAGAGATAGCGCTATGATAACAAATAATCAATACATTACAAGAATTATTAATTATGATGATTCATTGATCTCATTAAGAAGAGAATGTTATGTTATAATAATGTAAGTAATTAAAAGTAAATAATGTTAAGTTGAGCCAATTAAATAGAAAACTATAGTGTTATGTTGATTCTTTGTAATCATTAGCTAGATAATCCGATTATGTAAACGATTAATTCTTTCAACCCATATTGTTTACTTGATATTCTATTCTATTCTACCCAATCGGGCTTTCCACTTTATTCCACATAGCAATACAGGAATCGAATACCATAACGTAACATATTACCCAGATGTCAGTAAACCATGCATAAATTTTCAATAATATATCGAACTCCACGCCTATTTCTGTCGCCTCACGAAAAACTTCGTAATCCACGCATAAATTCGTTGTTGACATAATATAGATGTTACGTGGAAGTAACCGCAACCCGGCGAAAGGAAATTTTACGATCGACCACGGGCCCCACGAAAGCTACGTATCGATTCCCCGCAGGTCGAACCCGAGCAATCGTATCTGGATATAATTCAACTAACCGACAGTCCCAGGGCCAATCCCGCTGAAAGATAAATCTATCCAGGCGTGTATACGACGATTCGATCGTGCAAATCAGCGAACGAGAAACGCATGATCGCGGAATACGTTATCCCCTTAATGACTGCGTAAAGGCCCGTTTACATCTACAACTTTTGTCCGCGGACACGGTTCGCGGGCAGACCTTCGGTGCCCGGGGACGGCCTGCGGACGGAATTTCGACTGCCCGCCGACAATTTCTCGCGTCCACATCTACGAGAATTGTCGGCGGATACAGGTCGGTGGTCAGTAGGCGGGGCCTCTACACTACTCCACAGAACTCTGTAGACTGATTTCGGAGAGTCCCCCGACAAATATGGCCTGTCTTTCTGTCTCCCGTTGAAATGAAATACAAACGGACTCTGCCGAGGACTTTTGCGTCGCAGAATACGGGCAATGATGTACTTAAAAATTTGTATATCGGAAATTCTTTATCCTATCGAGTTTATTCTCCGATTATTTTAATCTAGAAGGTCCTGTCTATTGAAGTAATATTTGTGTAGGTGTAAAATCATTTTGATAACGTGGAAAATTGTGAACAAATTTTTTATTTGCAAATTTCACCCGGAGAGTTGAAGGTAAAAAAATAAAAAAAATATGATCGTATTCCTTGAAATCTTACCTAAAGATAAATTGACTTTTAAAATGGAAGCATTAAAAATAACTCCGCTCTGAGCAACTAAAAACGGTGAACTTCCGCGTACTTCAATAAAGTCGAAGAACAGTATTAACAGGCCTCGTATCTGACCCAGTAGAGGTATTTATAAAATAAAAGAGTTGTATAAAATACAATTTTTTTAAATAAAATGTTTTTCTTATTTTCATATGTTAGTCAAGTAAAATAATTGTACGAAAAGAGGCAAAAAATATATACTTTAATGGCTACTATGTATTTTGCATCTTCCGAGTTTCATGTGTTACATCCGTAACGAATTGCTACGACCACCTCCTGTTCCCGGGGATAAATTATTAAACTATTAGAGTGGTTGAGAAAACCCAGAAATTGTCCCCGAGCGTACCACTCGAAATGCAGAAATCTTCGAGGACTTGCCTTTCGAAGATTTCTGAACATCGGGGTGTTGCGTCTGGACTATGTCTCCGGCGTTTTCTCATGTTGGAGAAATCACGCAGTGCCTGGAGTTGGCTCAACACGTGGTAGTAGTGGGAAACTACCCGAAGACGTTCGGCATTGGATTTTCACATGGAAAATCCCGAGGACAGGGGGTGGAAACGGGCATCTTAAGGGGTCATGCTCAGTCAGAAATTTTCAAAAAATTGATTTTTCACTTTCTACATTTTCTTTAAGTACAACATCTCGAGAATATTCTCTGCAAGTTTCAAGGTAATCCATTTAAAAATGACAGAGTTACAGGCGTTAAAAATGAACATTTTATATAAGTGTAAGCTTGACTTGAAACTTTAAACGCGTTTTTCTCGAAACTACATTTTTCAA
Source organism: Dufourea novaeangliae (assembly GCF_001272555.1). Taxonomy (NCBI): domain Eukaryota; kingdom Metazoa; phylum Arthropoda; class Insecta; order Hymenoptera; family Halictidae; genus Dufourea; species Dufourea novaeangliae. The sequence goes on along the minus strand of NW_015373883.1, from coordinate 197,981 downwards.
ATCGGTGATCAATATTTCTCGAATATTACTGTGTCGATTTACATGAAGCCTTTTGCGCCTTATTTCAAATAAGAAAAACTTGTCCTTGAATGAAAGATTCTTTTGTTCGTTCCATACTTTTTTTTAATTGACCAAAAACGAGTGATTTTTTAGGTAAAAATTGCACTTTTTCAGGAAAACGTCCGCTATTTTGTTCCTAATCAATATTTCGAAAAACCCCACGTTCAAGGACAAGATTGATTCTTCCATTACATAAACCTTGCTGAATTTTTAATTTCAGATGAACCGTTACGAAGTTACAGTGATCACGGCAGACCACTTTTTGTGAAGAGACATCCGGGAGATCGCTCACTATTTATTTACTAATAAATATTTTTAAATAAAAAAATTACCTTATAATCTATGACCTGCAATCTGTGAAACACAAACACATTTTTTGAAAAAGGTTTTATAGTTTTCGAGAAAAAAATTCCCAAATAACACTCCTTTTTCGGCCTCCTGACTGAGCATGACCCCTTAAAAAGGTTCGCACAGGGGAGTTCGGCGCCAGTTTTAGACAACCAGTTGTCGAGTCACCTCGTTATAATACCAGTCATTCGAACGTGTATTTAAAACATTTAATACAAAACAGTAAAGATTTTAATATCAAGAAATCTCTTAACATTTATTCCTCCCTACACCATCGAAGTCTCTATCCCAGGATAAATTCCTTAAATGGATTAACCGAAACAGGGGACAAGCAAAAATTTAGTTATAAAAATTCGCAACACGTGTGGAGTACATACACATTTAATTTTGAACATGATCCAATATCTCATCAATTTTTGTATTTACAAAGATAAACTATTAACTGCATATAGAGAAATGATAGCACTGTCTATTATTTTTATTTATTAAATGTACGATTCTGTTCTTCCAATGTGCTTCCATTTTTCTTTTCGCCTTCGCCATAAACTCTTTGTTAAAGTGTTCCTATTGGTTGATGAGTGTCTCGAAGAGGTAGTAGATACGTTTACTCGTGATTGGTGTATTGGATGCTTGAGTGGGCGTGACAGATTTGGAAGTAAATATCAAAGAGAAAGCGATGCACTCGAGATTCCCTTTTCTGTTGTAGACCTGGAATTCCTGGAAAGGTCATTACACATCAAGCGAATCACTTTTATGCACGATGTCTGGGATTTTCCGGAAATTGAAATGTTACAGCCCATGTGAAAATAGGGGAAATTGTTTAAAAGATACAGATCCTCAAAGTTGGCAATTTTATCTGATGTTTACGAAAACTATTTTCACAAAAGAATTTTTATCACCTCCGTAAGTATTAAACATACGAATTTAGAAAAAAAATTACGCCTACATCAACTGCTTAATTGTCCTGCACATGGTTTTTACCTGTCCAAGAACTGCAGGTCTGATCGTTATCGATTGCTAGATGCGAATTCGGAACAAAAGACCGCTAACAAAGTCATCGCGGGTAAAATTTCCCTATCATAGAATTCTGACCCTAAAAGAAACCGTGCTAATATAGGGTGGGCCAAATAAAGTACTACAAACTCTTACCTCTGGTATTATGCATTCTTATATAGAGCTTTACTTTTAATTAATTCTATTTCTGCATATGTAGTTGAACAGTTATGATGAAAAATTAAATTCAGTTGTGTTTACCTTTAGAGACATGTATTATGTTTTAAGCGATTTCGATTTTATTTATAATCATCTTCTCCTAGCTCTTTGTTTGGTAATGTACTCCCAAATAGCACAAAAACATCCTATGTACGTCCGATGGACGTACGTTCCGGACGTTCTGTACATTCGGAGGATGTCCCGAAAAGAGCCATATGTCCCCGTTAGGTCCTCGTTAAGATCTTTAAATGTCCTCTAGGAAGGTCCTGTTTACAAAGTGGAACGTCCTGAGGATGTCCTGTGTCAACATTCTCAGAACGTTTCCCGAATTTGTAAAAGTAACATTCCCTGTACGTTTTGGGAACGTTTAAACAGATTTTAAAAACACTATGGTAATGTCTTAAAAGACGTATAAGAAACGTTTCCCAAATGTTTAAAATTGCAGTTAGGTTCCTGTGCATGGCGACAGGAGTTAGGTTAGGTTGGTTTGTGTTTAACAACTAAAAGATTAACTTTCCTCCAATTTCCGCACTCAGTAGAAATTAGATCTAGTTAGTTCCTGTTAATAAATAAAAGGTCAAAATTCGATTGATTCTTTAAAGACTGACACCTTGTTCATATAACAAATAAAAAAATACTAAACGAAACCATTCAAAATTTAAGTCTTGAGAACATCTGTAGGACTTTTGTGACGGACGTTCCTAGAACATCTGAAATTTAAGTCTTACGAACGTCCTAGGGATGTCCAACATGGACGTAGGATATTCGGATATAAACTGGACATGAAACGGACGTCCGTAGGATGTACGCTGCTATCTGGGCTGTTTAAGCATAGATCAGAAGAAATATGTAATTAGCAAGTTATCGGAGAAAACAATTTGTGACATTTTATTCAGTCCACCCTGTATATTTTAAAATCCCGCTAGGTCTTTTATTCGAATACAGTCCTTTCTCAGGGGGGCGTGAACGTGAAAGATGGGCCATACTAACCGAGTGGCTTTGTAGAGTGTCTGGATGTCCGCGAGGTGTCTCCATGTAACCCATAGACTACCTGTGAGCAGGGCTAGCAGCCAGTCCCCCGACTGTCCGGAGACACTGAAAGACTGAGTCCGCGGACGAAAGTCGTAGGTCTACACGGGCCTTTACACGGCAAAACTGCTCGATTCGTTTTGACACCGTAACCACGATACAGCGAGTACGCGTGTTATACGCCGCTCGGGTAACATTGTAACCTACATTTCCCCGCCATTTTACGACAACCCACGCTAACTCGCCGTGCCAATCGTTGTATATTGGTTTACGATACCTGGTAGCAGCAGATTCGTGTTCGAATACTGTCGCTACAAATGTAACTGCTCCTTGTGCTCGCGCGGTTTTCTGGTTACGATCGGAGAAATCGGCGATTCGTGTCGCCATGATTTTTTTACGTGAATCGATTCGACTAATGCGAGTATGTAACAGAGATTTTACCTTGTCCATTATTGTTCAGAGATGTGTATCGGATACAGAAGGAGCCTAGTAGCATTGGCGTAACTACCCTAGTAGCATTTATGATTGGCCAACGGTATCCAACAGTTGGGAGTTATTTGGGAAATAGTGAGTGTTTTTGCCTAGAAATTCCCAAAATAGGGACCACGACGAAAAAGTTTGGGGACAATTTGGGGTCATTCCACGTGAAATCGGACACTTTTTTAAGCAGCATTTCGGATTTTGATCAGATTTGAATATGTTGTAGTCTTTAGCGATATATGTACCTCGAAGGATTTTTGAAAATTTTACAAATTGTTGATTTTACAGCTGTTTGAAATTTAGGGTCAACCTTTCTTCAATAAATCATAACTATTGAACTAACAAACTGATCGAAATGAGCTTTACAGGTACTTACAGTGGAGACATAAGAGTACCAAATCAAAATTATTTCAGTTAAAAAATATTTTTTAACCGTCTATCTTGCAATTGTTTTAAATAAATGCCCTGTTTTTATACCGGGGAACTATTTAAAAATTTGAAAAAAAAAAATCAGGATTGCCCTGTTTATGGACATATGATCAAAAATATGGACACTTTAAAATTGGCCGTATGAAAATTAATTGAAGTGAACGCTGCGTCTATTAACACTGGGTTGACCGATCGAATAATCGATTATCTGTTGAACTACTAAAATTATCAAAATGAGTTTTGTGGATGCTTGTAGTGGAGACATAACAGAACCTAATCAAAAGTATTTCAGTTAGGAGAAAATATTTTTTAACCATTTATTTTGTAATTGCTTTAAAGAAATGTAATTCTATAATAGTAGAGCTCAATTGAAAAATTTAAAAAACAATTGAGGATGTAGTCGTATTTGTCTTCTTTATGGACACATTTGTGGCCAACTAATAGTGCATCGAAGGCCCATCAAAATGCCAACAGTAATTGCTACTAGGGTAGGTAGGGGCCAGGGTGGGCCTGCCCCCGCCCCCCACCCTACCAGAAACTATTAAAATGTGCAAAAAAAACATTCGTAAATTACTAAAATCTTCTGTTGTAAAAAAAATAAATACTTGGGCCGAAATGCAATACGCAACGCAACTAAAACTATTTTCATTACGTGAAATAGTATTAGAATTAAGCTCTGTAAGTTTAATTTCTTACTGTAACTAATAATCCTGTCACATCAATTGAAGGGCTGGATGCATAAGGGGAATGGTGCTCGAGAATGTGAAAAATATTTTTGCAGAAAAAACCAACAAATTGAAGCTTATATATGATAGATTTTAACTATAGCCCTAGTAGCAATTATTGTTGGCCTTTTATTGGGCTTTTGATGCACTACTGGTTGTCCAACAGTTAGTAATTGTCACCCTTTTTTTGCAATTGGGCCAACCATCATACTGGAGGTTTTTTTCTGTAGAGCCAATTGTTGAGTATCTACAATGAACCAACAACAGGAAGACAGTTGGCTATGCTACACTTCCCGTATATCCTTTACAAATATTTGAAAAAGTATGACATTGGAAATAATATTTATAATAATTATTTGTTATAATAATTATATACATGTATAAATTACATATGTATATTAAAGTGGTAAACAAGTGTTTTCCTGCAAAGTTACCTTTACACTTTATTATGTACAATTTATACATGTGGATAATTATTACACATAATTATTATAAGTTATTTCCAATTTTTTGGCCTCTGACTCTATTTTCACAAAATGTCAAATGTCAAACGTGTTGCGCGACGGTAAGAAATTGTGAGTATATTCATAAAATTGAAACAGATAAAAAAGTGAGGCATATTTTTCCTGCAAGTGCTACTTTAACGTGAGCCAATGGGCATGTAGGATCTCGCGAGAGTGTTGGTCGATCCACCAATCAGATAACAAGTTTGATTACAGATGGCGACCGATAGTGGGATGCGCGTACGCGTGTGAGCAGGCCCGAATGCAGAATTGTTGGTCCTCCCTCGGTAGAAAAGTGGTGGGTTTGAGGGGGTAGCGGGAGGTAAACATTTTGTAATAAAACATACAATAAAATACATAATTCCTCAAAAACTGAAATTTATTCTAAATAAATTTAAAATTAAATTGAGTCAAATATTTCTAAGTAATAATGCTTTACAAATAAATAATCTTACATACGTTACGAGCCCGGGCCGTTGCAACGCGAGAGACCGGCGAGTTTAGGTTTTCCAAGGAATATGGTATCAGTTTATTACATAATAACGTACGCGGACGAATCTGATGCGGAACCAGAGAGCCGCTAGGATGTTTCAAAACAAGGACGAACCTGATGCGAAATCAGGAAGCCGTTAGGACATGTTAGTTAGTGCCTCGTAACTTTTGAGTTTAAAATTAATACAACTCGAGCGGTAATGTTGTAATAGTGTGTGAACGGTCGACTTGATATTATTCTAAACTAGAGGAAACTAGTATATCGATAATACTACAGATTTCTGGATCGTGTTATGGGTTCACAATGAACTACACAGATTTATTAAATAACAGTATAATTAATCAGTATTTGGTTACAAATGTGTTGTGTAGTGTTGTCGCGTAGTAGTAAGTAATAATGAAATAATAACTATTACCGAAATAAATAGGTGCTCGGTGTTAACGCACTGGTGATGCGGGGTTGCGAGTGGATTTTACGGAATATTGCTAAAGCAATAATTCTAGCCGGAATACAAATAAAGTGTTGGCGGTTTACTATAAGGTTAACTGGATTCGAAAGGGAACTTTAGCCCGATCTCACTAACGTAATGACCAACTCACAAGAACGTGACGCGACGTGACTCTAAAGGCGACGGTACAGTTCTGATCCCCCGAGGGTTAAAATCAACGGGTTTATATGTATAGGCCTAGAAATTGGTGGGGATGCTATGAAATTTCCACATAAGGAAATTTTTGACGGTTGAAGTTGCGTCACGCTTCCTAGTTTTTTGGTTACCACGCCGTGGAAACGGGTTTTACTCCCTCGCTTACTCAAGAGATAACGAAAACGTAAGAGCGTTTTCCTTTGCCGGGTGCGAGCTCAGACTATTAGAGCGAGAGGTATGATAGAAAACTCTTCATACGTCACACGTATAAGACAAACGTCGAAAAGATATTTTTTTCAAACATTTAATTAAAATTTTTTTTCTTGATTTTAATTTTATAAAATCCTTTATTAAATATTCAAAATCGATAGATCTTAATAATTCAGCTTCAATTGATAAACTTATTAAGCATGATAACCGATCATTTAACATAGTCGGTCTAAACATATTCTTTATTCTCTTCAATACAGAAAATGATCTTGCGGCCTCACAGTTTGCGATAGGAGTAGTCTAGAGATCTACTATCCAATTCAACACCTTCAAAGGAGACAGTTGTCTTTTGATCTTGAATTTTCGTGCAATTAGAAAAAAAACAAACTTTCAGGTTGTAATTTTAATAATGCAGTGAATTGCTCTAATTCACAAAAAAAACTATCCTGTAAATATTTCGAGTAGGTTTTCACTAAATTTAGAACTTTCATTGGCATATCATCTCTGTCTATGGTCAGTAAGTTGCATGAAAGTCCAAATAAATCAATGATGTGAGTATAAGCTTCACTTTGCTTTTTTTAATTCTAGTATTAACTTATCAATTATTAAATAAATATTCTAATTATTCCAAAAGGAAAACAGTAAACGCAAATTCATTCAATGATATTTTGGCATACATAAATGAATGGCTTAGCACGGGGCCCCCCTGGAAAGTGGGGTCCGGGGCTATAGCCTCCCTGACCCCACTCCTTAATTCGGGCCAGTGTGCGAATAATGCGTGTGAACTGAGGCGTTCCTACCGCTACTTTAAGGCGTCTTCCTACTGTAACGGGTGAAAAACATCGACTTTTTCTTTTTCACATTTTCTGAAGGCTTAATATTTCAAAACCATAATCCCAAAAGTATCTCGTCCGATTCGAAATAATAAGGAAGTTATTAGCCTTTAACCGAAGCGGCGTGCCGCGGCACGCAGGTTCAAATCGAAACTTTAAACGCGTTTTTCTCAAAACCTCATTTTTGTATATGGCTGCCACGATACCTCAGAAACTATTTAACAGAGTGACTTGAAACTATCTAAGCATGTTCAGTAGGTGCATAGTTATATCCCGTACTAGAATCAACTTGATATTTGCAAAATTCGAATTTTGTAACTTGAAAAACGAGCGATTTTTTTCGCGAAAATTGTTACATTTATGCAAGACTCCGCCATTTTGTTATTTTTCAATATTTTGTATTCATTCTAGTACGGGCGATAGCCACATTCATACAGATTAAGAATCTTTCTCAATTTTTAATTTGAAATAACGTAGACAGCTGATATAATGGCAGCCATGGGCACCTTTTTTTTAGATAGTCCCGGAAAATTACAATAACTTTTAATCCGTACTGCAGTTTCAAGTGGAAAAAATTAAGCTTATCCTGTTAGTGTATACGAATTCATAGAAAAAAAAGTTTAACATCGATATACCTCATATGTAGTTTTATCTTACAAAATTCCTGAATTTCGCCACATATCTGACTCGTCACAATAGGGAGACCCCTTAACGTGCGCTACTTTAACCTGAGTCTACTATAATATTGTAAATATATATATGCACTTTCAGAACCAATAAATCGATTGGAACCAGCGTTCAAATTCTGAAGGAAGAGCACGACTGGATCAACGTCTCCTATCTGGCCACTAGGAAACAATATTCGCACGCGTGTGCATGGAAAATACACTTGTACAGCACCTGCACGTGGACAGACATAAGTCCTTCCCGTCTGTCGCAAGGATTTTTATCGCCTATTCGTCCTCGCGAGCACAATGGGCAGGTTAAGCGTCGACGGAACACGCCGCCGGTGACACAATTCCGCGATCAATGCGTGCCGGTGCATTGTCGTACCGATTGCCGCTACCGTCCATTACAGAATTTATCGGCATCGTGAGCTTTTCTTTTTCCCGCTCGTCCGTTCGAGAAATAATCGAATCGTGCGTACAATCCGTAAGGATACAATAAATATCGGTTTTATCGGATAAATTTACGTCATCTTATCCGTGGACAGTGTTGCATACAGTTGGTCCTAAAAATATTTGGACACCAGTATGATTTTGACTTGTATATCTTTTTCTTTACGCATATGTTTACTTTGACTTTTATCATTTTCAAGGCTGCAGTACCGAAAAAGAACCACCGCTCCACCCTGAAATTTTGATGAAACTTGGTAAATTCGCCCCAAATATTCCCAAATGGACAGTTATAAAAGTTTTTTTTGGCGTAGTGGACAATTAACCCAGGTAATACTAAAATAGTAAATATATTTTGCTTAGTTGAGTAGCGCGGCGGCGGGGGGGGGGGGGGGGGGGTGTAATACAGCACAACAAAATACATATATCTTAAAAAATTGAAATTTAATTTAAATAAAATTAAATAACATTTAATCATAACGAAATGGAAGCTTCAGAACGGGGCTCCCCTGGAATGTGGGGCCCGGGGCTACAGTCCCCTACCCCCATCCCTGATCCGGCACTGCGCACTTGTAGCTGAAGTGATGACATAACACGTCTGATGGTACTGCGATAATTTCTCCTAGAACTGGCCCAAACCAATTGTTGTATATGTGACCCATCCGCACAATGCGATACAAAACACGATTTTTTAAAATAATAGTTCGACATGTGAGACGCGGCATGCGTACATCTATCAACATCTGCAAGGTAACATCTACTAAGATACTACATACTTAAGACTATAAGTGGCGCAAGAGTGCCAATTTAGTATAATATCTAACAGTTTCACTTAAACTTACAATGAATAATTACAGTAAATGATTAATAAGTGTTCGGAAGCTCCTCTGCAGTGTTGAGAGTGCCCGAACCGGATTAAGCCTTATTATCTTATACCAGGACGGTACCGATTTAAGCCTTCCATTTATGTCAAAAAATAATTGAATGAAATCTTTTCTTTTCAAATAATTAGAAACTGCATGATATGTAGAAACAACTCGGATCAATGTTGGTAAAATTTACCGAAGCATTGTTCGTTATGATTAGATGTTATTGTATTCAAATAAATTTGAATTTTTGAAGATTTATGAACTTTATTGTATGTTTCATACAAAAATTGTTTGCCTCCCTCCCCCCTCCGTTTTTCAACCAAGGGGGTTCCTTAAGGTTTGGTAGATGTGGGCCACAAAAAATCTTAATTCGGGCCTGTCAGCACTGAGTGTTCAGACGGCGAAGGAGAAGGCGAGGAGGGTGGGGGTCATCCATGGAACCAGTCAAACGCCCACAGGAGCTTTCGAACACTCATCGATGATTTACTGTACCTGTCATTATGTTAGCGTTATCTCAGTTAATTTTCAACTACGCCAAAAAACCTTTTACTTATGTCCATTTGAAAGTATTAGAGAAAATTTTACCGAATTTCATGAAACTCAGAGCGTCGACCTTTTTGGAACTGCCGCCTCAAAAATTAAAGAAGTCAAAATGAATGCGTGAATGAGTAAAGAAAAAAAATGTAGAAGGCAAAATCATACTGGTGTCCGAATATTTTTGTAATCGACGGTAAGGCGGGCGAATTGGGAGGCCCCCGGTCGGACTTGACACAACACTTTCCTCCCGCGGCCATTGCATTCCTTTTTCCCTGTTTTTCCAGTCCGCTCGCCGAGCGATAAACCGGTCTACTCCCTTTTTTTATTCTGACTCCGAGGCCGACTTTTTCCTCGCCGCCTAGGAATTACAGAGAGCTCACTTAAATGCAGTCAGAAATCTCATGTATTTATACTCTACGCCTATATGGCCGCAGCTCGCGTTAGGGTGTGTCTCCATTTAGACCGAACCTCGTTGATGCTTTCAATTACTGTTTCTTCGGTGTCAGTACTGACATTGTTAATGTTAATACTTGTGTGTGTAACCACTGCTCTTCATTTCATCTTTATTTAATAGTATTCTTAATTGACTGAAAATCAAAACCGATTCTTCAATGATAATCTTAACCATTGCTGACTCACCACTATAAAAATAAGACATGATGTAGCGACTTCGTTACAGAGCTTGTCTCATCACATTTGCTTCTAATTACTGTATTTGACATTATATTACATTCACTACTCTCAGGATACTTACGATATCGTTCACAAGTATTACGACACCTGGTTTGCACGAAGAAAGTGTCATGCTTTGTAAAAATGATATATTTTAAGCAACTCTTATTACTTGATAGTAGCACGGACATTGTCCATCAAGCTTTCATGTCACCTAAACAATATTTATTTCTGGCTTTTAGAAATTTTGATACGTCTAAAAACATTTACTGTGCATTTGACGAGTGTCCTAATACTTACACACGGTAGTGTATCTATATACAAGCTCAGCACAGAACGAGTTATAAGAAAAAAATACTCCTTAAGTGCTAGATAAACTCCACATGACATAAAAAGCAGAGACATCAGTATTCACACAAACAACACATCAACATGTACACTCTTGGTAAACGTGAAAATAATGAAAAATAGGTATTAGCACACAGAAGCCTAAAGTTAGCAGCATTCAACCGTCGCCTAATCAGAAAAATATTTCTATCAAAAGTTTCGTTACTATTATGGTATTGGTCATAAGGAAGAATTGTCGATGATATGATTTATGATGCTGTGAATAGGTTAATGCGAATATATCTGTTTATATATGTTTTCCCGAGGTCGATTCTGGGATAAGTGTCGTGCGGTTTTATCAGAGATCTCTTACCAGAAGTCACCTCTGCCTTCCCCACTCTGTGTCCAGGATCTCCAGGTACAATGTCCGCATTTTTAAGACAACACAACTTCCACTCATCTGTTTCAAAATATCGCGCCTACGTCAATCGATAACCGAATGAATCCACATGGCTATTACAACGCTAGGTCTGTTCAATCTCATGCATCCTTTTTTGAAACCGCATGGATCTTAAGACCATATCATGAATCCTTCGAGAGTCAAATAGCGCCTGACCATCCCCAGTAACTGCAGAAGACGTTGACATAACTAATACATCGATGATGGGTCGATCCGTTTCATCTGGTGTATTGTTAAGTGGTCAGAGGCAGCCTCATAAACATAAACAACAGTAAATAATATAGTACATTCAACGGGTCGAGTCAGAAGCTGTAGACGATGACATGTGATGATCATTTAGGTGGTACAGGGACAGTTGACTATCGTCTACGAGCCAATAGCCAGAACTGCTGTCTCTATGTTTCGTTTGTTTCGGTTCGTTGAATAGACTACAGGTTGCTGCATAAATTCTGTCCAGCAGTCCTTCCAAAGACAAAAAGAAATAGGTCCCATACTCCATTCAAAACGGTCAGAACTTTTCCAGCAACCTGATATTTTTTATATTTCTCAACTAGATGACTTTCTATGGTCAAGAAATGTTTTCCAAGGCCTTATCCGCAAGTGGAGAGTCACTCTTAGACTTTATACCCGGCTACAGGAAAATGATGTCGCGCGTAGATCTAGTCGTTCCGTTTCCCAGGAGCTAGCACAAAGTCTGGGGAGAGAAGGGACGTCATAAAATAATGAATAATCCCCGTCGAGGCGAGCCCTGAATGGACGCACGCGTGCATAGGAGGCCACACCGGGGCCCCGTGTGTATCGCGGGGCAATAGCGCGCGCGCATGAACGACGGCCCAACGATCGAACTCGCGCATGCGCGACGCCAGTCTAAGTACTTTCTTACGTCAGTCGTAAAATGAGCTCACGACGATCCTAGGAAATGGGTAACGAGTGAGCATACAAACGGTCGTATTCTTTTTCCTATGCTATAAGTTCGCGACGCTATAATGCCTATGAATACGCTGGCTTCCAGGATACAAGTGGGGAACGCGAGAGGAACAGCACGCGCGCGCGCGCGTCACCGCGACACGGTGGTCGAGTTGCGTAACGTTTCGCGCTTCTGGCTTTCGCGAAACAAATAAGAAGAGCTCTCGTCCGACACCGCTAAAGAATGTTTGCCTGCCTCTATGGCGAAACCTAGTACCGTCTCTGAGCGTATGTAAACACACCTTGAAATTTTTTTAAATAGGACGACTGTCTCCTGGTGTATTTGTATTGAAGTTATACGCGGAGAGAGTTACATAGGATACATAGATTTTCATAGGTATGCAGAAAGCGCTGCACGATCTTCGGACCAACATGTCCTCTAACAGGAACAACACCCTATTTGACCCGTTCCTATTTTAGGGGTGGTTAAATACCAACTCTTCTTACTAGGCGTAAGATGTTGATACTGAGCTTTTTTGAAGATATAAGTAATTATAATGATATACCTTAGTAATTATCCAACAGTATACATATTACTTTCGAGATAGCAAATACCATTCATTGAAACATAAACAAATTAGTTGAACTCTGAACTTCCAGTAAATATATCTAACGCTTTAGTCAGCCTTAGAAGCCTACGACTTAGCTCATCTCCGCTACCTGCCCATCATTGGGACAGGTCAACATTTACAGTGCATCACCAAGACATGACTTGTATCATTTATATCTTTAAAATTACTGATCTTCTACATCCAATACTTTACATCTAGCAATCATTATCAGTGCATTACTATCCTGCAGATGTAGTAGTCCCCTAAAATCAAGAAGGAGACAAGTTGGGTTCTTTTCTCTCGTAGAGTTCACAGGGTTCTTCGATCGCACAACTTTGGAGTACCCAGTATATGTATAATTTCCTAAACCGAGTAAGCGGTGAAACGAGGAAAAGAAGAAAAGAATGAAATGATGGTGCCACTGTTTGCACGCCTATTCAAATATTACCAAATGTAGACATCACTCGGTCATAGGGTTGGTCACCTGGGAAACGTTGGAGTTCGTAGAGCATTCAGACGCATCGGTGATGAGCCATAATGCTACTCGCCGTTCTTGAACGGAGCATAACGGGTGCACGGTGGAGCCACGCGCCAGTAAAACATTTTCCGCGTGGGAAGGAGCAAGGACATCGTTACAAGATTGAGCAGCGTGGACATCGGTGGCGGTGTCTTCGCGTGGACTTAACAAGGAGAGATCGTGAGCTGTTTCTAACCCCTTATACCGGGTGACGACTAATTAAATGATCAAATATTACGAGTTACACGTTATTCTTGTAACTTTTATCGTTCGTTTCATCGGTAAAAATGATAAAAATATGAAAATCTTCTAAAAGACAGTACAACATTTTTCAGTTAACATTTTACATTACAGAAAGATACGTAAACAGAAATTAAATTTATTGAAGTGCTACATGCTTTTATGAAATAAACAATCATTGTATTAACAATTTCACATGTAATCTTTACCATATGTCTGACCTTATGTATGTTACTAAAGCTTAGAATTGTTTTCCTTCTGTACAAACAGATTTTAATAGATCCACTAAATTTTTGTCAATGATATTGACATCGTGATACAAACAGGTTCTGCCAAATCAATTCTAAAAGTATTCACCACGCGATCTATCTACCTGACTGCATATTTCACTTGCCAGCAGAGAAAAGAATAATCTGGCCTTCTTCCACTGTAATCATCAAAATGGTTATAGCACTAAAAACACAACCAATTAAAAACTCTAGCAAATGAAAGATACCAAAAATTTGAGTTCTACTTTTATTAAAGAAATATAATTAATCAATGTGCCCAAAATTAGTTCGAGTCCCAAAAATCGTTATTCTAAGTGACCTATTTCAAACAGCTTATGACATGTCCTGATGTCATCAGAATATTCATCTTCAACGTACTACTTCCCCTTTTTTCTGCATCGATTCCAACATTCTATTTTCACCTTTTCCTTGTATCTGGCCCATAACGTGTCCAAACCCACGCGCGTCCACGTAACGAAAATATCATCGATGTTTTCTTAGCCAGATCTGTTTTGCGACCGCGGTAGTTTTCCATCGCGACAACTCGGTCCTGAGAATGACAGGACATGCAGTAACGTTACGTCGAAGGCTGAGACCTTGGAGGCGGAGTTTCGTGGCCGCGTGTTGCTGAATATGCCAGATTATTTACCGAGAAATCGCACAACTTCCGGCCAGTGAATCAACATCGCTCCTTTTTCGGCGAACGTGCAGCGTCTGATCGTGAACTCTTTTTACACCTTTTTTAGGACCTGACTGGTGTACTTGTCCTCGGCTGCAGGGTCGTTTCTGTTACTTCAAGTAATTACAGATTCTGCTGTGATCATAAAATATTCGGCTGATTTATTAAACTTTGTTCCTAACAAGGAAATATTCTCTTTTAACAACTTTTAGCCTAGAATGACCGCGACAGTATGGACAAACATTCAATTTAATTTGAATATACATATAGGGTAAAGTATGCCTGGAGTTTTCACACTTTCTGATGCTTATTTCGCATTTTCTTAGGTAATTGTAAAAATTCAGAAAATTCACACACGTGTACCCTGCTATACATCTATAATTAAACGTCAGATTTTTGTAACTTCAATATCAATACGGTTATGTACAACCCACGTTTAACCCTCAGAAGGTGGACGTGTTTGATGATGGAAAAGACGGCGATACCTAGGTTCAGAGAGACCTCATCTGTCTTTACATGTGTTTTGGAATATTTCTCTTCAAAATATACCTACTGGTCCTATTATGAAATGCTAAAATAAACAATTGTACGCTTTAGTTGGTTTCTGAAAGCTGGTATGATGTGTGAAGTTTGTGAAGTTATGTATCAAAATGAACTCAAATACCGCTATTCGAGGGTTAAGTTACACATTTATGAAGCTAATTTAAGAAAACTTAACTGACTTTGTATCATAGCTCTTTAAAGTTGTTCTAAAAATCACTGTGTACGAATAATTCAGTTTGAACAATTAAAGTTGGTCTTTGTATATCCTAAGGTGTTCTCCCCCAAAACAGAATATTTTTACAGGAATAATTTCCTTGTGTCCCTTAAACTTTCGAAAATAATTTATTCAGCCAGATCACATAACACATTTTATACACACATAGTTTTAAAGTCTAAATATTACATCAAGTGACTCGTTTCCACAACTTCAAATTTATACACTGCACTTACTTGTTCTGAAAATCGTATTTCAAATCTAATCAATTCTTGTGACATACAATATCGCTCATGTGATGACATATTATGATATCTGGTCTGTATGAGGAAAACTTAATGTTTTGTAAAAATGACATATTCGAGGCTACGTTTATTACATCATAGTAGCATAAGTGTTGTCCATCGAGCTTTAATATCCTCTCAGCAATATTTATTTCAATCTTTTAGCAATTTCGTAATGCTTTGTAATATTCACTCGTAATACTTATAAGCAGGAGTGTACGTAATAATCAGAATTATACAGACTATTAGGTGTACCAATAAGTAATCAACTATTACTTGACGAAACTCAAGGAACTCGACTATAGTGCTTCATTTGTATTCACAATGCTATTTCCACATCACACACAATTTGTCCTGAGTGGTCGAGAAGATACGAATAAAAAGAAATACATGGCCTCGTAATCTTAGACAATGGAGGACCACCAATTGGCGGTCACCTAATAATATCTGTTGAAAAAACACTTTTTCAGTGCTTTAGTTCGAACATCGATTGAAATCACGACTTCGATTTAAATTCACATTTTTCGTACATGTACCCACAAAAACGAAGTAAACGAATCAATGCAGAAACAAACCGGAGACCTTCCTTCCTTACATCGATCACAAAACCGATCTTGGTAAGATTAGCCGCTCCCCTCTATCGACGAAGGGTTACCAGATACTTTTAAACGATCGTCGAGAGTATCAAGGACAACGGTGGCCGACATGAATGACCCTTCTGAATGAAACGAACCCAGAAATAGAAGAAAGACGCTCTCCCGAGGACGCCGCCGGAACGAAGATGAATGTCGCACCGGTCAAGATTCGTTCGCCTCATTAGACCAGGGTCATGCGGATAATTAAGGTCGCATTATAATCGTATGATAAACCGGCCACGGCGGCGACGGGCACTGCGGTGTGTATACACAAGTAGTCCATGGTTCTAACAGGAACACCCGTAAAATGTGACGGGGGATTTGATCGTGGCGAGGGCCCAGTCGCATTAAAAGCACGTTATCTCCTCCTCCTCCTTTACCAGAGTTGCGGGGCCCCGTAGATGCCCTCCGCCACGGTTAAATCAAGACGCGATTCCCGCCTCTCCAAGGTCGATCCGCAGCCCCTCGAGAGCATAGCCGATTATAAATCCGGTAGAAATCCGTATTTACTGCGTGCACGTTGTCACGAATGATCACGGGACACAGTGCGCGTGCGCACAGGGGCAAGAGCCGCGAACGCCTATCCCTATTTAACCACAAAGTTTTATGGCATCGATACGCCCGAGCATTATACGTAACATTCCCTTTCCGGTTATTTTGCAAATCATCAGGACTATCTCAGAAACGCCGCCCCCCCCCCACCCCCCGTTCGAAAGTTAATAGTGCATTATTTATAAACCGATCGGGCAATTAATATCACCTCCCCTTTCCCCACTAGTCCACCCTATACACCTCCAGGCGTTGCGGTTCGATGCCTCCACCCGTAGCGTTCTCAGCGGAGCCCCAGCAGCCACGGCGCTCGTCGTTATAACGACCAGTCTTAATATCGAACCGCAAGAGGAAAAGGTCGTGAATGCTTGTTGCCCGGTGCTGGGTGGTCCCATTGTGGGACCAAGGGAGGCTAAAGTGGATTTTAAACGTCCGCGGGGCATAAAGAAGTACAGAAATTTACGTTCGTCGTCGTTGTTGTCGTCGACGTCGTTGTCGTCGTCCTATTACTCGCCGATGTTCTTCGTGCTACTGCCGCGCGATTCTCTGATCGTCGGCTACCGCTGAAAGAATGCCGTGATGATATACCAGTTTCTTAAAGTTCCTATGGCCCCCGTGCTCGTACCACTGTTCCACCCGGCAAGAAATGTCCCTTCCCTTCTGGAATCTCTCGGCATTAGCGCTTTTTTCGAGGTGGTTTTTACAGGTGGAACGGGTAGGGCGAGGACGTCATTGCCGACCCTAACCAGGCACACACCCGATGACACTAGTTTCCAGCGCTGAGAACACGCTGCCACCGGGGCTCCAGCTACCGGTTCACAGGTGGGGAGAGCCAAACAGAGAGAGAGAGAGAGAGAGAGAGAGAGAGAGAGAGAGAGAGGAGGGCATCCTCTTACCCGATACCGGGAAACCCAACTAATAATTCCGAGCGGCTTCGTTGTCGTCCTCGCTGTCGTTTCCCGCGACCGTCGGTTCTCTTCCTTCCTCGTGGTCATTACGGTTACCATTATTTCAAGAACGACAGGGACAGCTGGAGGGGGAAGGGGAACAACGAGGCCGAGGTGAGCTCTTGACCATACAGCCGAGAGCGAGCGGTGTTGGCCACTGAAGAAATCGCTTCTCACTCCTAGCGATTCTGCCATTTGCCCCGGTATTTAGCGGACCCGGCGCGAGAGAGCGAGCTTTTTTGCACGGTGCAACTTTGTGTTCGCCTTCCGAACGATGAACGCCTTCTTTCCAGGCATCACCGTGAAGAATCACTCGTGCGTCGCGCAAGACCGATGCGTTCGCGACCAGTGGCAAACGCCACTCCATGTTCCGTTCCGGCGGCTGATACGTTATTAGACGATGAAAAAATCTGCGATGCTGGTGGAAATGGTTGTTCTTTAGTTTTGGATTCTCTGTGTTGTCTTTTTGCGAGATTACTCTAACCGATCAACAATGGGAGTATTCCGATGGATTGTTACGTATGAATTGAGTTTCTTATTTTTATGTCATCTGGTAGCTAAAAAAAGAGTATCTGGAGGAACTTATTACTTTTGCGAGATTACTCTAATGCAGGGGTTCCCCAAGTTTTACCTAGGTGGGCCAAACTGTAAATTGCAAAATATTTGGAGGGCCAAAAAGAAGTGTTATGGAAAAGTACGTTCAAATCGATAAAAACTTAGATATAAGGGATAGATTTATACTAATTTTATAACCTGATCGTACTTTATTTATGACAATAATTACATTTTATTACAAACTGTGTATTAACACATTTCAAAAATAATTAAACAAAAATGACGATATTAAAGCTTAAAGTGGGATTTCCTATACGCGTCTGACGTACGCTGCAGTAAACCGATCGCTTGCCACCGTGTAATGTATTATCTTACTTCGTCTCACTTTGCTGTGCGTGCATCAACGATAAGTGTGAGAATTGGGCAGTGCGAATGAGACAAGAACTATCCACTACGAGAATTCAATACTACTCGTTTAGCTTAAAATGAATACAGACGTTTATACCAATATAGTCATGTTTCGTACCATTTTGATCGTACGCATCTCAATAATCCGACTAAGACCATCTTGTAACGGTATAATGAAAAATATAAAAAGATCATATTTTTCTTAATCTAGTGATATTTATAGATAACAGATAACGCTGAGATCTGCCGGTAAATTATCTCTATAAATTCAAAATCGCGGATGATCTGACATCGCGGGACGCATTTCTAGGGTTTGCGGGCCGCACTTTGGGAACCCCTGCTCTAATAAATCAACAGTGGGAATGTTTCCATAGATCGTTACGTATAAAGATTACAAAGGGGTAAAACTATACTTTCCAACACCTATTGTCAATCTCTTGATTTTTTCGGAAACACACCTTGTGAATTTAAGCGGTCCCTTATTCAAATACAAAACCAATAACGTCCTTTCTTTCTGTATAGCAAAATTACTTGTTTTTCTGTAATCTTATCTCTACAGCAAAGGGTTATTCTCTACCCGCATAAATAAATAAATAAATGAATAAAAAACATCTTCAACACTACTGTTTTGTAACACCGTTGAACGATTCTGAATTTGAAGCATTACTATAACACCAGTAACACCCATTTTCAAAGAAGAAAAAAAGAATTATAATGTCAAAATTATACAGGGTGTTACCTAATGTTTGCACCTCAATGTGGTGCAAATGTCTTAAGGACAAAGTTGAATAGTTCAATGGGGTTTACACGATACCAAATTGTTTGTTTTTATGTCACCTTTTTTAGAGATATCAAGGTGACCGTCATTTTTTAAAATGGAATCACCGTTTTTTAAACACCTGCAATGATAGTCCCTTTCATTAGGAATTCAGTGCCTATAATTATTCAAGGTTGTTAAAAAGAAAAATTGTTTTTTAAATAATTATAAAAAATGAAGATGAGTTTGATATCTCTAAAAAAAATAACATAAAAACAAAAATTTTTAAGGCACAAGTATGTGCCCCATTGCAAGACGTATCTCTAAACACAACAAAGATATTTGAGGTGCAACTAGGAGTGCGCGAGTACTCGTAATTTATAAACTGAGCCGAACTCGGTTCGATTGTTCGAGTCTGGTCGGGCGTTTGAATTTTCCGAGTTACTTGAAATCAACGAACTGTTTGAAAAAAATGTGAGCTACTTCAGAAACTCAAACGGCTCGAATATTCGAGCACTCGTAAAGACTTCGATTTACTTAAAAATGAATTTTCAGTTCCAAAAGTTTCGAATTACTCGAATATATTCGAACAGATCGCTTACTTTCGAGCTACTCGTAAATATTCCAATTGCTCGAAATACACGGAGCAGATAAAGGAAGAAAATATTATTCAACGCTACGATTAAAACACTTTGAATAAAAAAAGTAGCTTCTATTCGTCGGATAATTCCAATCGAATAAATTTGTTCATTCGACGCTCGTCGAAAAATGATGCTCTTTTTATTCAAACTACGAATAATAAATAAAAATTTTTCATCTTTTATTCATTATTCGTAAGTTTTATTTAGATAGAAATTTTGCCCGTACAAAATTATTAACTGATTATCTAGAGGATGTATGTTTTCTTGTTGAAAACATGAAAATAAATCAGAAGCATTCGTTTTGCCTCTTATATTTTTGTTCCTTACCATTAGGTTAGTATTTCATAGTAAACAGCTAAGTATTCGAGTAACTCGAGTAATTCGAGTAATTCGAGCAATTCGAATATTTACGAGTAACACGAAAGTTAAAGATCTGTTCGAATGTATCGAGTAATTCAGTAATTTTCGAGCTGAAAATTCATTCTCAAGTAAATCAAAGTCTTACAAGTACTCGAATATTCGAACCGTTTGAATTTTTCAAGTAGCTCGCACTTGTTTCGAACAGTTCATTGATTTCAAGTAGTTTGAAGAATTCGAAAGCTCGAGATTCGAGTTAATCGAATAATTCGAGTACTCGCACACCCCTAGTGCAAACATTGGGCGAGTCACCCTGTATAAATTTGAAGACTTAGAATTAAAATATTTTCTACTTTTATTTTTTCACTTTATCTTACCACGATAATTAAAGTCAAGATTCGCTCAACGAAATCGCTGCCAAGTGGCGTGACAGGTTCGCGCACCGCATTGCCACGCATCGAAATCCCTTTCTCCGCGGAGCTTGCTACAAAGGGACTACCGAGAGAGAAAGTGGCAGTAAGTTGTCGACGGTGTCTCATCGGGGAAGAGTCTCGGGGAGCGGCTCATTAAAGTGTTTTGCCGGGAAAACGACATGCATCTGAACTTCAGCGTGCACCGCTGCGCTTGGCGTTGAAAAACAGTGGAGGAAATTGTAATGGTTTGTACTCAAGCAGCGCCGTTAGCGGTAATAGTGCCAGTAAGCGCTTCTGGGAATAAAGTAATTTGTCCCGTATTGCTGTAATATGTTTGCATGAAGATTCGCCGGGAGGAGAGTACGTTCCTTCGGAAAAAGGAATCTCCTAAAGAAAGTTTTTTCTACAACGCAAGAGATTTACTTAAATTTAAAATGCGTTACTTCCTGACAAAAATCAAGATCGTTGATAATAACTGTTTTTGATTTCAAGTATTGTACACGACGAAAATTTAGGTATTTTTAAAAAGAAGGAATAAAAGGTGACTTTATCATTACGTTATCGACGTTTTGTAGAAGCTGCTGATTCACATGGTTTTATCAGATTACCTGAGGTTGTTAAAATCTAAATATTTGAAATTGCATCGAATATGAGAAAAGAATAAGTTATTAAAATTATATTTATAAATCTTTACATTCTAATTTAAATTATACGCACGTGCTCTGCAGAAACACTGTTTCCCCATACTAGATTTCAACTATCAGATATTGTAACATCAGATATTGTAAAATAAAGATCTACCTAAAGACACGTAAGAGCTCTGTCTTCATGTTTATTATGTGAAGTAAATAATTAATTTCATTTACTCTTAAACTTTTGTCTACCGGTATACAGCAAAAATAGGTACAACTGAAATAAATGGCATAAGATACAACTTTCTGTGTATTCAACCTTTATCCCAAATGTACCCTACTTATCTATCATATTCCTATTAAACTCTTCGAGAATTTATTTTTGTTGTCTCGACATTACTTCTATCCATGATAAAAAGTCGTTTGAAACTGGTGAACTCACGAACAGTAATAGGAATAGGTCTCGTGTGATCGAATTGAGAGTCGACGTTATATTGACTTCAAAACCAAGCCACTTCTTTTGCTCTAGACATAAGACAGAATGCAACAGAGACAGGAATAATGGAAATTGAAGAAAATAGTGTAAATGATAACAAATTTAAACATCTATAGATTAAACAATAGCGGCGCGTCGCATCATTTTGCCCGATTCTGACTTGGAATAAACTGTCGATCGATTACCCTATTTCCAGGGCCGTTTGTGATGTGGTTGGCCACCTGGATGAGAAAACACTATCGCCGCCCTTATTAATTTAATATTATTGAATTAAGAATCTAATATACAATGTTTAGATACACACATATATGTATTTTTTTTTAAATAAAATAAAACAAAGATCCTTAAAAATGAATGGTTTTATTTAAAATGAATATTTTATTCCATATCTAAGTACGGAACTAACGCACAATGATTGTAATAATGATGTTATGGTTGATAAATAGCAACCATTAATTACCTACACGAATTTAATCCACTAAATATAGTTAAATGTCATATACTATTTTGGGCTGTCCATAAAGATAGTTCCTTCTTCTATACGACTAAAATTTGCATAATCGCCAGAAAACTTATGATTATTATTCTTACTGGTCTCAGTTTTTACATATAATAAACAATCTGTGGCCGCCCTTGAGTTTGGCCGTCCAGGTGCGGGGGCACCTTCTGCAACCCCGCTAGGAACGGCCCTGCCTATTTCCATGTATAGTGTCAAACAAAACTCATATTTAAGGTATAAATTTTATGTATTGTATGTATATATTATGTGTATATATTTTTATGTATTCGACCTTTGTTCCTGTCATTCATGAACAAAGTGAATAATCGTTACGTGAACAGGTCACACTACGTAAATTAATAAATACAGTATTGTATTTACATCTACAAAAAGAATGTCGTAGGGTAAGCTCAAAGTTTACGGTCAATTAAATATCTTGTTCTTATATTTTGCTCTTCGGAACATTCTGAAATTATATTTTGATGTCTTTTATATAAGTAGGATTTTTTTGCAATTAAGTACTATAATTAATGTACGATAGTAATGAAAATAAAAAAATAATTTCTTGAGTCAGTTACTGTGCTGTTGTGCATACGAAAATTCAGCTACTGTGTGTCAGTTACTGAATACATGTATTGATTACTGTGTAAAATTTTCTTTACGAACATTTTAGAACAATTGATTACTACATTTTTGAATACTTATAATATTATTCTAGTAATTAAGGCAAACTAATGCGTATGTACATACACGTCTTGTTGTTAGTCGTCAGGTAGTATCTATAAAAGTAAGGTTAGAACTTCAGGTTTAGCTTGTCGTTAGAGGGCCCAGTAATCGATGCATAACATAGACATATACATATAGACGGAGCATAAGCTATCACTTTGGGCGAGGGGACCGTAAGATTGGAGGGGAAAAGACAGCGGTTGTTAGATATACGTTGGTTAGCTTTGGATGCATTCGGCTCGATTCGGCTCGTTATTAATGGCTAGTGGGCGGTGTGCCGTACTATTATTTAATACTTTACAACTACATGACATACAGAATTTTTAACGTATAAACCTGTAATACATGTATGTAACGTGATTGTATACTTGAATAGCACCGACAAGGAACGAAGTTACCCGATTTATAACTAACTACCCCCTTATCGCGAATGTTACACCCCCGCTCAGTTCATGCTCCGTCTATACATGTCTATGATGCATAACGCGCAAATGGGTCCAGTTACTGCACACAGTAATAACAAGAAACAAAAAATTTTGTTTCAGTTACTGGATTAATATGAATTAAAAAAATATTTTCATCAAATCTATTGTATTATACATTTTAAGATTTGTGGCGAAATGTCACCAAATCATCACCACATAATTTCAATAATTATTATTATTATTTTCTAAGTGTTAATAATTCACACTTTTAGTTCAATTATGTTAATTGTTAATTAAACTTTATTTAAAATTTTTAATAGATTCATTTTAATAATTATGTAATTTACTGTATATGAAAGTAATGTAAGGGCACAGTAACCAAGGGAGAGCACAGTAACTGACATACTTACTCTAGGTAAGTTGGCTACGCGCTGCGATTGGTAGCCAACGTTACCACGGGAACTCGGCCGACAGACTCGCGCTCTGATTGGTCGGGATTTTTCGTTAATATTTCGTTAACAAAGCCTCAGATAACATGGTTGCTAAGGAAAAAGTTGTTTCAAATCACCTCACGAGTCTCCCATTTTCGGGTCCACCATCACTTTTGTTACACCCTGTATTCACGTGTCAAAGAATCTCATTGCAGGAATAGAAATTCAAATAAATTGTCGATGAATCATGAATCCACTGGTCACCGGCAAATCGATTGTCTCTCGCGGTCACGCAAGTTTTCGCGTACTTGGCGTTGACTCCGACGTGGCCGCGGAACTCCAGTGCGGGGGGGGGGGCTATATCTCCGCTAACCGAACCTGAAAAGACGAACGATGGGACGTGGAGAAAGAGGAGGAGGCAGAGGATATAAGGGACGAAAGGAGTCTCCCCTCCTCCCTCTTTCCGTCTCGACGAAATCGAGCGTGACCACGGAGAGATGCACTACCGATCGATGGATCGGCACCGGTAAAAAAATTTTAACCGCGATGTAAAGTTGAACGGACGTCTGCTTTTTGCCTGAGGATTTTGCTTCGCCGCACGAAAATCGTCGGAAGCTGTCCGCCAAGACCATCCCTGAGAGCTACCTTTTGCTCTTCGCCCTTCCCACGATCCATTACGTACTCTGCCGTCGCGTCAGAGGACGCCCGACTACGCTCGGAAGATTGATCAGCCCCGACGTCGCATCTTCCCGCAGCAATCTCGCGGGTTTATGGATTCCTCCCGCGGCATAACTCTAAGATGCGGCCGGGAGATACATAGTTTGACAATTAAATTTCGTGTTGGCGGACTCCTCTATCGTATTCCCCTCTACATGGAATGTTACTCGCCTCATAATGTTAATGTCGCGACGTGTTTGAGATTCTACGGTGTTGCAGAACCCCGGCTACGGGGGGGGGGGGGGGGGGGGGAGGACAACGACGAGAAATCTCGTGTTACGATATCACGCGGGACGGTCTGTGAAAAAACAGGAGATTCTGGACCTCAATATCTGTCGGATGACCAACCTTTTTACTCACTAAGAACTCATAGATAAAGCGACCGAGCAAAGTAACCTAGCTGCATCATCTAAAACAATTAGTCATCACAAAGTCTAAAATGCTAGAACCGTTTTAGTCACCCTGTTACCAACGGCCATGTTCGTCCCTTCCCTAACCATAAAACGATAATATATATATATAAGATCTCAAAGAGTATTCCGGGCATTCGTATTCTTGTTGCCAGACACGCTACTTACCAGACATTCATTGTATTCAGTCACTTGAACACAACTGTTTGAATAAAAATCTCTTGTTAAGTTTATATAAAGTGTTGTTAACATTCCTTCACCTGGAATCCAATATATCATTCTTTAGACGCTTCCGGTTTAACGAACCATTCCTTGTATGCAGGATGCGCCATTTAACTGGACATATGATAGTATCATAAAAATAAAGCATTTCATAAGAAAGTATTTTCGACAAACGTTGTTTGCCTTTGATTGGGAAAGAGCCTAAAAAACCTTATTTATTTTTAGTCTGCTGAACGTTGAGGGTCAACTTTGTTTTTTTAAATGGACATCTATATTTATTTTAACAGATCTTTAATCCACGCAAGAAAATAAACATTTTTGTCTGAAACGCTTTTTATATCAATTTTTAAACAAATATTTTATCTATTTGAAAAAACGAAGTTGACCTTGGAATGTCCTTCGAAACGTTCACCAGATTAAAAATAAATGACATCATTCTCTTTCCCCCTCAAAACCAAACAACTCTTGCCTAAAATACTTGATTATAAAATGCTTTGTTTTTATGATACTTCCATGTGTCAACGTAAATGCCGCATTCTGTATGATGGAGGAAATTCAAACGCATATTTATGAGAAAATCGTAATTGAAGTTACTAATGTTAGTTACAACAACGTGAACAATATAGTTGTTCAACAGAGTATTTCTATGAATCATACATACTTATAAATAACAATATAATTGTTCGCGTTGTTGTAACTAACAACGTAACAATAAAAATTTTGTGTAATTTATAGGAATACTGGTAAATTTTCATAAGGTAACTTACTGAAAAGGATATCGAATTTTTTGATGCACTTATTTATGCGATAAGTTTAACAGTTTCCTTCACGCATTGTTCTCAAACAGCTTTCTTTAGCTTTTTACCATATATCTGTTCTCATTTATTTAAAACACTTTGGAAACACCTTCAAAACCTGCAAATTTCTCTGTTTCATATCCACCTTCTTCCCGTTCAAGCATCAGAAAATTGCTTGAAGATCTTTTGTGTACCTATTTACTCGACTCGTAAGTATTGACTTCATGAACCATGATTTGAACTACTCTTCGACGACACTTTCAGTAATTCATACAACAATATAAAATTTTATGAAACTAAACGTTTTATCTTGACAATTTCTTTCAGCCCGAATTATTGAAATAATAAATACTGCAGTGAAGAAAGTATACATCCAGATAGCACATGACGCCTCGAAGACGTCCATTTTACGGCTATTTTAAGTCTAAGACGCCTTTAAGCCGTGTTTAAAGCGTCATGTGCTATCTGGGTCAATATTTTTATTTTTTAGTTAGCAGTTCTAATTTCTGTGAATAGAAAAGATTATACTTCCCATAAGAAATCGTAAAACTGCCATAAGAGCTGTGTTGCAAACTCAATTTTTGACAAGCTTTTTCTTATTTATTTGATCGGCGACCGAGTCTCAAACTTTTTTGTGTGTGTACATTTCATTCTAATAAACAATCTGTATGAATTCCATTTAATTATCTAATCTTTCGAATTTGGCACGAACCACCTTAATTTTACGAGGACGCAATATCGCGCTCGTCGACTTTACCTATCTAACGAATCACGCCCTTTTAAATCACGAATGCCTGATTTTCTCTTCGAATTCAGCCACGAGTACGGGTCGACTGGCTGAGAAATTGACGGAATGAAAAATCCTCGTCTCACAGTTCGTACACGTCCGTAACAATGTTGCAGGTCGTGATTGGATAAGACAGTGAGCAGCGCTCCGGGCGAGAAAAAGGCCACCGAAAATGTCGGACGACCGTCACGTTCCGCGTTTTCTTCGGCAGGCCCGGCTTCCTCCTTCCCAGAAAGGGTCGGCGGAACTGCCTGTTCACGATGTTCGTTGCGGTCACACCTACATCGTCTTCTTCTTTTTCCCCCGTTGCCATTGATTCGCTGGCGTAGAACAACCTTTACATAGCCTACACCTTTACGGAACAAAAACTCACCGCGAGATGACTTTCGAAACATCAGAGGCCTGGCGCCCGACGATCTCGCTCGGCCACATTTCCCCCTTGCCCCTTACAATTCTACTCTCCGCAACACATCTTGTATCTGATATTTTGGCTGCTCCTATTAGATTTTTACGTTTTAAGGTGGCTATAAATGCAGTTGAAACTTCAACAGAACATTCTTAAAAGCTTCAAGCTTTTCGTTAGATTTAACCTATTCCTTCGATATTTTCTCCTTTATTTGGTTTCCATAGGATGTACCAAGAAGAACGCTATAAATTCTCTACATACGTACAAGATATGTATGAACACAGTGTAATACTAATTTTGATATCAGTTATTTCAATACTGTCTAAGTCTTCAAAAAGAATAGCATGTTAGTTCTAGGGGTGTGTGAGTACTTGAATTTCGAGTCAAATAATGATCGGTTGGTCCAGCCAAATCGAGCGTTCGAATTCTACAAGCTACTTGAAATCGACGAACTGTTTGAAAAAAGTGCGAGTTAGTTGAAAAACTCAAACGCTTCGAATATTCGAGCGCTCGTAAGGCTTCGATTTACTTGAAAATGAATTTTCAGCTCGAAAATTGTTGAATTACTCGATACATTCGAACAGATCTTTAACTTTCGAGTTACTCGTAAATATTCGAATTGCTCAAATTACTCGAATATTTAGTTATTTACTATCAAATACTGTGTCAATAACTGTAAGGAAGAAAAATATGAGTCTAATTTAATGCTTCTGATTTATTTTCATGTTTTTAAGAAGATACTATGTTTCCTCTACGTAATCAGTTAATAATTTTGTACGGGCAAAATTTGTATGTAAATAAAAATTTCGAATAACAAATAAAAGATACAAAAATTCTATTTGTTATTCAAAGTTCGAATAAAAAAGGTATTATTTTTCGACGAGCGTCGAATGAATCAATGT
This sequence comes from Dufourea novaeangliae, assembly GCF_001272555.1. NCBI lineage: Eukaryota > Metazoa > Arthropoda > Insecta > Hymenoptera > Halictidae > Dufourea > Dufourea novaeangliae. The sequence continues at coordinate 170,061 of NW_015373883.1, read as the reverse complement.
AATCGAATATTTACGAGTAACTCGAAAGTTAAAGATTTGTTCAAAAATATTCGAGTAATTCGAAACTTTTCGAGCTTAAAATTCATTTTCAAGTAAGTCGAAGTCTTTACGAGCGCTCGAATATTCGAGCCGTTTGAGTTTCTCAAGTAGCTCGCATTTTTTTCAAACAGTTTTTTCAGCTTTTTTTTCAGACTCGACTCGAGCAATCGAACTGAGTTCGGCTCAGCTTGTAAATTACGAGTACTCACACGCCCCTAGTTAATGTTAGGTTTTAGGTACTCGTCAAATTCGCCTTTACCTTACTCTCTGCTACACATTTTTTAATTGACATTTTGGCTACTCCTCCTAGATTTTTACATTTTTAAATGCTCTTTTTTCTACTAGATGCTTCGGTAGGACTAACCTATTCCTTTGATATGACTATTTTCATCTTTATTTGGTCTGTACAAGGTGCATCAAAAAAAGTGGTGGGAATTCTCTAAATACGTATACTATATGTGTACTACTGGTCAAAAGTTTAGAATCACTTTGCTGATTTTTACCAAAATTAAAAGTCCTGGTAAATTTTGTACTAACCTACCGTTAATGTACCAGGTGTTAACAAGAATATATTTTATCTTAACGATTTTAGAATTTTCTTATATTCAAAGTACTATTATATGTATAGAATTTAAGGCAAGATTTGATCGGATCTTTCGTAATCCCTAAAAGAATATTTTGTTTTCGCGTTATGTGGGAACACGTGATTCTTTCGTTTATCCCATGAGAGTCCAGTGCTACAAGATTAGATTCTAGACCCCGAGTACGTCAAGCCGTCATTAAAACTATGGATGGTTTTTTCATCTAGAGGGCAATCTAAAAAGAAATACCTATTTCTGTGCAATAAAATAGTACAAAATGTGAAACTTGTTGCTTATTAGTGTTTTGACAAATACAATTTCCTCAGTAACATTAATGGCTTTAATTTTTTCATAAAAAGATTCGGTGTCTATGAATTCACATAGTCATTCCACATTTTAGGCCGGTATTTTATGAATGTAGTGTAATACGAACTTTATTTTACTTATTTAAATATGGTCGTCTACAAAGGCAGTAGCATTAATTCTAGATTTTAGATGCTAGTACTCAACAAATTTTTGAACATTATTTATTTTCTATTTTTGTAGAAAATGTTCTGTTTGATTAATGAGCAGTGCGGACAGTACGTTTGTGACCTTAAAAAATTGTTAATAAATTCTGTGGTTTTCAATTGAAATTTTCTCTTGTAGCATTGTTTCACCCCTTTACCATCGATCATATTGTTTCATGTCCATCAATTTATATCCAATTATTACGGCAAACAAATCATACTATTATATTATGAATATTTATGAACATTAACACAAGTATAATTAATTCATAATGAACAGACACGTGAGGTAATTGTACTGGCCTATATTTTGTCACACATTTAAGACTGGACATAAAAATAGTTGTAAATATTATATGATCGAAAAGAAATGTTTTTCAATAAAAAGGGTGAATGTATCAAGGCACCAGTAACAGTAAACGAGTGTGGAAGTGCCATTACAATTCCTGTTTATACATGCAAAAGTAAGTTTTGAATTAGTTTGTTAATATAAAGGGTGTCCCACCTAACTTTGCCACCCTTAATTATTCTCTTATTTGTCACGGTACCAAAAAATGGTTTGGGAGAAAGTTAGTGTATTTTAGAAGGGAAGTTAGGGGCTATGACATTGAAGGTCATTTCTAGGTCATATCTTCTGAGAATTCTCTAATGACAACGTTTTGTTTAATGCAATGCTCTATTTTTTTGAATGCCATTACAAAGAGGAGATCAAAACGTATCCAACAATGTATCACACTATGACTTTGAAATGACCTTGGACTGAAAATTTCGCACGTAACTGGTTGAGGTGGAAGCTCACAGAAAATAAATTGTAGAAATAAAATAAACGCCATAATCGCATTGTTGATTATTTTAGTGTATGTTCAGTGTTGTTACCCCATAGTGTGATATATGGTTGGATACTTTTTGATCTCCTCTTTATAATGGCAAACAAAAAAATAGGGCATTTCATTTAAAAAAACGTTACCATTAGAAAAATCTCAGAAGATATGACCTTGAGATGACCTTCAATCTCATAGCCTAATTTCCCCCCTAAAATACACTAACTTTTATATAAGAGAATAATTAACAGTGGCAAAGTTAGGTGGGGTACCCTGTATAACATTGTGTTAACTAAAACAATTCTTTCCTGAAATGTTTATTTTTCTCACGTGCAGCCTTTTTGATGTCCATTCTTAAATTTTCAAACGAAGATCTCTAAGAAAATCCTTTATTCTACACTCTTGATTCGTTCTTGATTATATAAATTAAAAATAATCTCTACTGTCCTGTAGCACCACTCATGGTGAGACACCCTGTACATCGACATTCACCTTCAATATTCAGGCGTTATGGATTGAATATTTACGATCGTGGCGAATCTAAAAGCATCAGGCGGATCTTTAATCGACACTTCGACGGCCAAAGGTGGAATTCAATGCGAGTTTAACTGGCAACGAAAATGCACGTGCCCCGAATGCATTCCTTTGTCCTGTAGAGACGGCGAATTCGTCGGACAGCATACGAAATTCGGCTATTGTCACCGCGCCATGTTCACTCGTCCCGTATAAACAGCGATTCTCGCGACAGGGCGAATCCTCGATTCTTGTAGCTGTCCGCTTAAATCATGTACGCGCGTGCATTATGCACTGAAGAAATCCTTACAGACGCAGGCCGTGACACTCGTGGGATTAAGAATATTCCCTGTGCGGCCATAACGCTCAAAGCGCGTGATATACTTCGAGCGCCGGATCGCTGTAAGGAATACCGATTAAGGAGGTTCGTACCTGACTCTCTAGTCAATAAAGCATCATATTAATAATTGGTATTAAACACCCGCATAATACATTTTAATAATGTATAGAAAATTAACGACATTTCCATTGATCATTCATCATTATATTGTAAATAAAAAATATATTTTGGTCAGTCGTATGACTCCACTGTGCTCATTGTCTGGTACGATTGGCAACGTTGTTTTTGCACACTTAAGTATCTACGTACGTGGTGCGTGTTCAGTTTTCCCGCGTATGTAGTCAATATTCAATATTCTTACATGTAAAGTTAATTATATTCTCGTACATTATAATTTAGAAAATTCGAATTCACTAAAACACAAAGTAAGTAACATATTTTTTAAATGTATTTGTATTTCGCGGGTATGACCCTACTTCAGCAACGTAACCAAGTCCTCCACATAGTCCTAATAACCATCCAATAACCTAAATATCCTAGACTTTATTGTCAAATATCTTCCTGGAATGATCGGCATGGTACAAGATTTAGTTCATTATCAGAAAACTCAGTCTTTATACTTTCAATACCTAGTTTTTAGTTGGAAATTTTAATTTATGTGAATAGAAAAGATTATGTGTTGAGAACTCCATTTTTGATAATCTTTTTCTTATTTTTGAGTCTGTAACTTTTGAATAGTGTAGAATTTTTGAAAAATTCGTATACCTACGCCGAAAAACCTTGATTACTGAACAACATAATCAAACTTTAAAACTGAGAATATATTATATCAGTTTTGTGAAATAAAACTTTCTTTAAAATCGCTCATTTGTTTGATTTGTCCGTAACCCTAAGGATAATCGTAACATCATATCTAAATTCACTACAACCAACTAAAAGAAATGATGCTTTTAAATGTTTTTTTTTTATATTTAGTCTACAGATAGACATAAACATAAATGTAACATAAATTTTTTAAATTTTTAAAAATGCAAACATGTACATACATATACGTAGTATTAACATTCATCTTTTTCCAAGAATCAGAAATATAGATTTTTCATATTATATTGCTAACTTGTAAGGCAATTTTTTTATTTCTATTGTTGTCATATCATCATTGCAAAACTATTTCCTCTTCGTTTGACAATACCCTTTTTTCGATGTTTAACAAACAGAATGTAAGCTAGCCTGACCCTCTACAATTATATGTTTCTGCTTTTTAATATGTCCAAACAATGTTACACGGCATAGCTTAAACGATTTTGAGGCGTGTTTGGGAAATACCTTTTTGTTTGTAACATCTTTCGCAGCTAATGTACATATACAGGGTGTCCCGCCTAACTCTGCCACCCTTAATTATTCTCTTATTTGTCACGGTACAAAAAAATGGTTCGGGAGAAAGTTAGTGTATTTTAGATGGGAAATTAGGCTATAGGATTGAAGGTCATCTCAAGGTCATATCTTCTGAGATTTCTCTAATGGTAACGTTTTTGTAAATGAAATGCCCTATTTTTTTGTACCGTGATAAATGAGAGAATAATTAAGGGTGGCAAAGTTAGATGGGACAGTCTGTATAATTCTGTACAAGCCAGTCCACATTCTGCCATGCTTTTACGAATAGTTTTGGCATTCTGGAACGAACCTTAATCCCTTAATTGTTAAATCGGGATAAATGTAACAGGTTGTTAATTTTGTCCCTCCTAGTGTTATCTCTCATAAACACGTTACTATATGCACACCTAACTTATTATGATGACAAATGTTATATCTACCTAAAAATACATTAATTATTTAATTTAACACGATTCGATACAACTGTTGTGTGTTTCAAGATTTCTAAATAAACTAAACGAAAAGATTTGAATATTTTCACTATCGTTTAACGCGTATCTAGGCATAAATTCTTTAAAGTATAAAACACGACGTAATATTAAATAGGTTAAAGTATTAAATTTTTATAAATTACGAAAGGAAATTTCAAGCTCTATGAGAGTGTAGAGTTAAGTGTATTATTGAGTAGCCTACTATTTTTGCCTAAATTGGATGTTTGTTTCCAAAAGAATCAAAAACTCTTTCTTTTTTAACAGTATACACCACTATTTTTTAAAATCTTACACCATTCTTACTGATCTCCACGGTTGGAGGATACAGTGACTACACAAATATGTGCTTACCTTCAATTTTTACAGTAACTTTTGAAGTTTTCAGATTATCTAATACAAATTTGTTATTATTGCGCTGCCTCGAATAGCAGTACGTTCTCAAATAATTTAGTTTTGTCCACTGCAATTTTTAATCCTTTTCGATACATTTATTTTAGCAAAAGTGAGGGTTCCAATACTCTTCATATTCACTGTAGACTAAATTTAAACTCGTTCCACTTTATTAAAAACGTACATTATATACAAATACACCTAATATTGTGTTTTACTTATACAATCAGAAATACTCAATCAGTCCGACAAAAAAGATTTTATGAATTTCATGGTATAGTATAAAAACCTCAATTTCAACAGAAACATTCAAAATTCTTTTCCAAATGATTTTACGAAACAATTAATCAATCAGAAATGAGATAAAGAATCATTTCCATGTAGAGTAGAAACAGAAAAATGAATTCAGAAAACGATCAAACAAAAAAATGTGTTCGTATTAGCATGTAGGAAAAGCAGGGAAACGAAATGGAAAGGGGCACTCCAGGTAGTCGGTGGAGGTAGCTGTTAAAAATCGAAAGTGGATTTCCGCGCGTAACCGGTCATCCGTGGTGGGGTGGGAACATCGTGTTCCATGCAGCCGGAGCACGTGCAGCTTGCATGTGCACGCGACCAGCAGGATGTGTATATCGTTATCCTCGATCATCCGCGATTAGAAATTACGGTTAAAAATCGATTCGTGCACGGAGATCGCCGACACGGCATCGCCGTTTGATTTTTCTCTGCGAGGGAGTAGCGTTTCTTGCTGCGAATTCTGCTATTTGCGATGCTTCGTAAATGTAATTCGTGATTTACATTAATATACATAAAAAGCCTTAACTATTATAAATTATTCAGAATAGTTTCTTTTTGCAGAAATTCACTCTACATAAAGATTGTACTATACTCTAGATACAGTGATTCCTCGAAGAATCCAACACGATCAACGGCGTTATTCCCACCACTGGGGAGATCCCCCTCTGGAATTAATCAAAAGAGAATATGCAGAAGCTAAGCAGAGGCTCGACTTCGGGTAAAACACAAATTTATGTCGGGCTGAAAAACTTTCTGCCTTGCCACAAAAGGTTCCGAAGCGGACCCGAGTACGTCGCACTCATCGAGACATTACTGTACGTCTGTGTTATACTTTTTCCAAGATGGCGGAAAGAGCACATATTTTACGCCTCAAAAACTGAAATATGAAATGGTCACAACTGTATTTGCCTGATTTGGTTTTCTATAATCATTTTCTACTCATAGAATTGAAAAAAAAGCCTGTGATAATATGGGGAATTACATTATTTATATGATATCGTTTTTTATTACAATCAATATTTTATTTATATGATCACAAAAGTTAAATATTGACCGTATTTTTATATATTCTTATTATATTTTATACACATATATTATACTCTTTATATTATTTTTTCGTAATTATATTTTAGATACATATAAAAAATGTGATTTTGTTTCATGTTGCTGACATAAAAGAAAAACTTTTCAATAAAGTCTTTTTCTTTAAAACACTTACTTCTACTTTGCAAGATAAACAGCGTTGGGCAAAATGTAATCTAATTACAAAATAGGCCATTCCACGCCAAATCGATCACTTTTTGCACTTGCTATCGCGGATTTTGATCAAAATCAAATATGTTGTATTCCACGTGAAATTAGGACGGGTTTAAGTCATCATTTTTCTGTTCCCGAATTTCTTTAAAAAATACAAGTCACTGAAGTTTACGATTTTAGCCTATTTTCGTGAAACTACGATGTATTTAAGAATTTATATCTCGGAAACTATTTAGCGTATCAAGTTCGTTCTTCGATTATTTTAATCTAAAAGGATTGGTCTACTATAATAATTTTGTTGTTGTATGAAAAATTGATATTTTAATAATGAAAATTATAAACAAATTCTTTTTGTGCGATTTTCTCAAATGATTTTGAACAAAATCCGCGATAGCGAGTGCAAAAATGTGATCGAGTTGGCGTGGAATGACCCAAAGTTAAATTGCAATTACAATGTAGTTGCAATGTAATTTGCGGGACAATTACATTGCAATTGTGATTTCGATTTTGTAATTAGATTACATTTTGCACAGCTCTGAAGATAAGTTATTCGTGTACATTTTGCCTTCGCCGACACTATTCATGTTATTCTAATTAACGAAACAACGACTTTGACACTCTCGAAAACATTGGATATATTCAATAAACATATTAAAAACAATTCATCTTTACTGTATAGAAAATAATGGGTATTTAAACGAAATATGAACAAGCATATCAAATAAGAAAACTAATGTTACTATAAAATCCTCCTCATTACAAAATAAATTACCGTTTAACACCATTGATCATCGACTACTGTCCATACACCAGTCACCTATCACCATTGGCGTAACTAGAATTCTTTTCTGGGGTGGGGGGGAGCCAGATCCCCTGACTTCCGCCAATAACACTTCCTATCAGGCATCTGTACGTATTTTATACCACGTATGTGGGTTGCACAAAATAAAGTTACACATTTAGCAATAATTATTTACATGTTTATTTTACAGTAAAACCACGAATAGAAGAATATAAACATAATTTTTAAAAATAAACAAAATTTGAGATTGAAATCAAGAGTATATTATGTGCAGATACGTATAATTAAAATGTATCATATGTATAAGCTTCAATTTGCAGTTTTTTTTCTGCAAAAATATTTTTCATATTCCCGAGTGCTAGTTTCCCTAATTGCATCCGATCCTTTAATTGATGTTGCAGGACTATTAGTTAAGTAGAATGTAAAAATTGAACAGCTTAAATGTAGTACAATTTTACTTAATACTTTAAAGTAGTCAGGATAGTGTTGTATTTTTTGTACTTAGTTGCGTTGCGTATTGCATTTCGGCTCAAGTATTTATTTTTTAGAACATAAGATTTTACCAACTAACGAATGTTTTTTTACATATTTCAATAATTTCTGGCCGTGGGGGGGGGGGCAGGCCCACCCTAGCAGCTACCTAGTTACGCTAATGGAGGGCTTTTGCAATGTGTTTATCGATTGTGATGAACAATCGATAGCTATCGTTACAATTTCATCGATTCCTAGCGAAGCTTTCAGCAACCTCGATAATAACTTCATTTACAAGACGATGGATCGCGTGAAATATTAAGCGGGACGTTTATCATCGCCGCAAATGACAATGACCAGTTAGCGCGTAAGACTAAAGGAACCGAAGGGGCGAAGCTCGCGTCGAGTCCCGATACATTCAACCATCGATTAGCACTTTCCAGCGGCTGCCACTGTGGCACGGAAAGAGTAAACGACCCGAGACAGTGGTATTAAAATAAGAGATATAATATAAAAATTCTTCTGGCTCGCCTTGAAGTGGGTACCGCGTGCGTGCGCGCGCGTGCGACGACCAAACGAATTGACATTCACACGAAGTTGCGGGCCCTCGACGATTTGAAAGCAGAGACACCTGTATGCTCGAGCTCGCGGCTTCGCGCATAAACAAGCCGCCGCGGCGGGAATAAATCTGAATTCGATTTGCCACGAATTTACGACGATATTGTCGCCTGAGCATTGAGAAACGGTACGAGTTCGGAGATTAATATCTTCGTTGCGTGCCGTGGAGACGCCGTGTTTGCGTAAATTTCCCGTTACGCACTCGGCCTCACGAAAAAAAAGAAGGAAACAAATCGGAACGCCACTGTGGTCCAGAACGCCAATTTAGGAGTTCAGAAGCTTTATTTGGGTGTAAAAATGGGAATATCAAAACCAAACTTGGTAACCATGTATTTACTGTTCCTCTATTAAAAAAATAAAAAATTAATAAGTAATGTTTGTTAATAATAACTTTTTCATAACAAAATAAAAAAATTTCTTTTTACAGATTCATCATTATCAATTACAAGTTCTCGTATATTATTTTCGAAAATTAATGGACTTCTTTCAAAATTTTTCTTCTGAATAACGAAATTGTGGATATTAAATAATCAGGGAATGTTAGTAATGTATGGAACAAATCAGTAATTGTTTTAGTTCAGGACAATTTTTTATAAATTTGTATCATCATTAGATGTATTCACCTTGTTCCACATAGCTTTAAAATTCGAAATTATGTGGAAAAAAAAGTTTATTTGCAAAGGTTTTGCAGAAATGAGATTTCGCGGTAAATAACTATTGATGCCGGCTATTGCCGGACTTGATTTTTAATTTAATTGTTACTTTAACTCTTATTTATTGAATTACGATTAGTTCCAAGTGCGCCATTTTGCGCCTAAACAATAATATTTTTGTTTTAAGTTCTATCAGCTTAGCAAGTAATACATATTGAAGTGACAATCGCTGATTGTCATGAAAGAAAGAAATAATAGTAAAATTGAGGAGCGGAGCGCTGTTGCGCTGGTGGGGGATGAACTGAACGCTGATTCTGATCGGAAGCGTTGCTAGTGTCCGGGAGTGATTAACCCCTGAAATGTTATCGTTCATCACTAGACGGTGGATGTTTATGTAAAATTACATTTTGTAAAGTAATTCATGAAGGTAACGACGATAATAGGAACTGTTTTCTTCCTTTAAGTAACATGTTGGTTTAAGCATAAAATAGAGGGCTGAACGTTACTTTGCCAGACCAAAAATTAATCACTTTTTTTCTACCTCCTGGTAGTATTTAACAAGGAGAATTTAAAAATGCAAGTTTTCAGTTTAGGAATCTTACAGTTTAAAAGTTATTCGTATGTAAAACCAATCATTTTTAGCATACTTTACAGGATAATTTAATGCCATGTTGGTTTCAATCTAAAATTCGTCCAATAAGTGGTGTCACTGCTCGTAAGGGGATATGCGTGGGTGGCGGTCATTTTGGCGACATAATTTAAATATGCTTGCATAAAAGAACCACTTATTCAAAGTGAAATACTGATCTTGAGTTGGTTAGAGCCAATCTATGGAAAAAGACACTTATTCAAAGCAAAATACTGATTCTGTGAAATCCACTCATTGGACGAATTTTTTATAGAAGTCTCCCAAATAGCACAGAAACGTTATATGTACGTCCGGAGAACGTACCCAAATAGCACAGAAACGTCATATGTACTTTCGGAGAACGTACGTTCCGGATGTTCGGTACATACGGAGGATGTCCAGAAAAGGTCCACATGTCCCCACCATATGTCTTCGTTAAGATCTATAAATGTCCTAGAAAGGTCCTATTTAGAATGTGGAATGTCCTGGGAACGTCCTGTGTCAACATTCTCAGAACGTTTTCCGAATGCGTAAAAGTAACATTGTCTGTACTTTTTGGAAACGTTTAAAGAGTTGTTAAAAACGCTATGGTAACGTCTAAAAAAGTGTGTAACAAACAAATTTATATCGGGTTCTTCCCTTGTAAACGCACATGTCATAGTGATCCGAATTTTTCATAATTAACAGAAGTTTATGCAAATTAACAATTTCCGATACTAATGTCTGAGGATTAAAATAGTATTAAACTATAAAAAACCGCGTATTTTATTGTGTTTTGTAAGTTAAGAAACGCCATAAGTACTTCAACATACGCAGTTTAGTGATAACCATTATTTCAACAAAATGTGACACATTACAAGAAATACGGGTAAATGAAACATTTTTGAACACTGTTGTTTTGAACAATTTGATGAAATTAAAAAAATCTTTATTTTTACGAAAGTATTATTAAAAAAATTCATTACGCGAATATGTTCGTTATTCCCACTGTGTATTAAATATAAAAAATAAGTAACAAAAAAGAACAAATTTTTTCGTTTGAAGATCCGTTTTCACAAAATTAATCTAAATCGCGTGTATTCGTTGTGGTAGTAAGTACAAACGGAATGCAATGAACAAACACGCTATCCAAATCCTATTCAATTACACGCGTATTCAGCAAATTTTCAAATTCGATTATCTCGAAAACGATGTCTGAAATGAAAAATTGTTGTTTTTTTTCGACTTATTTTTACATGTAGAATCACCATTTGGCCGGCTGTGCCATGATTTTGGGGATATTCTGCATAAATACATGATTTTAACAGATTCATACTTATAATTCCATTTTAAAAAATCTTTACGTAACACGCCAAAAGTAACAATTCCATTGTATTCAACAATTCAAAATCAAATAAATAGAACCAGTCCGCCATCATTTTAGGATTTTCAAACTTTGTTGAACAGTGTCATCGATTCTTTCTTCCGAAATAAACATAATTCCCGTCATTTCTAACTATAATTATATCTACACAGACCTAATATTATAGTATTAGAAATAATATTATGAGTATTAAAAAGAGTATACGAGTTGACGTGCTAAACATTCCTTGTTATAATCGTATTTTTTTTAAGGACTGTTGCTTTTGCAATCATGTTTTTTCTGACCTTCGAAAACCCAAAACCCAAATATGGAGAGATTAAATGAAACTCCTTGCATATGTAAAAGTGATATCTGCTTGCAAAAAGCCTGTCAATTTATTAGCAGACACCTTCGATAACCTAATGGCATATAAAATGGGGAGCCTCCATTAAATTTCCGACTCATTAACACGGTCAGAGCAATTAAATAATTATTTACAGCACGGTTTCCTTCAAATGCATATTTTTTACAGAAAATTACACTTGAGCTCTCGAAAGAGAAATTAAGTGCGTGGTACGGTATTAGCAGTGTCAAACAGATAAAGTATCTTCGTCATTTATGTCTTATAGGACACGTCGCGAATCACTTCTGGAGCCGATAGAAACACCATTCTTATATAGTTTTATATGTATATAGAATTCTATTTATAGAATTCCATATCTGGAGCACTCCTTTTAACCAACAATAGGTCAGTGTCAATAAAGACAAACAAATTATTTGCTGCTCATCATTTCAAACATGTCTTGTAGCAGCTTTCAATAAAACAAGTTTCGAAGAAAATAAAAATAACGGATGATATTATTATAAATATCGAGTCTTCATCAAACACTTGCAGGAAAACACGTATAGGGTGTCCCATTTGAAAATGTGCACACAATTATTTCTTGAACTATTCGTTATTCCAAAAAAATTTCAAGTAGAACTTCTTTTGTTTCGAATAGAACACCTCTTATGATGGTCATAAATCGTATCTAGGTGAACGTGCCTTCGAGCTTTCAAGATGACTTTCACTTTTTTAAATCGACCTATATGCTTTCACTTAGGTAAACGGGTAGCCTACTCAAGGTACTTCAAGGTCATTCAAGGTTATTTATTGCCATTTAAAACTTACCTTCAGTTGAACGTCCCCAATGTACTTCAAGGTCATTCGAGGTCATTTCTTGCCGTTCAAAATTTACCTTTAGTTGAACGTCTCCAAGATTTCTTTCATTGGAGTATTTCGTCGATTCGTTTGTAACCATCCTTTCTTATGTAGTACTTGTGTAAATTTTAAATAGTGATGAATAACCTTGAATGACTTTGACCAACATATTATAGAAACAACCTACTAGGAAATAGGATTAGGAATATACCGAATTGGCTATATGTCTGCCTAAATGAGACGTATAGGTCTATTTAAAAAAACAATGGTCACCTATGAAATCTCGAAGGCACGTACACCTAGGTAAGATTAGTGACCATCATATAAGATGTTCCCCTCGAAACAAACTAACTTCTACTTGAAACATTTTTTTGAAATAAATGCCTGCAAAAGTTCAAATGGGACACCCTATATTAATAGCTTACTACACGAACGTTAAAAACCATTCCCTTCCTGCTTCAATAAAACCCACGCGATACGTTTAAAAAAAAAGGCATTTCCTCGCCACAAGAACAAAATTGATGTCGAAGAGTATTCGAAGGAAGAAACTCGTTAGTAAGGTTATATACGATCCGATGATACGCTCCCATTCGCATATATCATTCGGCCCGATTTTTCTAAGGATTATTCATATTATTTATTAGACAGCCGCGCGATCAAGGCAGGGATTTTTCTTTTGCAATTCCATCGGCAGCTTTATGGCGCTCGTGGTACGTGGGACCGTAACGATTCGTGCCCATTTTACTTGTTTCTTATTTTTTTCTAGATCGACGAGAGACAAAGGATAGCGCACGTCAAGGAATTCCAATCTCTTGGCGGTGCCTTCCCCTCTCTCTGGTTCAATTACAATCTACCTAAATGGTAGATTCCACTCGGTCCAATAAAGGCGTTTTGCAATTAGCACCGACTGCATGTCCATCTGCGCTGCTCCTCCCGATCCGCCTGTTATTGCTGATGCATTATGATAGCGCCGCGAGACTGCGAAAGACGCTGAAAAAGAAGATAGCCACCACCGATGAGGGGAACGTCGAACCGAGACTTGCGGGATCCACCGGTGAAGACAAGTCGAATGTTCGGGATTCAATGCCAGACTACCACGCAGCAGGATAGTTTGTACGCAAATGGGTTTTTTGGATGAACTCGTTGTATGTATACATCGCACAATATTAGATTGTTGCAGAATAAATGTCGCATTCGGGCTGTAAAGTTACAACGATTATAACCGGACAGCGGATTTTATGCATTTAGGTAGAATATCCGATCGTACTGACTTTTTCCAAAAAGAATGATTTTTTCAAAAAAATTTTACACGCAGCTTCATAGATCTCAAGAAACGGGATAACTTTTATCTCGACCATTTTTTGATATCTTCTGTTCTTTACGACTTATATACGCACGTATATGTGTAGAAAGGGCGGTTCGGATAAAAGCGTTAATATCTCCCTCAAAGTGAAAAACGGGCACGAATGAATTATAGCTATCTTCTCGCAGATATCGCATGACGGCTTGAAAACGGCTTAAAGGCGCCTTAGACTTAAAATAGCTGTAAAATAGGCATCTTTAAGACGTCATGTGCTATCTGGGCGTAGATAAGCCTAAGAAATGTTTATGCAAAGTTTCATCAAAATCGGAGTGTATCAGTCCCCGATGTTCCCTTGTGAGTTGAACGTAAAGCTTTTGATGCTTTCTATAGGATGTTACTACAGTGGACTATAATTATATTGCCACTAAATATATTGCCACGCGAGACACTTCCCTTCACATCTACTTTCGAGCACACAAATTTGCTCTTCCAACACGTTCCGTACGCCGGCGCACCAGCACGATCCAGCTTTTGCGCAGGCGCGGAGGTCGTGGTTATGACGTTAGAACGTAGCATGGAGGGGGCTCTGAACTCATTGCGATTTTACTCCTCTACAGCCCCATGGTAATATAGTTAGAGTCCACTGTATATGCAACATTCTGTTACATATTTCAGTAGTAGATAGGATTTTTTTTATTATATGAGATGTGGCGGGTAGTAAGGGTGAACTGAACAAAAGTTAAGAGTTTTTCCATACAGACAGACTCGATAAAAAAATGTTTTTATCTCATTAACTATTTTCTTCCTTCTTCTTTAATATTGGGAATAATACATGTTCTTATAATTATAATAATTATAAATAATTATTGATTGACACTTAGAGTACTAGAAGAGACAATACAGCAGCGTCTAGACTATGACGTTCGCCCTTACTACCGGCACTGTGAACGCTCACAAGTGTTTTTCTGGAAAGAAAGGAGATACTCACCAAATACAGGGTGTTTGAAAATAGGTGTAAGTCCTTGAAAGACGTAATTCCTGGGGTGATTTGAAACAACTTTTTGGCTAAGACAAAAGTTTTGGACTATTTTCGGACACCCTGTATAGCCATAAATATGTATATGCGTTGGCTATGGTAGATCCAGTTGGTAAAACAAAAAATTTCTACAAAATGTTGAATTCGCCCTTATTACCCGCAATGCCTCATATCATCAGTATTCACGAAATTTCTCAATAACGGTGTTTTGTGTTTCTCGGTTCTTCCATTGTTGTAAAAATCGCCCAAAAACAAGAAGTATTAAACTTGATATTTGTCATTCATTGCTTCTTGAGTTTCGGAAGTGATTACTGATCAACACTGCTGTCACACAAACAGTAAAAATCAGTTTTCTAATGCACGATGGTGTCAGTAACGTTCAATTGTACCCAATATAACATCTGAGATTTTGATTAGATGATTTCAGTATAGGTGCTTCACTACGATTTGTGCAGCCAGAGACAACAGGTGTACATTATTGAAAACGACAATTGTCGAACTTTAATATGTTCTAATCAAATATTCATGAAATACTCCATCATATCTAACAAGAAAAAATCGCAATAATTTAAGTAAAAAGTTCCAGAAAATTTATTTACATTTTCTAACGTACTGGAAGCCATAACAAAGCAAATAAATTTTTCTTTGCGTTCAGTTTCAAAAAAACAATCCATACAGCTTTATATTTGCAAAAAACTACCGCAGTCTAATTATAAGTTATAGTAAAATGAAAATCTTTGATTGATGTAACATCCATTTGAATTGAGAGACCTTTGCATACTAACATTAAGGTGACTATAGTGAAATGCGTTGAAAGACATTTATTATACAACTTAATACTACCCCCGACAATAAATTTATAATCGATGAAACTAAACGTGTGTTTTAGAAAATACTTACGCGTTGAATGCAGAAAATATATTCACTAATAGCTAGACTGCGGATTTTTATGCAAAATTACATTTTCTAAACTAATCTATAAAGGCAAGAGCCAATATAAGAATTTTTTTCTTCTATAAAGTATCTTATCGAGTTCAGAATACAACAGAAAAACCAATGGGTCTCCTGAAAATGCTGTCTTTTACTGTATTTCACGGAGCCCTATAGGCTATAAATGCATAAAATCCGCAGTCTACTAATAGCAAAAAAACAGAATCAAATTATCATCCAAGTACAGTATAGAAGATCATATTCCTCCAAATCCCACGTGAACAACTCCGAAATCCCCACAATCCCAAGACCCTCCAAACCCTTTAAATCATTCCGCTGCCAATAAAAGTCATCCCGGCGATCTTGTTAACCGCAATTACACGGCCAGCATCGAGAACGAAGCATGGGATGACCAATCGCCGAAATTCTGGCCCTGGTTCAAAGGATCGATCCAATAGAGCAGGCGTTCTTCCTCTCTGACGGAGCCACACAATTAGCTTAATAGGGTAGCGGGTCGCTTTTGGCTTTCCCCGAAGTAAAAATTAAAAGTGGCACATATTTGCACTGTCGACGGACGTGCGAACAAAGAGAGGTGCCAGGGATAGATTCCCCGACGGTGGAACGTAATAATCTGTTCGATGGTGGTTCGGAGTCTACCGTCATGAGAATCGCCGCTAATAGCCGCTTAAACGTGAAAGTGGTAAAGGGCCCGCAAGTGGCTGTAGCTTCTTCCTCCTCCTATATAGGTAGCTGAGGCCAGTCTTGAAGCCTAGCTACATCCTAGGCTCAGTGAAACGGTTGTCCAACAGAGGCCCCCAGGAGTCGTAAAAATTCCTGATGAAACCGCGGCGATACAGAAGACATGCGGCGGATGTTCCAGTTTGTTCCATACTTCTACAGGTGTGTGTATATACATATCTATAAGCATATACACACGTGGCTTTTCTGCGCTCGCTTTCCTTTCTTCCTCCGCCATCCCATCATAGCCGGGGCGGCTCTTTTTCCGTCGTTCGGGGCCCCACCTCAACGATATGTCGGGAGGCCCCCCTTAAGCACGCCGCCGCTCCCCCTCGGGGGCCAAAGTAAACGTACGTAACGCGACGTAACGAACGTAATTACGTGCACTAGTCTCTCGTACACGGTAACCTGTTAATTTCTGTGCCCTCCGTCTCTGTAGCCCCCCGTAGGCCCCCTCGGGTGCCCTACTCTTGTTCACGGAGACGCACCTCGGGCGGAACGTTGGCGGGATCGCGTTGAGGGCCGCTAGCAAAACGGTGGACCGTTTTCAGAGAGTGAGAGGTACCCTCTGTCAGGCTGTAAAATCGTGCCTAACGCGACGCTAAATTACGACCGGCCTGCTGAGCGGCTGCGGTGATCGCCTGGGCCTAGGCTTCTGCGCTTATAATTAAACGTGCTTTCCCGCGGCCAAACGCGGTGCAAAGTGACCGGGATCGTTTGCAGGTCGCGCGCGGTCGCGTTACGTTGAAACGTCGGGGAGAGCAATCCAGGCAAAGGGGCGAATTAACGGTTTAACAGGAAGGTAGAGCTGTTGTGCGTACGTAAGATGGAAGTATAGCTTTGGTAGTATCGTAGTACTTTACAGAAAGGTATGCATATAGTGTGTTATAGAACTATCTGTGCGTAAGAAAGATGAAGAGTGGATATGTGATACCTATTTATCCAGAAGCTCGGAGTCCAGTGGATTTATGTACGCTACCGTTCAAAAGTTTGGGGTCACTCAGCAGTAGAACAGTGACAATGATTTTATGGTACTTCGATTTTACTCGATTTCAACTTCAGTTGGTTTACCTGTTGACTTTCACACTGGTTATTTTGAAGATGGTTCGATTCCCGAAGAAGAAACGTCACGAAACATAACGCTTAGGTGAGTTCGATCACTATCACATACACGTGTTCGTACTCACTTGTAACAATTTCTCCATCACATTTCTGATCAATGCTAATACAGTAATGTCTCGATGAGTGCGACGTACTCGGGTCCACTTCGAAGTATTCATGGCAAGGCGGAAAGGTTTTCAGCACTTCATAAATATGTTTTTTGCCCGAAGCCGAGCCTTTTCTTAGCTCCTGTTTACTATGTTTTGATTGGTTCCTCAGGGGTGGGAACAACGCCGTTGCTCGTTTCGCACTGATCGAAGGATCACTGTACAGTTAAGCCTCCATGAGAGTTTGAAACTCAAGACGGCTTCAAAACTTACACGGTGCACCGTAAATCGTTTCAACACTTCACGAATTTTGTTTTTTTTTCCAATACTCGTGCTTCGGCAACAATAGCGGGGGGAGGGGGGGCAATAAAGCATGCGATTGACAGGTTCCACGACCTCCCCCAATGGTAGGGATGAAGTAGAATCTCTAACATGGAACTTCCTATCCAACTCTCACGGAGCCTTTACTGTAACATTCGAGACGTACTTTTAAATGTCCTGTAAGAATTTTTCGTTCACAAGGAAATTTAAAAATCGCCATATTTTAACATCCTCCTTTGTTCATATACAGGGTGGTCCACGTAACTGGAACCACTTCGATTACTCCGTAAATAATGATTTTAGTGAAAAATGTTTCAGATATAAGTTGTATAGTTTCATGGAGGACATAATTTGATGGAATTAGCTTTTTTGTAAGTAAATGCGTAGAGGACATATGAAGGTCAAGTTTATTTTTTTCAATGGAATCGAATATTTTTTATTACGTCAATCGATCCAACTCATAATTCTGTATACAAAAGTGTTAACCTATTCATATAAAAGAACCACTATTTTAGAAGATATTTTAACTTCAATTATTCGAAATAACGTAACTGGAACAACTGTGATAACTCTTTTCAAAATTTTAAGGTCATTTTCAATTTTTTAAACGGAAGTCGGATTTTTTTTTCATAACGAAAGTTATGGATTACAGAAAAACGAATTCAGCGATATGCATTACGATGGTCATTGGATAATTTTTAAAGAAATTCTACCAACTGACGCACCGAAAACTGGTTCTGCAGATGTTTGACTGTTGGGGAATCTTGACAATAACAATAAACAAAAGATTACCGTTCTGTGAGTGTCTTTTGTTTCATAACTTTTTTTAATATCTCCTAAAGTACTGGTTTTTTTATATGAATAGGTTAACACTTCTGTATGCAGAGTTATGAGTTGGATCGATTGACGTAGCAAAAAATATACGATTCTATTTGAAGAACAAACTTGACCTTCATACGTCCTCTACGCATTTACTTACAAAAACACTAACTACGCCAAATTATGTCCCCCTTGAGACTATACAACTTTTATCTGAAACATTTTTCACTAAAATCATTATTTACGCAATACTCGAAGTGGTTCCAATTACATGAACCACCCTGTATACAATTTTTCAGATAACGCAGGTTGCAAGGATGTATTTATAAATCGATTTAAAACGATAGGGTACTCGACAGAAGTTTCTTAAAATAGCTCTCGGTTCTGTGTCCTCAAATCGATCCGCTGTATCTCCGCCGCCGAATCGTATAAGGTCAAATCTCCACGGTATCCTTCGTTGATCACCCACGCCCGTTTGCCTACACCCATTGTCTGGCGTAGGAAAATCGTTTCCGAGGGAACAGGTTCGCGGTTGAAGTCATGGAATTCGCTGCTTCCTGGAAACCGACCGCTTGATGATGTGACGCGGGATTTTCAGATCGCGATGCTCACGCCATTTGGCAGAACGACTCCCGCCGAGATGGAAGATTGCCCATATCTGGTGCCCAGTCCTGGCTGGTTCAATAATTAGCGATCTATGTAGAAACGAGTCAGATGCGCCGGTGCTACTTCGAGCAACCGGCAGCAGCTACAGTGTTGCTTCTGAGCAACAACGTTGGACAGAGAGTTTAGATGGATTTCATGGACTAAAACTCGGTTAGAATCGTTGACAATTACGCGACTAATTGATTAGGAACGTGAAATTTCAGGGGTGAGCTTGGTGTACATGGGCTAAAAATGAATGAATTTTTCGGAACTTCTTGTGGAAAAATTATTAAACCAATCACTGTGTAAACACTATGTAGTTCTATAACTTGTTAGTTAACATTATATAAGATTTGCAATTGTATTTAGATATCAGATTGTTAAAAGGAGCACGCGATGAATATTATGAGTATTATACACAGTTTGACTCACACGCATCACTCACATACAGTTTTTTTCACTGAAGTAAGGTCTGACCTGTGACGCTTTATGTCACTTGGTGATCGCGGCAGCGAAGATTGACATGTGATCCTATATGTAGAGAATATTTCTCTCAAGGAAAGGCACGAAAGTGACCCCCTCCGATTTTGATAAAACTTCGTATGTCTGTTAAATAGTAAAAAATAAGGGATATGTATTTTTTTTATCGGCTGAGACGTGATTTTAAGGGGTGAAACCACCCCTCGAAGTTTCGATCCGAAAGTACTATCTCGAAAACCAAAAAGAGAAGGAGATACATGAAAACTTCTAATGGACGAGGCTTGCGATTTTTTATGTAGAATAATATGGTGCGAACAAATTGTCCAAAATATAATTTGTATATAACAAAAAAATTTCGGATCAAAACTTCGAAGGGTGGTTTTTTTTGAGTGCTTAACAGACTTACGAAGTTTCATCAAAATTGGAGGGGGATATTTCCGTGCCTTCCCTTGTCAGAATGTATCACAACATGAAAATTATAATGATACAACTAATAACATCAGTAAGAAAATGAAATAAACACCATTCGCGCCAATATTTATACTACAAATAATTTGCTTTGTGCTTCAATGTAGATTTTTAAACACCCTTGAAAGGCTCAAGTGTTTTACATTCACAATACCTCTAAATTAAGCCTACACAAGTATAGAAAAAAATAATCAACAGACAAATTTCAACGTAACGCAAACAAAACTACAAATTTCACGTTAAATAAAAAGCTATTGTCGAGTCATTGCAATTTTTTTTTTCCAACGTTTCATTTTGAAGCATAAAAATGATTTTTGCAAACTGAGTTATTTGCGAACGGTACAAAAAAGTATAATGAAAAATGTATTTATATTTTTAAAATACGTTCGCCCTTGGTGTTATTAGGGATATTATACGAAGACAGTTTAATTTTTCAAAAATGAGTTCTAAAGTGTATAAGCTGAAGGTTTTGGTATGGGTCAGAACTTGCCGACCGTCCTTTTTTGGTAAGGACAGTCCTTTAATCAGCTTTCCTGTCATTGTCCTTTTTTGAGTTTAGAAAAAATGCCGAATGTCCTTTATATCTAAATCTGTTAAATAATTCATTTCCAACATTCCAGAAATTTGTTGAAGTTATTGAAGATTCGAAGCTAAAAGAAAAGCTAGATTCAACTCTACTTGTATAAATAATATCTGATAATCAATACCTATATTCATATTTATTTATTATGTATATCATATAGTACGTATATTGTATATAGTTTATACATGTTTTATATTAAATATTTAAATAAATATATGTATAAAGTATAGTATTGTATTTTATTTTTTCTCAAGGTATAAATACCTTTTGTGTTGGGTATTAAGGTTAGGAAAATATAATTCGATAGAAATAGGTATCGATACTTTTGTTTCGATACCGAGTAAGTATCGATACCTTCATACAGCACTAACAATGAGTAAAAGTATCGATACCTTGGCGGTATCGATTCAACCCTACTCACAAGTCATCAACGAAAGCCGTTCGCATCATTCGGTCACCGTACTGAGCGGAAAAGTAAACCGACGATGACGATCGACCGGTATGCGGAATGTGGATACGTGTCCCACGTGAGACACAGTTGACAACGGAGGAAACCCGATTAAAACGGACGTGTCGGTGGTTTTCCTCGACGCGGGTACCACTTGGAAACCAGTACGGCTGGCTCATCGGGCTAAACGACGTACGTGTTACAATGCGGCACCATCACCGAAGGTCAGCCCCGTAAATTGTTGTCACTCATTGGCTTACCGTGCTAACTACGTGCAAACAGCCGACGAGAATTCTGTCGGAAGATTGATTCCTGATCCTGAGAGCCGTCGCATAAAATCTGCATTATTCTTCAGTGATATTCAGATATAAGAGTATATTCTCATGTAAAATTTACAAAAAATGAATTGTTTTGTTTTTACATATCTTCACTGAGGAAATTGAGAGGAGGAGATTCTTAAAAGTAAAGATCCTACAGCCGTAGGTTCGAGAGACGGTCGCATCAGTTAGTGTAAATATTTGCAGTACCAAGCGAGAAACAAAGAATACACACACTGACCTACTCTAGAAGAAGATGTTCAACAAATAATAAGGATAATATTTGGAAGCTTGACTAAAGAGGATTGAAGCAATGTATAGGGTGAAATATTCACATCAATAACAAAAGTTACAATTGTGGTTGCTGGCAGTTCGTGGCTAAACATATTTTCAATGATAGAAATGTGATAGAAATTGCCCCTGGGCGTCAATTTGTATTTTTAACGAATGATGCTCCACATTAATGAAAATTTTGTTTTTAATGGGAGTCAATGTTGGTCCTTGCGCACTTCCTTAGAAAAGAAGCTCGCACTTAAAAAAGAAAGGAAAAATCGAACTTACAACAACAAATTGAGGAAGTCGAAGGACTACTGTATGGAGCAGATTAAATGTTATTGCCATAATTTTAACTTCGTATACATTAGAATCTGAAAGAAAAAAACTTTAAACCCGTTTTTTTTCAAATGGTGTACACAAATGTAAAAAACTTTTGGTGCGTTTGATTCATACTTACATTATTTATGGTATAAAAACACTACAGTTTGGTAAAAAAATTTCAAACATGCACCAATTATCGAATTTTCATAATGTTGCTTTTATCGTAGGTCATACCAGAGCCATTCATATTTAGAGAAAAATTTTGCATTTTGAATTTCAGATGACCGTGTCTCCAGATTTTACGTACACAACTTCAACCTCCGTTATTCAAAGCGTCTCCTACCTTGCAGCTTATTTAAGACTACGTGAAGAAAAACACCATAAACAAATTTTTAAGATGTGTACTAATAAATACCAGCAAAAATTTTAATTCTACGTATTATATATAGTTTCCTTTTTTTTAAGTCCAGAAGAATGCGTTTTTTCATGCATTTACACGAGAATGTACTCACTTAATCTTAGGGTAGGAAAACACCCCTTGTATACAGGGTATCCCGCCTAACCTGAGCACCTCAAATATCTCATTTAATTTCGATTTTCAGAAAAATTATTTTAACAAATGCTCAAAGTGATGAACCATCAAATTCGACAAATTTTTGCCCTTATCCCTCTGTTGCAGATTCTTTATTATTTGAATCTACCTCCTTACATCTGTGAATTTTTCGTAGTCAAGGTCAAATGTGAAGGTCACACTACTATAGGTCAATTGGATGGGTATTGACCTCTACTATTAGGCCAAAATGATAAAAATAGGTAGTCCTATTAAAAAAAAACACTAATCACCTAGAAAATTCGAAAAACATGACCCTGAGATAATTTTTTTATTTATCACAATATTTGCCCCTTCCTTCCAAATAATAGTGTACCTTCATATTTTTATGTATCTTCAAAAATGGGTAAGATATTGAAGGTGCGCACGTTAGGTGGGACACCCTGTATACATATAGCGTTGTAAATAGCATTTAAAGCTCTTCTTTGTTTTTAAAATTTGTCTACCCCTTTACTTATGTTTAAATAGTATTAATACACTCAATAGCAGAAATATGTATGGAAATTATCCTAGCTATCCCCTGAAATTCGTAAAAAAAACTACCCCCAAGTATACTCTGAGCAAAATTAATTTTTCAAATTTTCCTTTAAAATTCTTTGTAACGATTTTTAGAGAACAGGTAGGATAATTTTTGTAAATATTTCTACTATATAGTTCATTACTATTACAATTCTAGATCAATACTATTCACGCATAAATAAAGGGATAGAAAACTGTTATAAATAAAGAAAAACTTCAAATGTTGTTTATACCGTTATGTATACATATAAGAGGTGTTTTCGTGCACTAAATATGAATTTTCGCCGAAACTTAATGCAGCACAGTAGGCAATTCGAGGGCCTCTACTAGTCTGCAATGTTACAAAAAAATCGGATTCTGACACTAACCTAATTCCTCTTGTAAACGTAAGGTTGAGGTCAGTTACGTAAATCGTTCTCGATGGTACAGGTGTAACGCATGTGTGCACGTTGAAAGTTAGCGCCGTTGCGGTAATAACGCTGCAAAGGTGTCACTGGGTTATCCTCTTAAACGCACGGCGCATAACAACAGAGACAATCACCGCATTGACCGTAATCATATCGTAGGCAAAGTGAAGACCACGAAACAGTCTATTATAAGAGGTAATTGTCCTTTCACTTTCATTTGCGTGTTTTGAAACTTTCTTCGGTATAAGATGAACCGTGAAGCGGTTGTGCAATTTTGTACGTAAAGAGGAAGATGTTACCGCGTACTCACGATAAGCTCGCCACTTGACATGCTCGTTTGAAATTGTGTGCATGAGAATGGTGATATATTATGTGTTTGAATAAATTAGCACTAGGTACTTTGTAACACACCTAAAGGGTATCCCTAGTGTGACGACTAAAAAAAATTACTTTTTCGGAAATTTAAAAAGGGAACAGGTATTACATATATCCTTTCGCATGTTTGCAGGTTTATGCGATTATCTTTTAGGAACGGGTCATTCCACGCGAAATTGGACGCTTTTTGGAGTAACATTTCGGATTTTGTTCAAATTTGGATATGTTGTAGTCTTTAGCGATATATAAACGTATCTCAATGGACTTCTGAAAATTTTAAAAACTTTTTGTTCTACAGGTATTTGAAATTTAGGGTCAACCATTCTTCGATAAATCATAACTATTGACCTAACAAACTGATTGAAATGAGCTTTGCGGGTACTTACAATGGAGACAGAAGAGTACGAAATAAAAATTATTTTAGTTAAAAAAAAATATTTTTTAACCATCTATTTTGCAATTGTTTTAAATAAATGCCCTGTTTTTATACCGAGGGACTGTTTAAAAATTTCAAAAAAATGAGGATATAGCCCTATTAGCCCTCTTTATGGACATATGGTCAAAAATATAAACACTTTAAAATTGGCTGTATGAAAATTAATTGAAATGAACGCTGCGTCGGTTCACACTAGATCGACCGGTCGAATGTCTGTTGAACTAATAAACTTATCAAAATGTGTTTTGTGAATCCTTATAGTGGAGACATAATAGTACCTAACCAAAAGTATTTCAGTTGGAAGAAAATATTTTTTAACCATTTATTTTGTAATTGTTTTAAAACAATTGTTTAAAACATATTTTTTTTAACTGAAATAATTTTTATTTGGTACTCTTATGTCTCCACTGTGAGTACCCGCAAAGCTCATTTCGATCAGTTTGTTAGTTCAATAGTTATGATTTATTGAAATATGGTTGACCCTACATTTCAACAGTTGTAAAATTAACCATTCTTGAAGTTTTCAAAAATCCTTTGAGATCAGTTTATACATATATCGCTAAAGACTACAACATATCCAAATTTTAACAAAATCTGAAATGGTGTTGACCCGAACATAAGAATATTTTTATAAGGAAAAATACCCATTCATCTTGAAATAGAACCACTGATATCAGACGTAGTTACATGAAACACAAAATTCAAAGATACTCTTAATCTCTAGACTCGTGGCTACGTTTGCGATCAACAAAACCATCAGTTTTTTCTGCAAAAATCGGAAAAGTTCCTTTGGGACCTTGCCATTTCTTACTTTCTGACGATAGCCACGAGTCTAAAGATTAAGAATATCTTTGAATTTTGTGTTGCACGCAACTACAACGTCTGATATCAGGTGTGCCATTTAGGGAGACGGCGGTCTCTTCACGGAAGTCCCATGTCAAGATGAATGGATATTTTTCCTCATCAAAAGTACTTTTATATTCCTGAAAGATAATCGAATAAACCTACAAACTTTCAGAACGATATATCTAATACTTGTTCCTTTTTCTCGAAAAAGTAAATTTTTCCAACCGCCACACTTGGGAGACCCCTTAAATTTTAATGAATGTAAGAGAATGTGATGTATGTGTCTACTATTTGGGGTTACTCTGATTGATAAATGTGTTCTGCCTAGTGATTGTATGCGTAGACGCTTTTTACTACGGATCGGCTTGTGATTGGTTAAAACATATTTATGTAGTGATGGAAAATGAAGAGTTTTGGTTGGCGTATCAGGTGGAAGAAGTGGGGCTTGGTGTATGTACTGTTATCTGGGATTTTCTGGAAATCAGCATCGAAATACAACAAAGAAAATTTCTTAGAACAATGAATGTTTTACACGTGATGTGCAGCTGTCCAGGAATCCTCGTTTTTGACAGTTTGCTGACCTTATTGACGGCCCAAGACGCGACCGTCGAATACCTGCATTAGATCGCAACAAAATAATTCCAACATGCAACATTAATAAAGGGTACCATTGATTATGAAATTTAAATATTCAACTCGTTAATTTTGTCAATAGTGCATATTCAGCAGGTCTCAATCCACTTAATTTTTTTCTATGGGGTCACGTGAATGGCACTATCTATCGTACAGATCTCAGATCAATTACCCAGATAGCACATAACGCCTTGAAGACGGCTTAAAGGCGCCCTAGACCTAAAATAGTCATAAAATTGGCGTGTTCGAGGCGTTCACGACCCGTCATGCAACGGTTAAATGTTAAAATAAAGACGATCACATTTGAAGAGTACAGAAGAAAAAGGACGAGGCTCCATTGTTCGCCCATTATAATATTTGAGTACCTATTAATACAATTTATATCCTAAAATTCATTTTTGCACTTTGAAATGAGAAAAGAGATAGAACTGCTAAATTATTTCCATTTAAACAAGACCTATGAGTGTACCAGTGTTTGTACGACATTTTACCGAAAATAACATTAAGGGGACTCACCCTTTTTACTCTGTACTCCTCATTTATCCAAAAATTTGAATAAGAAACTCTGCTACAGGGCCATTCCTGGGTTGTTGGCCGCCTGGGTGCGACAACAGTATCGCTGCTTTTATTAATTTAATATTATTCAATTAAGAATCTAATATGCAGTGTTTAGATACATATACATATTTTCTGAATCAAAACCATTCATTTATTAAGGATGTTTGTTTCATTTTATGAAAATAAAAAATATTTTATAATTGGACCATTAATTACCTACACGAATTTAATCCACTAAATATGGCCAAGTGTCACATGCTATTTTGAGCTGTCCATAAAGATAGTTCCTTCTTGTATACGAGTACTGTTACAAAGATTACATATACAATTCTGTCAGAAAGCTTATGATTAGTATTTTTACTAGTCCAAGTTTTACATACATATAATAAACGATCTGCGGCCGCCCCTGAGTTCGGCACTATCTGCACCGCCGCTAGGAACGGTCCTGCTCTGCTATACATTCATCAAAGCTCCAAACGACCGACTTCATGCGACCTCTAATCAAACGCAGTCCAAGTTCACTGTGATTCTCACCTTGGTTCACGCCGACGCGTCAGGTGCACTGAATTAATTATTTGCGATCCCGCATTCCTATCAAACTGGGATCCCTTTAAAAACTAATGAGCGAAGCATGTTATCGGTGCCTGGTTGCCACGGGGCCAAGATAGCTATGCTAATACGTCGTTCTCTGTGGAGATCTGGCGGAAGAATCGGCTTCACTGTTAGTAGAATGGCATGTGGCAAAGGGCAGCTAAGTTAAACGAAGGGAGATTAGGAACGCCTGCACCTGTACCCGGAAAGGGTGTACGCACAATCATACGTTAAATGCCTCTAATCCGATAAGAAATTGACTGACAAATCGCCATTCTCTACCCGGGGGAACTCACCCACACAGCCATCTGTGGCTCCCCTGCGTGTAATCGTCGGGTTAACCGTCCGGTCCGTGCGATGGAAGGAGAGAGAGAGAAAGGGAGTAAACTTTAATGTCTGGTAATGCTTCTTCATTCCTGAGATACTCGGCACGCTTGCCTCGAATATTAGCCGATCTTTTTACAATTAGCGAACAGAATCGCTCACGTATTCCAGATTTACAACCGTATTTGTGGTGTGCGCCTGTCTCCTTTCGTTCACCATGCACGTTCTCTCTAATCGATGCGTTGGATGCTTCACTGGGTGTCGTGTGGAACAGACTCTTGCTTACTTTCCCTTTCGATGAGGAGTACAATGTGCATGAGGAGGTCAGAAAGAACGTTTTCGGTGGGAGATTGACGAAGAAAATGATACTCGTTTTATGAAATTGATGATTTCAGGGGTCAGAAGAATTTTTTGGTGATACAGTAAATCCTCGATGAGTGTTCGATGGCTCCACGGCACTGAACATTAAATATTTCATAAACTAATGGTCATATGCAGCTGAAACAAATATCATTAGCTTCAGAATCTCAAACTCCATCGGTATGATGTACCTTATTAGAAAGTCAGCGTTACACCTGGGGACCTCTCCTTGTCAGTGCGGAGGAGCCTTCGAACACTCATCGAGCATTTACTGTACATTGACGAAGAAATGTATGATCTTCTGTACCGGAATGTATATGATAAGACGAGAATAAAGCTTTTACTGAGATCTGCGAACTTTACAGAGGGTTTTTCAGGTGTGTAGAAGACAACGACCTTCTTTTAGAATCTTTCTTATTTCTGTGTGAAATGGTCTATAAATGGCCATCTTTGCTTTGAATCGGATAGAAGTGTCATAGATTGTCAACTTTTCAAAAATTTCTATCAGAAGAAGTAATTATTGGACACTGTATAGTGACAGATTAATAGAAACAATTATACTAATTCGATTTGCTATTAACATATCGATTGCCCAAATGTTTACTACTGATGATAATGAGGGTACAAATTCACATGCGCTGTGTCCTGACGCAAAGATAAAATGAAATTATGAAACAAATTATCTCTTATTAAATTTATTTTTCAAAAAAATTGAAGGTTTTCGAAGTTGCATGCGTCTGTCTATTACGCAAATTTCTACTTGCAATGAATACTGAAAATGATATGTATTTATATTGCATCTATTTTTCTGTATCCTAACTATAAAGCTATAATACATTATCGAAAAAACAAATGATACCGTACCACTTTAATGTCTGTAAAGATAACGACAAGTGGAAAAAATTAGTAATGGTCAGACAAGTGGACTTCTATTCCAGCACACTTTCCAGACGAAATTTCAAATTGCATTTTCGTGAAAGTTCGACTTCATGCAAAAAAATGTAATCCACACATTTAATATATTTTTATTCGAGAAACCAAATCAGATATTTTAAAGCAATAGGTTTTATATTATAGTCTTCTCACACACTCGTATGTAGGCACACAAAAGTATTGAAATGGTGTTACCTAAAAAATACAATGGAACAATAAAACCATCTCTTTATTAATACTCGAATGTGCATATAAAAGTTCACACTATCCACACAAGGCAGTAGTATTTACCTAGGATGGAGGTGAACTTCCAGGTTCCTAATAAAAACTCTCCATACACTTTTACTGTCATCAACTTCCATTGTCGATCCTATGTAACTGATAAGATCTTGTTGGTTTCAACAGTCATTTTCAAATAATCTATCGTTAACTATACTGACTACTATACATGGCGATAAGCAGAACATACTTAATGAAAGTCACCATGAAAATTGTTACTATGTAATGTAATAAAAGATTCGTTTGTTTTCGTTCATTGTTGCCTTCAAATAAACCATCCACTGTAACCAGAGAAAGGGAAAGTAGCATTCTACACATATGCAAAACAATAAAAACTCCAGACCAAATGCTGTACAGTGAAACAAACTGAGCATTTACGACGACAATCCCTACCTTAATTCCCCAAGTTTCACCTCGTTCCAACCTGTAGCCAGTCAAAGGCGGTCCTTCCACCACTTCACCACTTAGCCACAGAAACAATTGCAGGTAGATAATCTACTTCCGTTCACGTGTACGCAAAATCCCACTGAAACACACCCGTCCACGGGCTCCTTTCCGTAGCCTCGACACGTTCTCTCCAATCTATCAAACCAACATCCACCCACGTTGAACCATACAGCCGCATTCACGAATCCTCAGCAAGAAGGATACCACGTCCCCTATCGAATCAACGGGCAATTTCAACGAAAGCTGTTTCCCCGTAGGAGGGGATCAGCTCGAGGGAAGAAGTGGCAGATTTCGACGTGTCCGCGGAAGGGTGGCCACCAAGAGAGTTCGTCCTTGGGCCAGTTACCTCCTTCTAACGCACCTCCACGTGGAATCCACGCGGAATTACCCAGGAGCGTCCGGGCGACGTCCAAGGTAGCAGCTTGACGAGTCGTTGCCGCTGATCGTCGTGGAGTTGTAATCGTCAGAGGGAGATCTCGCGATGGCTCGAGCCTATGGTCTCGGGAGAACTGACAGTGGCCTCCGCTCACCGGAGTAAGGTACACCTTACTACCACACACAACTACAACTATCTAGTGCTCCTGCAACCACTACTAACCCGACTACTAATACTACTACTATTTCCCGGGGATCACTCGCTCCCTCTTCACGTTCTATCTCTCTCCGCCCCCCCCTCTCTCTCTCTCTCTCTCTCTCTCTCTTTCTCTTTCTCTGTCTTTCTGCCCGGTCGTTTCTCGCCGATCTGACGGTCCTCCTTTCCATCGTCTGTCTTTCTC
Organism: Dufourea novaeangliae; assembly: GCF_001272555.1. Classification (NCBI taxonomy): domain Eukaryota; kingdom Metazoa; phylum Arthropoda; class Insecta; order Hymenoptera; family Halictidae; genus Dufourea; species Dufourea novaeangliae. The sequence goes on along the minus strand of NW_015373883.1, from coordinate 139,750 downwards.
TCTTCTCGCTCGTCCGCCCGAACCCCTGCCAATCCACCTTCATTTTCTCCGGCGATGCTTGTTGCGCGCCGGGCACCCGGCTGCCTGAACGTCCTTACCATATGTGAAAGGCGCACCCACATCGGCTCCCCGGCCTCGTTGCTCGTGTTTATGATTCTCCCGCGGGTACACCCGGCTGCGTGGACCGCGAGGCAACACGCGTCTACCCGCGTCTCGTCGTCGTTTCGTCTCCCACGGGGATGCCACCGAATCACGTCCGGTGTCATAATAGCTCCGTTCACGGCGATCCTTCTGATGGCGATCGCCTTGCGACCCCGCTGCTGCCAACCTGGGAACGATACGGATTTCGTCGTTTTGCGGCCGTGGAGACGGAATGCGGATGAAGTGAGCCAACTGGAAAACAATAAAGCTTTATGAAGAAGTGAGCCGAAGAAGTACATTCTTTTAAAAATTATGTTTGAAAAGTTTAATACCTGTGTTCCACCTTGTAGATATCCGATTTCTTTTAGAGCATGCTACTTCTATAAAGGACCGTATTTGCGTTGATTTTTCTGAACAGTAATTTTGTTGTAACACTGTACAGGTACACAGTTTTCATTGGGTGTAGGCTTTGTTGTTGACCAATTAACCAACTTAATATTAATTGAATGACCAGAATTTCTAAAATGGAAGATGACATATCATTTAAAATAATTTCTTGCAACGTTTGCAATTTCAAGAACCCTACTGTTTGCGTGTCAATTTACACATACAGAATCAGTGTTCACTCGACTGGAGATGTCTATATAATAGAACTTCCTTGTCCATTTTACAAAAACTGCCGTAAAACAGAAATATCTATACTCTATCAGGTATTTTCTGAAGTTAAATAAATTTCTGTATACTGTGTTTTAAATACTTGTGTACGCTGTAGATTTGTGAAATCCACAAGCTCTAAATCATATTTCACAAAGATAACAGAACCACAAGTCAATTTGTTAACTTCAAGCGTTTTAGACAGGTTCCTTTTAAATTCTTCTAATGTAGTCGAACAACTTCAAAAATTTTCGAATAATACTACACTATCGTCAACGAAGAACAGTTCATTTCAAGTCGAAACCTAGAACAAAAGATATTACAGACGGTATGGCACGCCTAGTAGTCGAAAGAATATCAGGGTGTGACAGTCGAGTGGTAATCGCGCAGTATCTTGAGTACCCATTATTCCTAAGCTTTTCCAAAGCAACCGGTTAAGACGTCCAACAGAGCATTGCACCTTCGTTCACGTCCTCATCGTGTGCCACGCATCAAAGGAAAGCAAGAACTTACTGTAGACTGTTCAAGAGAGACGACAAGGTGTCGTTCCACGAATGTAATCGTCGTGTATCACCTAAACACCGGCCACCAGGCTTTCTTGCCCGGGCATTGTACTGTTACGTCTATACAAATTATAAAATAAAAATAATTTCCAGTAACGGAAACCCCACTGTTGCAATTCAACTACTGGAGACTATTTGTCTGATAATTTACGATGAATTGATCTGGAAGAGTAAGGGAAACGACTCACCTAAATTTTGACGGTGATGGACTATTGTCAAACAAAATTTCCTTTTTGTAATTCCTTGAATTCTCTCCCTTTTTGAAATCTTATATTTGCGTGTTACCGAAAGCGAACCTGATGAGGAAGAACACACACACACACACACTGTGATTAATTGAATTTAAGTACGGAATTTATGTCGAATTGAGTAGAGTCACGAAATAAAGAAGTTAGAACTGTTAAAACTAATAATAACTGTTAACACTATGTAATAAAACTAAAGAAAAGCAAAGAGCAAAATATTTAAACAATGAAATGAATTTTCGTAAGGGGTAATGAGTCCTTTTTGTCGGGTTTTTCTAGCTCTTAGCTAGCGCGAACAAAACTCTGTCTCTGATAATACCTCACGGACCCTTAGACACGCGCCTCGCGATTGTACATCGAAAAGTGTCGCAGCGTTGTACCCACGAAAGAGACCAGAGCGGGCCTAGTCCGAATTTGTTTACACTGCATTACTGTGGTCCCTGACGAATCAGGCTGCGAGATTAATGCGTTGAGTACCGTGATTCGCTAATTGAACGTGTGATAGGAGTGTGTATATCCTTCCTCCTCTAATTCTGTCTTTCTTCCTTTTGTTTCTCCGAATTAATTTCTTTACTCTTTCAGTCACAGCTATGGGAATCTTTGCTACATTTTAATATGCTAACTGTACGCCGAATTTTCATAAAGTTGTAGACGGAATCTTCTTAAGGGGTTATGCTCAGTCAGAAATTTTCAAACAATCGATTTTCCACTTTCTACATTTTCTTTAAGTACAACATCTCGAGAATATTCTGTGCAAGTTTCAAAGTAATCCAATTAAAAATGACGGAGTTACAGGCGTTAAAAAATGAACATTTTATATAAGTGTAAGCTTGACTTGAAACTTTAAACGCGTTTTTCTCGAAACTACATTTTTCAAATCAGGGATCAATATTTCTCGAAAACTACTGTGTCGATTTACATGAAGCCTTTTGCGCCTTATTTCAAATCAGAAAAACTTGTCCTTGAACGAAGAATTCTTTTGTTCGTTCCATACTTTTTTTTTAATTGACCAAATACGAGTGATTTTTTAGGTGAAAATCGCACTTTTTCTGGAAAACGTCCGCTATTTTGTTCCTAATCAATATTTCGAAAAACCCCACGTTCAAGAACAAGATTGGTTCTTCCATTACATAAATCTTGCTGAATTTTTAATTTCAGATGAACCGTTAAGAAGTTACAGTGATCACGACAGACCACTTTTTGTGAAGAGACATCCGGGAGATCGCTCACCATTTATTTATTAATAAATATTTTTAAATAAAAAAATTGCCTTATAGTCTATAAACTGCAATCTTTGAAACACAAACTCATTTTTTGAAAAAGGTCTTATAGTTTTCGAGAAAAAAATTCTCAAAGAACACTCTTTTTTCGGCCTCCTGACTGAGCATGACCCCTTAATTTACATGACGCCAATAGAGAGAAAGGCATAACTTCCACAATTAATTAAATGGTATATGAACATGACATATAGTAGGTAATAGCTGACTGATGTGTAGCAACGGAGTTCGATATATGATTTAGAATTTGAAATCAAAAGTACCAGTTCTATAACAATTTAGATTATAATTTTGAATTTAACTGCGCACGCGAAGAAGAACGTTCGAGATGCCCGATATTTTATCGGACCGGGCGCCAGAGGTTTACATTCGGCAGTTCGGCGAAGTAAATATCTACCTCGCGTTACAATCAAACGGTCTGAACGTGAGACCACATTGACTCCAAGGAAAAGAATACATTATATATACAAGCTTATTTGCGTCGCCAATACGAAAAAGTATCTTATAAACATCAAAAACCGTACTGCGTTCGATTAGGGAGCTCCCACAATGCTATGCATTATCGCAACGCATTACAGCCGAAGTAAAAGAAAAACAAAAAAAAAGAATTTTGTTCGGAACGTAACAGTACGAAACACTCGAGGTTACGCTTACTGAAATGGCTTTTGGCAGCAACCATCCTCGGTGTATAATTGAAGCCACTCAATGAGGACGAAGTTCTTACCAGGTTTATTAGAGTCAATTGCATGCTACGTGATATACGTGTCCAAAGTAATACCTGAGGAAATTTTCTTGTGAAATGACGCTCAAATATTGACGCTTCCTTATAACATAGCACACTTATTGATAATAACAATCTCTTTTAATTTTCGATGATGCTAACGCAGCTTATATGTCGTAAGTAATTATCAATTGCATAACGGTAGTTATATATGCCAGTAATGTATGGACGTTCTTGTTAATTTCGCGATACTAAAGTTTCTTCGTATTTGTATGTTTTTTGAAATTATATGAGATGTACCAGCCAGTAATGCGCTATATTTTGTCAAAGTCAATACTTATTTCCGAGGAACTGTCCACATGAAGAAAACGGTAAAATGACCATTTAAATTCAAACTGTGTAACCAGTTTATTACAAAGAAATAGTGGACTACTTATTGGTGGACCCAATAATACGATGTTCAAAACATAAATAGTAATATACTACTGTAATAATGAAGCCTCATACCGTGCACAAATTAACAAAGAGATCAAGTATACGAAGGTTTGTCCATCACTGTAAATAGATCCCGCGGAGATTGAAAACAACAGTGTCGCCGGTGTCTTCCCCGGATAAAATCATCCATCAAGGGAGCAGAGAGCAGACCAAGCAAGCACGTGTATCGAGAGCCATCGTCCAGTTCAGGCAAAAAGAAACCATAATAACAAACATAAATATTTTCTGATCGGCGTCCATTAAGGGGACTTTCCCATTCAAAATTGAAAAAAAGACACTTCTTTAATATTTCTTTATAAAAAAACTATTATATTTAGAAACATAATTTCTTTTGGACGCTATTATATATATTATTAAGAACATAAAGAAATTTTTTCTAGCACTTTTAGTTCACCACGATCGCTGTAGAGGGCGTCTTCCAAAAAGCCACGTTTTAATCGGTGCGACACTTTGCAGACGTCCTGTAAAAAATTAAGTAAAAATTCAAACGGGATTCTATTCGTGAGACTTAAAACTAGACAATAAACCTCTAAAAGTTCATAAAGCTACCCCCCCTTTTTTATACAGGGGTGAATTGCCCCCAAAAAAGAGTGATTTTTCGAATTTTTCGGAAAAATACGTATAAAACGATAAAAAATACAAAAAATAAAATATTTTAGAGGTTTATTGTCTAGTTTCAAGTCTTACGAATAGAATCCCATTTGAATTTTTACTTAATTTTTTACAGGACGTCTGCAAAGTGTCGCACCGATTAAAACGTGGCTTTTTGGAAGACGCCCTCTACAGCGGTCGTGCTGAACTAAAAGTGGTAGAAAAAATTTCTTTATGTTCTTAATAATATATATAATAGCGTCCAAAAGGAATTATGTTTCTAAATATAATAGTTTTTTTATAAAGAAATATTAAAAAAGTGTCTTTTTTTTCAATTTTGAATGGGAAAGTCCCCTTAAGACTGACACAACCTTGGTACAAACAGTCCCAGCGAGGCACGAGGTAGATTTAGGTAGATCTTGCAAATGAGCCTCTACCGTGCACTTGCCATTTTGTTTCCTGGGTAATAAATATGCTCGAACTCCCTAGGATTAGAGGATGTGAAAGAGGGAGTCGTAGAAGGGTTGACCGAGAGGAACGCTACAGCATCGTATTTTCTGCCCGTTCATGCGGAATCGGCATGTCGTAGATATCGTTCGCGACCTTCCTCTTCTTCTCTTTCTCACGACGTACCACAAGAGAGACAGAGAAAGACAGGGAGCGAGCCTAGTGTTGGGTTGGGTTGGGTTAACGGTGTACCGGGGACCATGTCGGTGCTATTTCTTCGTTTGTCCTGCGGTAAGGATGTCACAGCCTTTTACGACGCAGAGGGTAAACCGTCAGAGTATATCGGAACGATTGATATGCAAGGTAGAGCGGGCGGAACGCCTCTGTGCGTCAGGGATTCGCATGCGACGTAACGACCCGTTACTCTGTTCTCTGTGTCATAGGAATCGGTGCAGTCGTGGCAGATCTCGTTGCTCGATAGGTGCTTCGCAAAAATCTCCGAACATTCCTTGAATGACCTAAAGCTGCTGGAGGAACACTAACATATGGAATACACTACTGATCACGTATGCATATGAGATTAGGCTTTACAAATAATGAAAAGTAGAACACAAATGTACAGCAACTTAATAAAAGTAACGATCTGGATATAATTGGATCTGGTATATTAATTTGATTGAATCTTTCTAGAATATTTCCTGTCATCATCAACTGCAGAACCTGATCTCCTACTTTTGATCCATGGCCTACAGCGTTGTTTTAAGTAAACAATGGTCAAACCAAGAATGTGATACCTAGACCTGTAAAACAGTTACTCGTATAGAAAGTCGTAGAAATCCTAGTGTTGCCAAATTACCTGACGTACCATCCTAGCGTTAATTGATTTTTTCAAACAACCAATACAATGAAGGAGTAAACTATTTTCATGCAATAGTTTCTTTATTCTGTTCACGTTTAAGATATATTTGTCAGTTTCATACCGAATGTCCTTATAATCCGCTCGCTCGGTCAGGGCAGACGGGAATGGGATTAACGGTTGTCAGACTCGTCTGCGAATCGCGATAAGCCGTGCCTCAAACCAGCTGGATTGAGACTGTGGTGACTCGAATTGCCGCCAGTGCGACACGTCGCTGGACAAAGACGAGTTACCTGGGCCCGTGGTCACAAGTTGCCTTTGGGAGGTGTAATAATATTAGTATTCTCATGTACAGAAGGTGTTCCAGGTATACGCTTTCATGTCTCGAGATGTAAGGCATGAAAGCTCCAATGGAACAAAATATTTCCTATGATATCATGTCTGATCTGCTACCATTCTACAGTGATAAAGCCTTCAAATTCAATTGTAGGGTTTTGTAATTCCACATAGTGATCACTGAGCAGAAATGGGACAAAATCTACTATGATGCTACCTACTATTATTACAGATAAACCGCATATAACACGATGCTTAGGTTCCTAAAAATTGCCTTGTTCTAGAAAAGAATTTTTAGAACCAAGAATGACGCAGTGGCCTTTACATAAAACTTTAATATCGATTATTTCGAAAACCGATCAAAGTTGACACCTACACTTTTAGATTCGGATAAGGATCAACCTGTGCTACTATCCAGAAAACGCGCATCAAAATTTTAGAGTGCCTTCTTGAGCCCTTTCCTCGTGAGTGCAACACATGTACTGTATTACTAAATTGATACAGTATACAGTTTGAATAGTACTTTACTCGCTGATATGTTAAAGTGCGCTCCAGTCAAAGAGTTAATATACTATCACAAACAGAATCAAGTACCATAAACTGATAATAAAAGTATTATATCTACCTGTCCATTTAGTACGGAGATAAGGTATACATCGGTATAGCAACTTAAAACTGATTCCGAATGTTTTTCTGTTATTGGACATACATGTCCCAGGGATGTGCGAGTCCTCGAATTTCGAGTCAAATAATGATCGGTCGGTCAAGCCAAGTCAAAAAAGTGAAAGCTACTTGAAAAACTCAGACGCATCGAATATTCGAGCGCTCGTAAGGCTTCGATTTACTTGAAAATGAATTTTCAGCTGGAAAATTTTTGAATTACTCGATAGATTCGAACAGATCTTTAACTTTTGAGTTATTCGTAAATATTCGAATTGCTCGAGTGGCTCGAATATTTAGCTATTTACTATCAAATACTATATCAATAACTGTAAGGAAGAAAAATATTGTATAAGAGTCTAATTTAATGCTTCTGGTTTATTTTCATGTTTTCAAGAAGAAAACATACTTCAAAAATTTCGAATAACGAATGAAGGATAGAAAAATTGTATTTGTTATTCGAAGTTCCAATAAAAGAAGTATCATTTTCTGACGAGCGTTGAATGAATAAATTATGTCGATGAGAATTATCCGACGAACAGAAGATATTTTTTTTATTCAAAGTGTTTTATTCGTAGTGTCGAATGAAATTTTTTTCTTTTATCTGTTCCGTGTAATTCGAGAAATTCGAAGATTTACGAGTAACTCGAAAATTTTTCGAGTTGAAAATTCATTTTCAAGTAAATCGAAGTCTTTACGAGCGCTCGAATATTCGAGCCGTTTGAGTTTCTCAAGTAGCTCGCAATTTTTTCAAACAGTTCGTTGATTTCATGTAGATCGGAAAATTCAAACGCTCGACTTGACTCGAGCAATCGAACCGAGTTCGGCTCAGTTTGTAAATTACGAGTACTCGAACACCCCTAACATCTCCACGAAAGCGTTCCTCCCTTTCTGAACTTCCATCCAGTCTTCCCATAAAACTGGTCAGACTTCAAACGACCGCGTCGATTATGTAACAACAGAACAGAAACCGGCTAGCCTCGGAGCGATTCGTGGCGGTGGGTCTCGGGTGTTGTGAGTTAAATAAATAACGCCCAGCATCTAGTCTCATCGCATCTGCATACATGTCGCAGAGAGGAGATTAATAAATCGCTCCCTTTCTACGGTCTCTCCTCGCGCCGATGCGTGCTGTTTGCGCAAAAATCTAGGTAAGCCCATTTGCCGTAGGACCGCGTAAATCACCGTCATTGTCTTGTTGCTTTATTGCCGATGGTGCTGTGCTCGCTGGACTCCCCTCCCCCGATCGATCGCCCATCATCTTCATTTTTCCACCATGGGCTGCAGCCACGCTACCTATGGCCAACTACGCTAAGCGCGCGGCAGCGTGTGCGCCAGGGCAAACGAGGAGTTAACTTAAGTTAATTCAACCGATTCGACCGCCTCCCAGGTTGCGAATCCCCCGACTGGGAGTGCACGGGTCGTTTCTGTGTTATTTCAAGGGAGAAAGAAATGCGAACGAAGACGGTGGTTTTCGTGGTGATTATCACGGGGACGAACGCAGAGATTGAACAGATGGCGATGATGAAGAAGTTGCTTGACCTGTTCCAGTTAAAGTGATGGCCAAGAAGATGGCGAGTGTAAAAATAATTCTCCGTCTATACTGAGGCACGTGGACGAATCTGGATGATCTGTTTGTAAGAAATTCTGGCAAATTCAACTCGGTCATTTAATGTACACTTATTCAGGAAAGGCAGGGGATGAAGCAGTAATTAACTAATATTTTGACATCAGAGCCAGAATGTATTAAGATGTTTCCCATATCAAATATTTCACTGTTTCCGTTGGCAACAATTATTTTGTTCTAAGTCGTTCAGTTTTTAATATAATAGTGTGAAACTGATATTAAGTGCATATCTTGTTTCAAGCCAAACAGTGCAAAGTCCATAACATAGGGGACTTAATGTCATGTTCGCCATTTTTACATATCGAGAAAGACTTAGACAAAGTCCATTTCCTTCTTTCCTCAATGAATTCTTACCAAAGTGTTCCAAAGCTATAAGGTTTTTCCACCTTTGATTTGCTCTATAAAGTTTGAAAAGTTTCACTTAATACACTCTGGCTCTGGGGTACAGATATATTTGTGGCTAGTATACAGAGTGCCAGATGTTAGCGGCCAAACCTTACCAGTATATTCTATGGGTCTAAATAAGGACAAAATGTTACAGAAACATAAGTCGTTTAAAGCTTTATTAAAAGGGAAATACGAAGGGAAGAGTAACGTACTTGCAATTACTGCCATTACAGAAGCCCTAAATGAAGTGCATATCTGCATACCCTTGATCCGTAAATAATTGCAGCATTTCGATATAAAGTTTAAAAACTTACTACTAGTACTGGTAGAAATTACATTCCAAATCTTTGAGAACCTCAGATAGTAAACAAAGGTCTCATAAACAGACCAACTGTAAATATTGCTGATGTATTTGTACATTATATCGCAGTAACCGCAAATCAGTTACTATTCCCTTTATATTTCGTTTTTTCTTATAACCTTTTAATAAACATTTAAACGATCTGTGTTTATATAACATTTTTCTCTTATTTGGACCCATAGATTATGCTGACAAAGTTTGACCCTTAAAATCTGGGACACCCTGTATATGTAGGATTTTTTGGCATAAATATCTTAATACTTTTCTTAGAGAGAAGAAAGAGCAACATCAGTCACTGAATACAAAAATATACATACAACTCCTTTCAAGAAAACAAATTCGATCTTCACATGTCCTCTACGCACCCACCTACAAAAAACTACTCACATCAAGTTATTTCTTCCTCGAAACCATTTAACTTTTATCTGAAAAAATTTTTTTCGATATCGTCGCCGGTTTCGAAGATATTAAAGGTGATCGATTTTAAACGACTCACCCTATACAGAGCATAATAATCCGTTCAACGGTACAGATTCTACCCTAGTAGCAAATACTGTTGGCATTTTGATGGGGCTTTGATGCACTATTGGTTGGCCAACAGTTAGAATTGTCACCCTTTTTCGCAACTAGACCAACAATCATACCCAACATAGGGCCAACGTCACTATACCACGAAGGGCCAACTCGAGATTTCTTTCTGTAGGGCCAATTGTTGAATATGTAAAATAAACCAACAATAGGAACATAGTTGGCTATACTACACTTCCATAAAGTCCTGTACAAATATTTGACGGAGCATAACACTGGAAAGAATATTTATAATAATTACTTGTTATAATAATTAAATACATGTATAAATTGTACATGTATATTAAACAGGTAAACAACTGTTTTACCTGCAAAGTTATCTTCACAATTTATTATGTACAATGAATACATGTAGCTAATTGTTACAAATAATTATCATAAGTTATTTCCAATCTTCTGTCCCCTGACCCTATTTTCACAAAATGTCAACTGTCAAACGTGTTGCACGACGGTAAGAAATTGTGAGTATATTCATAAATAAGAAAACCATGAAATCAATTTGAAATATAACAAGTTTTTGGTTGTAGCAACGTTTCTGGCGTCTTTAAGGCGATATTTAAATGTTGGCAAACTTTAGGTGGGCCAATGTTGTATTATCAATGTAACTTTCTCGTAAATTAACCAACTATAATAATTGTAGAGGCATGTGAGTACTCGTAATTTACAAGCTAAGACGAACTCGATTCGATTGCTCGAGTCAAGTCGAGCGTTTGAATTTTCCGAGCTACTTGAAATCAACGAACTGTTTGAAAAAAGGGCCAGTTACCTAAGAAACTCAAACGGCTCCAATATACGAGCGCTCGTAAAGACTTCGATTTACTTGAAAATGAATTCTCAACTCGAAAAATTTCGAATTACTCGAATATATGTGGTATGTGAATGAATGTAGCATTAATCGGTCGTAGGTATGTTTGTAGCCGAGCATGAAAGATTTCCGAGAACAAAGTGAGCATGAGATTTGTTTAGTCTCGTGCGGAAGAATTTCGTGTGACTGTTTAGACTGGGTATTGGGTGATTGGAATTTCTAGGAATGTTTGCGTAGTCGAGAGCGAGGGATGCAAGGCTTGGGTGTGTGTTGTAGGTGTGCATGCTTGGAGAGGACAGAGTGCGTGGTGGTTTCGAGGCAGTCTGTTGGATGAACGTCGAGTTGTCAGTCGTAGTCGTATATTAGTCGTTTTTCGTGTGTTGTAATTTAGTCGTATTACTGTTTTGTTGTTTTATGTTACAGTTTTACATTAAATATAGTTCTTATTATTATTATGTGTTGTGTGTAGCGAAAAAGAATGTTTGAATGCGGAAGGAATGCGCGCCGAATAAATAAGAACGAATGAGATCGAGTAATAGGTAAGGTGTGAGTGATTGGACGAATGATGTGTGAAAGGGAAGTGGAAGGAGTGCGAACGGAACATAAATACGGGCCAAGGAGACAAAGCAAGGAGAATTGAAGAATAAAGCAAACTGAAAGCACGTGTCTCGATTATAATATATTTCTAACATGTGTGTCAACTGTTTTATCATCCGCATCCGTATAAAATCCCTACATATATTCGAACAGATCTCTAACTTTCGAGTTACTCGTAAATATTTGAATTGCTGGAATTACTCGGAACAGATAAAAGAAGAAAAGTTTATTCGACACTACGAATAAAACACATTGATTAAAAAAAAAATCTTCTGTTCATCGGATAATTCTCATCGACAAAATTTATTCATTCAACGCTCATCAGAAAATGATACTTTTTTTATTGGAACTTCGAATAACAAATACAATTTTTCTATCCTTCATTCGTTATTCGAAATTTTTATTTAGATACAAATTTTGATGAAGTATGTTTTCTTCTTGAAAACATGAAAATAAATCAGAAGCATTAAATTAGACTCTTATATTTTTCTTCCTTGCAGTTATTGATACGGTATTTGATAGTAAATAGCTAAATATTTACGAGTAACTCGAAAGTTAAATATCTGTTCGAATCTATTGTGTCATTCAACAATTTTCGAGCTGAAAATTCATTTTCAAGTAAATCGAAGTCTTACGAGCGCTCGAATATTCGAACCGTTTGTGTTTTTCAAGAAGTTCGCACTTTTTTCGAATAGTTCGTCGATTTCAAGTAGCTTGGAGAATTCGAACACTCGACTTAGCTCGACCGACCGGTCATTATTTGACTCGAAATTCGAATTACTCTAATAATTTCAGTACTTGTACAACCCTAAATAATTGTAGGCCCAACATTGGATATTCGTTGGCAAATTCTCAGAACTTTTTCGTCGTAGGCGCTATTGTGCGAATTTGTTGGCAAAAACACTAACTCTTGTCTACGAACGGAGTCTACGAGGATTTTTTCGTTGCATTGCTTGATAGCACCGTGTTCGCGCTGTGGACGGGGATCTTTGATCACGTGACAGGGATAACGTGCATGAATATAAGTCAACTCTCATAATCAAGTATCAAGCTGTAACGTGTCGCACGTGTTTATAACCGCTCCGTCTTTTTGTGCCTAAAGTGGTGTTACCTCTGTGTTTTCTTCCATTTAACTGTTATAAACGGCTTATTAATCATATTATCTGTGGCTGTGCTTTTCATCTGCACTCATTTTATACACCTTTTGGTTAATAATTGCACTTAAATCAGTTTCTCCAATCAATCTCGTGAGCGTTTCTTTGACTTTGTCGTGTGATTGTGCGACCTGCTTGTTGTCTACACGTACAAGCCCTGTGTGTGTATGTGGCTTTAGTGACTCATCGACACCCATATCTTAACACTGTAACTGTGAAATACTGCTTACCTGTTGAGCTACTAATCCATTTTTGAAGAACTCTCACAACACCTAAATCTTCTGCACCATGTCTAATACTACCAAAAAATGCAAAGGATGCGGTACCATGGTTGCTAAGCCTGTTACCTGCAAATCATGCGGGATAACATCACATCCAGGAATGTCTTGTGTACTACGCACCGGCCACCGTTTGGAAAACGACAAACTCGTAAAGTGTACACAAACAGACACTGACATGACATCTAACGCCATCACTGGAAACACAAGCCAAATAAACGACTCTCTCTTAGATGCTATACAACAGCTAATAAGGCTAGAATTCACTCACTTCAAAGACGAAATGAGACAAGAATATAAAACGGCATTAGATCAACTCACTGCAAACATATCCTGTTTCACTAAAAAATTGGACGAAATCGACGCAAGACTAAGTAAACTCGAACAATGAGAACTAACATCAATCTCAGGAAATGATATAATTACTGAAATTGAAGAACGACAAAGAAGATCGCGTAACATAATAATTCATGGTATTGAAGAACCTACCCATACACCCCATGCTACTCCTAGCAATAATGACTATACAACCGTGAAAACATTTTTACAATCAATAATTCCATCTAATTATGAAACGCTTCGCACCTTTAGAGTTGGGAAAAAAACCGAGGGTAGAAATAGACCGGTTTGTGCAATACTCTCGTCCTCTCAAGAGGCCTTCGAAATAATAAAAAACAAAAATAACAATACACGCTTCAAAATTCCTACCGATCTAACACCGAAACAACGCGAACACCTACAATCGTTAAGATCTGAATTAAAAACATTACAAGATAGTGGCGTAACTAATATGACTATTCGATACATAAAAGGGACACAAAAAATTGTGAAAATTTCCGCAGCCCCGTCAAAAAACTGAGGAATGGCCCCTTGATTTACTATCAAAACGTTCGCGGATTACGCACAAAACTAACCACATTATCATGTTCCGTATACTCCACTATCCATCCTTACGATGTTATAATACTCACAGAAACATGGCTCACGGAAAATATATTATCCTCCGAACTTGGACTCACCGACTACAAAATTTACCGAGCCGATAGAAATACAAACACCAGTGTGCATACACGTGGAGGAGGAGTTCTTATCGCTATTAAAAATACATTTCCCAGTACACAACTACATATAGAACAACTATTCATTAAAATAAGCTTGGGTGCTGAACATTACATTATTGGCGCTGTTTACCTTCCACCCTCTTCACATTTTCAATTATACGAAGACTACTGTGTAACCGTGAATGACATAATCACTGACTATCCACAAGGAAAGTTTCTACTAACTGGCGACTACAACCTCCCTCATACCGAATGGCAAATCGACTCCTCCGGCACAGCTACTGCATCAACTTTTGGGACTGCATCTACCAATCAAATCGATGCCGTAAACCAGTTAGTTGAGCTACAGAATTATCACAATCTACATCAGTGCAATAACATACCAAACTCTTACAACACTATACTAGATCTATGTTTCAGTAATATTAGTAATTTAGTCATTGAAATAGCTGATGACGAGTTGATTTCTTGCGATTCTTTTCACCCAGCTATATGTACACGTTTACATCCCTTTCGGAATACAACCCATCACGATAACTGTACTAACTACGGATACAACTTCAAACATACTGATTACACATCCACAAATAATTTCCTCAGTGAAATTGATTGGGACTCGATCTTGCACGATCTTAATATCGATAAATGCGTAGATTTTTTATATGATCAACTGTACTCTGCTATTGAGCAAAATGTACCTAAATTTGCTATTAGAACACATCCAAATTACCCCTTATGGTACTCTCACAAATTAAAGAAACTTATAATTGACAAGAAAATAGCTCATCGTGAATACAAACGTACTTGCTCGCTAGCCGACTACCAAGCTTTCACTCGGTTAGGATCACTATGCAGTTACACGTCTAAGGAATACTACAAACAGTACTGCGAGCGGATGAAATCTAACATCTCTAACAACCCCAAACTCTTCTGGAGCTTTATTAACAAAAATACACAGACTAGGAACTTTCTTACTACCGCCAAACTTGGTAACGACATTGCTGACACACACATCGATATTGCTAACTTATTCTCCAAGCACTTTCAATCTATTTTTCTACCTACGGATAAGTCTCCACCTTTCCATGCCAAACATAACGGCATTGATATTGACACCCTATCCATAAATATTAGTGAAATCTTGGATACTATTTCAAGTCTCAATTCTAATAAAGGTCCAGGAGATGATGGTATACCGTGTTCTATAATAAAAGCTTGTAAATTCATTCTATCTCGTCCGCTATGGATAATATTCAACAAATCGCTAAAACTCGGCTACTTTCCCCAGCGTTGGAAATCTAGTCTAATAACTCCCATTCTTAAATCTGGTGATATTTCGGACGTGCAGAATTACAGACCAATCACTATTTTAAACATCATACCAAAAATATTCGAAAAAATTATTACAAGCAAACTTTTTGCAGTGGTTTCAAATATAATTTCTGTTGAACAGCATGGCTTCTTTCCTGGCAGATCAGTGGTTACTAAATTATCAACCTTTTGCAGCTATATATCCTCAGCACTTAATCAAAATTACCAAGTTGACGCTATTTATACCGATTTCAGGAAAGCCTTTGATACTGTTCACCACATAATATTAATATCTAAATTAGCCTCAATCGGAATTCACGGCATTCTTCTAAAGTGGCTTGAAAGCCACCTCAGTGGTCGCACTGCTAGAACAAAATTTAAGAATACACTTTCTGGTCCTATCCGTGTCACCTCAGGCATCCCCCAAGGATCCCACCTTGGTCCGTTACTTTTCACACTGTTCATAAACGATATTTCTGATATATTCATTCATAGCTCTGCTTGCTGTTCGCCGACGACCTGAAAATATTTCGTAGAATTAATACTGAGCAAGACGCATTAAACTTACAAACTGACTTGTTACGCTTAGAATCCTGGTGCCTTTCAAATAAACTATTTCTGAATATCAACAAGTGTAATGTTATTCGATTTACACGTCAAAAGCACCCTTTATTGTTCTCCTATGTTCTCCAGAACTCCCCTCTCATATCAGTCAGCACTATCCGTGACCTAGGTGTACTCATCGATTCTACTTTACTCTTTTCTGAACATATAAACCGAACGATTAACACTGCCATGAAAACCCTTGGCTGCCTTGTTAGATTTTCCTCTGAATTGAAACACATCAACACCCTCAGAATGCTATACTTCAGTTTTGTTCTTCCACACCTGGAATATGCTTCAACCATCTGGTCCCCACGTTACGATAACCATAAAAGACGACTAGAAGCTGTTCAGCACAAATTTCTTAGGTATGCTGCCTATAAACACAGTCAACCGATGTCTACCACCAATCATGACTACACTGATATTATGCGCTCACTTAATATCACTACCTTAGAACATAGAAGGATTGTCCTTGACCTAACCTATTTTCATAAAATACTCAACGGGCAAATATACTGTCCGAATATACTTGCGAGTATTAACATCAATGCTCCGATGAGAACGATTAGACACCCTCCAACAGTCACACCGTTACTATATACCTCTAGATTTGATCATACCGACGTTATCACCAGATTATCAAACTTAGCTAATAAATTCTCTAACACCATAAATTTCTTTGGCAACTGTACTTCATCTTTCATATTAAATGTACAGAAAGCTCTCCGAGGCGGTTTAGACATTTAAGCAACTTGTAAGGTTAATTATATATACTGCGACATGTGACCT